>NC_141541.1:68910000-69210000 GCF_021556685.1 Rattus norvegicus
TTTTTGTTTTTTTCAGACACAGGTCCTTCCCAGGCCTAGAACCAGCCAAGTAGGCAAGGCTGGCTGGCCAGAAAGCCTCTCTCTGCTTCCCCATTGCTGGGATTAGAGGCACAAGTCATCCTGTCTGTCTTTTTCCCATGGGGGTCAAACTGAGGTCCTTGTGCATGTGTGACAAGCACTTTTCCAACTGCGTCACCTCCCCAAACCCTTACTTCATCTTTGTTTCAGGGCTATGAAGTAGACGTTTTTAATATTTCTAGCACTGAGACGAGGAGGTTGGGCATTGAGAGACTAAATAATTATCCAAGTCTTACTGGTGGGAGGAGGTGACGCTTGGGTCTATGTACTATGTAACAGCCTAGTGTTAGAGCAGTGATTCTCAACCTATGGGTCATGGCCCCTTTGTGGATTGCATATCAGACATCCTACATATCAGATATTTACATTACAACTCAAACAGTAGAAAATTATAGTTATGAAATAGCAATGAAATAATTTTATGGTTGGGGGCTCACCACAACACGAGGAACTGTATTAAAGGGTCTCAGTGTTAGGGAGGTTGAGAGCCACTGTGAGAATCTGACCTGTGAACTTGGGCAGAGTTTGGGGCTGTAGCTCATTGGGAGAGTGCTTGCCTTCTGTGCATGATGCCCTGGGTCAATCCCCAGTACTGTCAAAACATACAAACAAGAAGAGGCGAACGATGCTTACCATCTGAAGAGAAACCAGGGCTGTTGTTCCTATTGTTATTTGAGTCTCTCTAGCAAAGACTTAGAATCAACCTAGGCTGCCCATCAACAAATGAATGGATAATGTAAAATCATATACATATGGTATATATGCATATATGACTACTGCTCAGTTCTACAGGAAAATGTAATCACAAAACCTGCAGGAAAAGGGACAGACTTAGAATGTACAATATTCGGTGAAGTCACACAACCTCAGAAAGTAAAAAAGTCCTCTCTCATCTGCAGAATCTAGCCAATAGCATATCTATACATGTAAACAAATGCACACGTGAGCAGATAATGTGGATGTGAAGGGTTAAATGTTAGAACGAAGAAAGACCGAGTGCAGGTGATGGGCATGCATTAGAGAGAGAATCTAAAAATCTTTCCAGTGCTAATGGTTTTCTTCCATTTTCGTGGTGGGGGGCTGCATAAAATACATTTGATATTGAAGCTTTAAAATCCAGTGTGAGGTTCCATAGCTTCAGAATGGCTAGTCTGTCTGCTCGGCTAGATACATAGACTTAGGGTCTGGCTGATTCCAGCCTGTAATTCTTTTTGCAGTTTTTTTTTTTTTTATAATAGAGTTTGTTCGAAAGAACTTTAAGGAAAGAAACCATTGAAGAAGTGGCTGGAGAAAACTTTCATTTTATTCTCTGTCTGGTATTTGAGTGTCTTCCACATCAGGTATGAACTTAGTCATCGGTGTTGAAGAGGCAAGGAAGGAAGGGGGAGGATATAGCATGTACAAGTACGGACAAGGAGAGGAGGCACCATTCAGACCTGCTTTGTGTTCTTCAGGTGAAACACCTCACACGGGACTGGAGGACCACAGCACACGCCTTGAAGTATTCGGTCACCCTGGAGTTGAATGAGGACCACCGGAAGGTTAGGAGGACCACCCCCGTGCCGCTGTTCCCCAATGAGAACCTCCCCAGCAAGATGCTGCTGGTATATGATCTCCACCTGTCCCCTAAGCTATGGTCCCTGGCCACACCTCCGAAGAACGGAAGGGTGCAGGAGAAGGTGATGGAATATCTGCTCAAGCTCTTTGGGACTTTTGGAGTCATCTCATCGGTGCGGATCCTAAAACCTGGGAGGGAGCTGCCCCCTGACATCCGGAGGATCAGCAGCCGCTACAGCCAGGTGGGGACCCAAGAATGTGCCATTGTGGAGTTCGAGGAGGTGGACGCGGCCATCAAAGCCCATGAATTCATGGCCACTGAATCTCAGGGCAAAGAGAACATGAAGGCTGTCCTGATTGGGATGAGACCGCCCAAAAAGAAACCCCTCAAAGATAAGAACCATGAGGATGAGCCCGCAGCGGGTACCCGCCTAAGCAGATCCCTGAACAAGAGAGTGGAGGAGCTTCAGTACATGGGGGATGAGTCTTCCGCCAACAGTTCCTCTGACCCTGAGAGCAACCCCACCTCTCCCATGGCTGGCCGGCGGCACGTGGCCAGCAACAAGCTCAGCCCTTCTGGCCACCAGAACATTTTCCTGAGCCCGAATGCCTCCCCGTGTTCAAGCCCGTGGAGCAGCCCGTTGGCACAACGCAAGGGCGTCTCCAGAAAATCCCCACTGGCTGAAGAAGGCAGACTGAACTTCAGCACGAGCCCCGAGATCTTCCGAAAGTGCATGGACTATTCTTCCGACAGCAGCATCACTCCCTCGGGCAGCCCCTGGGTTCGCAGAAGACGCCAAGCAGAGATGGGGACTCAGGAGAAAAGTCCAGGGGCAAGTCCCCTGCTGTCTCGGAAGATGCAGACAGCAGATGGGTTACCGGTGGGGGTGCTGAGGCTGCCCAGAGGCCCTGACGACACCAGGGGTTTCCACGGGGGACACGAGAGAGGCAGAGCTTGTATATAATACCTTCTATTTTTCATACTACTCCATTGAAAACAATCTTTGTTTTCGAGGTGCCCGCAAATAGCTAGCATGACAGAGAATGGAGTTCAGTCCCCTTAGAAAGCTTTTGTATCAGTGCAGACCTCTTAATTTATATATTTGCAAGGTATACAAACTGTCTGGTGCGCCGTGGTTTTAGGATCTGGCTGGGAGCTGTGGTTCTCAGCATGGACACTATTTTGTCAGTGTTTGGCATGTATACATGTGATGTCTCTAAAGGCTGTGGGATAGAGGCTCTCTGGAAAGGTTTAGCATTGTCGGGACTGGTTTTTGTTTTTTTTGTTTTTTGTTTTTTTTTTTTTTCCTTACAATGACTGAGCTGTCCTTGGCAGGCCATGCAAGGGCTCCTCTTAAGACCTCAAAGGAGTTTTGCTCAATGGCAGATCCTTCAGTCAGTAGCATGGTGTCTTATAGGACTGAGTGTCTGTTCCCTGTCACCCGAATAAAGAATAAAACACCCACTGGAAGTCCTGTATCAGAGGCCACAGACCGTACACTTTCAGGAAGGACCCCAATGGGGACATGTTCCCTCATAGAGCTCACAGTGTTCCCTCAGGGAAGTCTGGGACCGTCCTGGAGGCTTCTGGCAGCCTGGGAGGTCTGTCACCGCTAGGAGTCTCACTGAACAGGCGGCTTAGATGGTTTCTGCTGTCTCCACAGCATCCCAAACCAACAGCATTTGACATCACCTGAGAACTCAGTAGAAATAAACATCGCGAGGCCCCAGAGAAGGGATTCTAGGTGTGTTTCTAAAGATTGGTTCTTTTTTTTTTTAATCAATGTGTGTGTGCCTGTGTGGGTATGTGCCATGCGTGTGCCTGAGGAAGCCAGAAAGGGGCATCAGATCCAGTGAAGTTAGATGTACAGGTGCGAGCCTCTCAGTATGGATGCTGGGAAGTCAACTCCGGTCTTCTAGAAGAGTGCTCTTAACCCCTCAGTCATTCTCCCAGTCCCGAGATCGAGAGTTTGAAAAGCCCTGCAGACATACGTGCTAAGGTGAGAAGTCTTGAAGTCGCCAAGGCTGCAGGGCCCTGGGTCAATCAGTCTGATTCCACATCCCTTATTCTGTGACTTGGGGGTTGGTACCAGGGGCCCACAGCCTTCTGATATCCCGGGAGCAGGCTTTGCTACATGGTAGTATGGGGGTTATAGTCAGCCCTCCATAAAAGTGGGCTTCATTTCTGTCTCATGGCCTTAATTTCTGTTACCTCCAAAAGCCATTTTCGTGTAACACCAAAGATCCCCGGCCTAGATCCAGTATTGCCTTATCCATGAGCCATCTGGGGGATTTAGGACTCGGTAAGAATTGAGTCATGATTGTTTGCCAGGGATGTTGATTAAAAACTTTCCATGCTTTCTCATTTAGATCATCCTAATGCCATGTGGGGAAAAAAAGATTGAGGTATTGGAGTGACTTTACACCAGATTTAAAAGACAAAAAGACCCCAGAGGATTACTAATCTGTCCAAGGTTTAGTAGCTGGGTTGATGGTTCTGGGGCTTGTTTTGTTGTGGTTGTTGTTGTTGCTGCTGCTGGTTATGGAGATGGTTGTGGTTGTGTTGATAGTAGTGGGAGTGATGGTGGTGATACTATTTTCTGAGACAGTCTTGCCCTGTAGCACTGGCTGACCTCAAACTCCCAATACTCAAGCCTTAGTCTATGAAGGCCTCATGTTCACCATCACCCCAAGCTAGCATTATATGTTTATTGCTATTATTATTATTATCATCATCATCATTATTATTAATCACCATTATTATTGTGTATCGATGTATGTTTATGCAGTCAGGTCAAGCCATAGAGCATGTTTGGAGGTCAGAAGAGCTACAGCCGTGAACTGCAGGAGTCAGTTAGTGTCTCTTCCACTGGTGAGTTCCAGGGATCAAACTCAGCTCATCAAGGCTTGCCCAGCAAGCATTTTGACTCTCTGAGCCATCTTGCTGGCCCTGCTAAATGGTTTTGACATTGCTGAGCTTTGCCTGTCATTCATGTCCATGAGACACAGGCACACATGCCACTGTGAATTTGGCAGTTCCCAAGGTGCTGGGCTCTCCATTAGACGAACTCTTTCCCTTGTTCTCAGCATCCCCACTGTTACACTGGTTAATTTACATGGGAAGCTGCAGAGGCAGGAGAACAACGCTCACCTAGGAAAATTTTGGAAATGGAAAAGGACAAGTTTGGGGTGTTTTTATTTTGAAATAGGCTGGCCTCAAAAATCACAATGTCGCTGATCCTTTTGCCCTCATCTCCAGGATGCTGGGATGAGGGATTACCATGTGCAGTCTTACACAATGCCTGGGGAATCAAACCCAGATCTCTGTATTCTAGGCAAGCCCTCTGCCAACCGAGCTCTGCTCCCAACCCCAAAAGCATACTTTAAATTATACAGGTATATCCAAATTAGCATGATTATCTGGTCAGGAAGGTGATATTCCCTTTAAGGCCCAGATAGTACAGGCAATAGGGCAGGAAGTACGGTCTCCACTTTCCCAGCCACGTGCTGCAGGCATATGTCTAGACCGCAGACTGTGAGACCTTCTGATTCTGTGCAGTTGCATAGCTTCCCTCCGGCTGCTCCCTGTGTAGTCACAGCTTCCAGACTGTGCGGCTGCCCCACCATCTCTAACTCTTCCCTTCAGGATCTCTTATGCGTTGTCCCATTATGTTCCCCTCAGACACTGGGCTGTGTTTGCAGATGAATTACAGTGCCCCCGCTGCCTTGAAGACCTTCATCTTTATACATGAACCAGGTACACTGGACCTCCCCTCTGTGGAATGGCCCTGAGGATGCCAGGCTGGGGTCCTGAACGTGACGTCAGCAGCTCTGAGCTCTAGTCTTGGACTCTTCCAGTGAAGAACCCTGAACAAGTTATTTCTGTATTCAGTTCATGTTTCCCCACGCAGTCGGTGGAGAGCGATCAGACAGATGCTCCTTGAAATGACCTGAGTCCCTGCAAGTGCTTTGTAGACATTATTGCACACCAGGCCTTCCGGTCATCTCCAAAGACAGCCTCCCTTTCTCCCAAGGTTTGACCTTGGTTCCTGTTGATACCACCTGCGAGGCCCATCCTATAATGGTCTGGTTTAGGCTTAGGAGGTTCTGGGCTGAGGGTCCCTGAATGACTATAGTGGGCAGGCATCACTGAGAAGCTCTCCCATCAAAATGAGACAGGGAGTTTGAGCAACATGCATTTCTTCCCCTCCTTCCAAGCCTAGTCTCGGTCTCATCTGTAAATGTCTCCACAGTCACAGTATATCAGAGGCCTGGGCACTTTGACGGACCTGCTTTGTCTATCTCTGTCTGTGGCAAGTACCACAGCTGGGTCATGGCCTTGCTGTTTGTTACCACAGCTGGCTTTTCTTGAACAGCTTGACCAGGAAATTCAGCCGATCATATTTTTACAGATGTTTCATTCTTTTTAATGAAAACCAGCTCCCTCTCCATGCTGGAACACCAAGTCCATTGGACATGTCCCCTTAAGGGGCTGGCAGAACATCAACACTCCACACATGTCCAGATAACCGCTTTATCTGCCGTCCTGCCTTCACAGGCCTACCTGATCCTGACCACCCACCCCAGCAAGTGATGTCACCCTTTTCCCATCACTGAGACTGGAAATGAGGCCATGCAGTCAAATGAACAGAAAGTTACTTCTGGGTTCAAATCCAAACAAGTTCGCTTTCTTGTGCCCTAATTCTCTCCAGCGGAGAACATTGGTGACTACCTTCGGTGACCTGTTTGAATTTTGTGAGTCACAACATAAAACTTGCTCAAGGTCAGTGCTCAAAGTATCAAGGGCACCTTCATGCTCAGTCATGTGCATGTGCGGAGCTCCACTGCCTCTTCCTCATCTCCACCGGCTCTGCTCAGGGTGTATCCACTCTATAGATTTTTAAGGTCTGCATGTCCCCAGATCACTTTTTATTTTATATATATATATATATATATATATATATATATATATATGTGTGTGTGTGTGTGTGTGTGTGTGTGTGTGTGTGTGTGTATTATATAATATGTGTGTGTGTGTGTGTGTGTGTGTGTGTGTGTGTGTGTGTGTGTAGTCTAGAGAAAACCTTAAGTGTTTCTTCTCTAGCACCAATCACCTTGTTTTACAGCCTAGCACTTACCAAATAGGTGGGGCTGGCTGGACAATGAATCCCAGAAATTCACGTGCCTCTCCATCCCCAGTGTTGGTATTATGAACATGTCCCACACGGCCTGGATTTTTTTTTTATTTTACCTTATTTTATTTTTATATTACTTCTGGAGCTTGAACTTGGGTCCTCATGACTGCTAGGCCAGCACTTTACTGGCGAGGCTGTCTTCCTGGCTCTGTGTCTCCGGGACTCTTTGCCTCTCTTCCATCCCAGCACCAATTTTGTGTTACTAAAACACAGTTCTGTTACTTAACTTCTTTGTTTTTCAGTGGTGGTGGTGGGGGTGAGGCTGCCTCTCTTTCTGTACATTTTTTAAGGCCAAACTGCCTCGCCACCACCACCGCCAACGCCCCACCGTGCTGCTGCCTTGTGGGGAAGATTCTGAACACTACTTGGTGAATCCACATCCTGTCAACCCAGGGTGACGTCCTGAGCTGGCACACAAGCTTTGTCCCAACTCATGCCTCTGTCTGTCTCTCATCTGCTGTGCCAGCACCCCAGGGTGTGGCTGCTTCGAAAACAGCTCTGCTTGGCCTCTGCCACAAGGGACTAAAACATGCCAGCAAGTTCTCTTAGGAGATGAATTGTTCATCCGTTATTTTTATTTCTTTCCCATAAATCATAAGGTAGATTTTCCCAGTAATTTTGAGCCCCATTCCTTGAGAGAAAAAAAAAACCAACACGAAAAATGAACAGCAAAACTCTGAGGCAGGAAGTATAGGGGCTTATTCTCAACAAGGACATCAATCCTATACCCTCCTCTCAGATAGAACAACCTGGAGGCTTCAGCCTTCCTCACTCTCCCTCATGCTGTGCATTCCCATCAGCCCTATGTGACCCGGTGAGGCAGGAGTCCATGAGAGTCATGAGGGACACTCACTGCTCTTAGATCTGGAGCGAATGGTTGGGACAACCAGAGTGTGCATACAAAAACCCATGTGAGCTAGCTACTGTCACTTAGACCACGCCCCCACTAATTAACTGTTTGCACACCACCCCTGGGATGGAGTCAGCCCGAAGCCAAGCAGAAGCAGGGAACACATCGTGTGTCTTCTCTTAGTTTACTCTCTGTTGCTGTCATAAATCACCACGGTCAAAGGCAGCTTGAGGAGGAAACCTGTTTGTTTGGGTTTTCTTGGCTGTGTCCCAGTCATAGGCCATCAGGAAGGGAACTCAAGGCAGGAACCTGGAGGCAGGAGCTGAAGCAGGACCACAGAGGAGAGCTGTTTCCTGGCTCACCTTTCAGGTCTTCTTCAGCCTGCTTTCTCACATGACCTGGACCACCAGCTCTGTAGGCTGGGCCCTCCACATCAATTGCTAATCAGGAAAATGCTCTGTAGACTAGTGTACAGGCCAGTGTAATGGAGCCATTTTCTCATTTGAGGTTCCTCTTCCCAAAGATGAGTCTCTCACTAATACTATAAAACATGCCATGGAGGGAGGGGTGCCAGCACACAGACTTCCCATTACACGTCATGAGGTGGTAAGAGTTCTTGGCCAGGGCTTTCTAAACCTTTCCTCTCGTGGTACCCTACCACCTGAGGAATTTATATTATAATTTTATATAGCTATCCAAACTAGATCTACAGTCAGATACTTGCTGATAATAAATCATAAAGAACTTTATTTTAAAGCAATTGTTT
The DNA here is from genome assembly GCF_021556685.1 of Rattus norvegicus. Taxonomy (NCBI): domain Eukaryota; kingdom Metazoa; phylum Chordata; class Mammalia; order Rodentia; family Muridae; genus Rattus; species Rattus norvegicus. Next base: position 68,918,447 of record NC_141541.1, read on the forward strand.
GGTGGACATACAATTTACCATTTACTGAAGCTTGGTTTTATTACTGTCAATGTCCAGAACACTTCTTACCCTAAAAGCAAAACTCAAAGTATCAGAATTAAGTTTAGGGCTGTTTCAGCAAATGTTGGGAACCCTGCCCTAATTCCAAGGCAATACATTTCATGATTTTTAGATAAAAATCAAATCAAGACAATAATTTTTTTTCAAAAAAAATTTAACATTCAAATCCAAAGACACAAGAGCCTGGTAGGCAGGCGTTGAGGAATGATGGCAGAAAATATACTTGAAGTCTGTGCTTGACCATTAGCACATTTTGTTCCCATGAGAGCAGAAAGCTCAGCATACTGGGAAACACTGCAACTCACAGCATACAGTAGTCTCTGTTTGGACCTACGGTATTAGTGATGGTGGCCGGCAGAGTGTGCATGTGTGTTTGGAACAGAGGCTGCTCTAAGGTTAAGAAATGCCAGGCTGTTGTGCACTGCCAGAAACACTTCTGATTTATGACACACTTCATTTGGAACTAATTTTTGGTTGTTGCGCATTCAGAAATCTTTTGCCCTGACAAATTGTTGAGAACAGCGTCCTGTTGTGCAACCCTCTGCCCTCAGCTGTAGGCTCCATGTAAGCAAGAGTTTTAGACCAGGGCTTCTTAAGCACAGGGTTTCTGCGTAAAGCGTAACATTGCAGTACTGTGTGTTAGGTGTTTTGGTGGAAGATGAATCCTGCGACCTTTGTCCTCATCTGTCACTGCGAACAAAAACAAACAAAAAACAAACACCCCACTACAGTCATTATCAACCCACCTTCAAAGCGGGAAGTTGTCGCAGCCCAGTGGCAGCCCTAGAGGAACAGACCCGTCGGTTTGCTCTCATCGCCCTCTGGTGTCCACATTGGAGTATAGCCACGCTAAATGGACCAGCCCTGGCACTGAATCACCAAGTTTGCCTGCCCTTTTCCAGGAATTTTAAAGATCCTACTTTAAATCCCTGCTACTTGCCAAATTGTGAGGCTGGCTTCTTATTTTTAAACCTTGGTCCTCTCAGCTTTGAAGTGGCATCCCACACCATCCATGTTCTTGTAAGAATTAAAGGGGTTAACTTGAAAATCACTACACCGTAATAACATTTTAAAAAACGTGCTCTCCCAAAAATAGACCATGAGGAAGACTCTCAGCCGTAAGCTATAAGGATGGGGAGACTTTATCTAGAGCACCTGTCACCTCGTGCAACTGTCAACTGTTTATGCTCCACTTCCTTGCTGGAATGTGAGATACAAGGAAAGGATGCCCGGACTCATTACATGTGGTCTGGCCCGTGACGGGAGCTCAGGAAATATTTGTTGAGAAGACACTGAATAAAAACCAGTTTTCCCTAACACTAACAATACCTTGTGGGTTGGGAAGGATGGTTCTACTGGCAAAATGTTTGCTCTGCAAGCATGAGAACTGGCGTTCAGAACCTCAGACCCAAGTATAAGTAGGCAGATACAGCAGCCTATCTGTAAGCCAGTGTGGGAGTCAGAGAGAGGCCAGTGATCCCAGGAGCAAGCTGGCTAGCTGGCTAGCCAAAATGGTAAAACTCTGGGTTTAAGAAAGAAATGGTGCATTGATATGTAAGGTGGAAACCCACTGAGGAAGACACTGGACATTGGCCTCTGACCTTCCTGAGCATACCTAGACACCTCTCACTGCCACCACACACACACAGACACACACACACACACACACACACACACACACACACACACACATCTCCCAATACCATTTAAACTTTATGTTTCCTAATGTACGAGTCGACTCTCTTGCTATGGAACTCTATAGTTTAGAATTCTTAGCACCTTGCCCCTGCCCTAAATTGCTCTGGCTCTCAAAAACACCTTTAAATGTCCATGGGTCTCATAAAAAAGTCTGGGGCTGGGACTCTTGAGTTCTAGGTCCCTGAGCAATCTGAAAAGGGGGAGGAAACCTGGAATAGATGGGCAAGGAGCCTGGTTAACAGTGGTAGGGGCCGGGAGCTGGAGAGATGGCTCAGAGGTTAAGAGCTCCGACTGCTCTTCCAGAGGACCTGAGTTCAATTCCCAGCAACCACATGGTGGCTCACAACCATCTGTAAATAGGATCCAATGCCCTCTTCTGGTGCGTCTGAAGACAGCTAGTGTGTACTCAAATAAAAATAATAAAAAAAAAAATTAAAAAAAAAAACAAAAAAACAGTGGTAGGGGCCATGGACCAAGCAGGCTCTTCAGAAATCAGGATCCTAGACCCCTTACACCCCCTTTCTTCTGATCGAAACAGGGTGGTGCTCTCAGCATGAAGTACCGGGAATACACATCGCATAAAAGACTCGGCTAACCAAAGCACATATGAACTCGATGTTCTTACGCCTCTAATACGCCATCCTAAGTCTGCCGTGGGGTTGGCTGTAGAAAAGCACAGATACTGTTATATATATCGATATTTTCTTCACCTCAAAACGATTATTCTTTTCCTAAAGTTTTTATTAGATGTATTTATTTGTATAGTGTATGTGCGCGCGCATGCGCATGAGAATAGATGTGGGGGTTAAAGGCCAACTTGGGAGAGTTGGTTCTATCTTTCCACTGTTTTGGCCTTGGGATGAACTCAGGTTCTTAGACATGGCAGCAAGTGCCTTTATCCACTGAGCCAGCCATCTTCCCGCTCTACCTAAATGATTCTTCCAATATCACATGCCCATAAGTTCACAATCATGAAAAGAATGTAAATGGACAGAGAAGGAAAGTTTCACTTTTAAACACACACAAATTATCCATTAGAACTTAGAAAGAGCTAAGTGCTAAGACAGGAACTAATTTTTTTCTGAGTCATAGAGCAGGGAAGCCAACTTTGACAACTGAAGAGCAGGCGGCTAGTAGCTCTAGGCTGTGGATGGCACAATCTGCCCGTTGTTAGGGCGGCAGTAAAACAATTGAGATTGCGGAGTCTAATAAACCACAAAGTTCTTCAAAATAACAGCTTCGTATTCAACCTACCAGCAGGTGGCGCTGAAGTCCACCTTTGCAGATGGACAAATCCCCATATTGAAGGGAACCCACGCTGGGTTTGGGTTCTGCATTCATCCATGCGAGGGATGTGGGGGGTGGAGAAGGGGGGGCGAACATCTGGGAAAAAGTTGCGATTCCTTTGAAACAAAAGGGGGAAGTTCCTTGAAATCTTGTTTTAAGAATAATGTCAGAAATAAAGTATCTGTCAACTTTAATATGTCCCATTTGAGAGATCAGACTAAAGGCAAGGCATGGACCTCTCGGTGAATGCTTGAGCCATACTGGAGTAGATTCACAGCCTGGAAGAGGGAAGCAAATAGACTTGACACACCTCATTTTGATGGTGCTTGCATTATGAGAGGAATAAATAAACTGCACCAGGTCATGGTGCACATGACCACAGCAAGTGGGGCAGAGGGTTATTAAAAATCATTATGAAAACATTTGGAGCACATAGAAAAGTAAAGAGTAGAATGAAGTCTAATACTGTCTCCAGAGCAACAGTGGTCACGTTCCCCATAGCTATGCGACATGGCCTTCTCTCCTCCTCTTCCTTCCTCTTTCTCCACTTCTATTTCCTTCTTTGTTTCAAGAACATTTCTTCATTGTGTGTGTGTGTGTGTGTGTGTGTGTGTGTGGTGTGTGTGTGTGGTGTGTGTGTGTGTGGTGTGTGTGTGTGGTGTGTGTGTGTGGTGTGTGTGGTGTGTGTGTGTGTGGTATGTGTGTGGTGGGGTGTGTGTGTGTGTGTGTATAAGTATGCATATGTGAGTGCATACAGAACAGTTGAACTCAGGTGTGTGTATGGTGTGTGTTTAGTGTATGTGTGTGTGTGGTATGTGTGTGTGTGTAGTGTGTGTGGTGGTGTGTGTGTGTGTATAAGTATGCATATGTGAGTGCATACAGAACAGTTGAACTCAGGTGTGTGTATGGTGTGTGTTTAGTGTATGTGTGTGTGGTATGTGTGTGTGTGTAGTGTGTGTGGTGGTGTGTGTGTGTGGTATGTGTGTGTGTAGTGTGTGTGGTGTGGTGTGTGTGTGTGTGTGTGTGTGTGTGTGTATAAGTATGCATATGTGAGTGCATACAGAACTGTTGAACTCAGGTTGTCAGGCTTGGAGGCAAGCGCCCTTACCTGCTGAACCATCTCTCAGGCCCTTCTTCACTCTTTGTTAAAATGCTTTAAAACAGACTCTACAATTGAACATCTTTACCCTACGTACTTCAGTGTTTATCACTAATAATGAGAACAGACAAGATTTTGAAATTTTGTTTAGGTGAATTTCTTATACCTCTACTTACACTTATATTGACCATGTCTTAGTACCCAGCAGTGTCTACATTTATCGCTACGTACGTAATTATAATAATATATATCATAAAATGATTGCTGAACATAGTAAAGTGACATTGAAAATAGAGTTTCAAATCACTTGTTGCTTAATCGCGTGAGCTAAGTAACTGGCTATAAGTGTGTTTGCTTTTATCTTTGCTGGAACTTTTATGATTTTATTTCACTGTTGAAAGCCATCGTAAAGGGGACACAGTTGTGTAACCATTGCCCTGGTGGCCCGGGTGTGTTGGCTCTTGTTTCTTATCTTGTGATTTACTTATTGAGGAAGCTGAGGGTTTCTTAGTTTCTCTCACACTGGATTCATTCTTTTGTCCCTCAATTTTCTATAAGGTGGCATCAGAGGATTTCATTGCTGTAAAAAGATGCTATGACCACTGCAGCCACCCCTATAAAGGAAAACATTTAATTGGGACTAGCTAAGAGTTCAGAGGTTTAGTCTACTATCGTCATGGTGGGAAACATGGCGGCACGCAGGCAGGCATGGTGCTGCAGAAGGAGCTGAGGGTTCTACATCTTGATCTGCAGGCAGCAGAAGGAGACTGTGTGTCACACTGGGCATAGCTTGAGCATAGGAGACCTCAAAGCTTGCCCCCACAGAGACACGCTATACCTAACAGTGTCACTCCCTATGGACCAAACATTCAAACTCATGAGTCTATGGGGGCCAACCCATTAAAACCACCAGGGGTGATGCCAAAGTTTGATCTGTTGCTATGTATTACAATTCTAAATTCTGTATGCCTAGGTCTAGTTGCCTGAAGATGAGTGAATTCTCACATAAACCAGCTTTTGTTGGGCATACCTTGCTCCTTCATTTAAAACTGTTGGTGGAATAAAGATTCCTACATCCATAGCTGGGCAGGAGCAAGGTGGCCAGGGCTTTGGTTCCTAGGCTGGGGGTCTGAGGGGGAAAGCAGGAGAGCACAGAAAAAGAAAGGAGACTACAAAGCATCATCATCATCATCATCATCATCATCATTATCATCATCATCATGCAAAGTGATGGTAATGGTGGTGGTGATGGTGGAGATGATGGCGGCGGCGGCGGCGGCGGCGGCGGCGGCGGCGGCGGTGACAAGATGAGAATGAATCAGCAGGGTTCCGGGTGTGTGTGCAACCTCACTCATCTGTACGTGTCCCAAAAGAGCGTGGTGAATAAATCAAACACTGAGTAGCATTTGAAGAACCTGGGGGAGGGTGGTCACCTGGTAAGAGTTGAGAGGTACACAGATCCAGCCCACGGAGGACCCTGCAAACACTAGGCAAAGAACCAGCTTCCCAGAGATCATTCTGGTTACTATGTGAGGAAGACAGAAATACATTTTTGTGTAAAAAATATGGTTAGGCAGAAAGGCCACCACAGTCAAGCCTCCAAAAAGAGTCTAGTTAATAGGAAAATTGAAGCCGGACCGAGGCCTGGGAGGGAGGGAAACTGCCTTGCTTTGCCAGTATGGTTTTGCCTGGTGGTTAGAATTTCCTTGTTTGGCTAATTTCAGAGTCTCAAGGACTGGAGTTCTCAGAAATGTGTGTACTTGACCTTCTGTCTTGGGACACAAACATGGTGTCCCCAGGCTTTTTCAGTGGGTCTTGGGTACAGGGTGATGTGATCCAGACCACAGGAACTCCAGTGCCAGCCTGCTGCCAGTCCCCAGTGGTGCCCTGTTGCTATGAACACAGGCACAGGAGTCCAGGACATGTTTGGACACTTCCCAGGGCCAGTCCCTATGCCTTCCCAAAGCCCAGGAACAAATGAAGCTTAAAGGGAAGAATGGAGCCTCACAGACAGGGCAGTACCTCTGACCTCAAAAAATGCTGCAGAATGATCGTGGTCAGACTGTTGGAAGTTCAGCGGTTTTGAGCACGTGGCCGCTACAGTGGAAAAGACTGGACGGTCAATGAGGTGTTTTGCTGGACCTACAGTTTAGCAGGGAAATGGGAAAGAAAGAGGCAAAGTGGCTGGAAAGATGGTTAAGAGCACCAGAAGGTCTTGTGCAGGGCCTGGGTTGGATTCCCAGCACCCACAGAGGCTCACAGCCATTTGTAACTCCAGTTCTAGGGAATCCAACTTGCTCTTCCAGCCTCTGTATGGCTCACACGTGGTACACAGACAGACATGAGAGCAAAACACTCATACATATAGATATAAAAATTAAAACAAAAAGAAAACATTTTTAAGAGCCGAGCCTGGGACTCCCGGCCAGCCTGCTTATCCTACTTGGAGAGCTTCAGGCTACCGAGAGACAGTCTCAAAATATATGGCCATCACCTGAGGAAAGGACACTTGAGGTTGACCTATGGCCTTCACACACATACGTGTGTGGTGCACATAGGTACACATACATGTGTACATGGGTTCACATAAGCACAGCCACACAAAATCTCCAGTTGGGGGGTGAATAAAATGGCCACATAGACATCCTTCTTGCTGGTAAAAGAAGGTCTTCCAGCTCGAGAGCATGGAAGTCTGTATTGCTCCCTCCTTGAGCCAGATTTCTGGGAAGTTTCCACAGCTTTTTCCCGCTCTGTTCCTCCTCTTCAGAGGTCCCCTGGTCACCTGGACTATGGACAACATCTTGTCAGTGAAAGGTCTAGGGCTTGGCCCACTGGGGTCATCAGCATGAGGCCCAGAGCCAAGCCAGGGGCTCCATTTCCAGTTCTTCTTTCAGGGGGAATCATCTGATACACCCAGCCCGCACTGTCCTGCAGCCTGGATAGTCACAAACAAAGCAGGGGATTCTAACTCAGAGACCCAACCCCCGTCTACACTAACATTGGTAATTGCTCTTCTACTAAAAGAGAGGGAGAGAGGGAGGGAGAGAGACGGGGAGATAATAAAACTTATCTTTAACTGGCTCCAGAAAACCCCATAAAAGGCCGGTGCATTCCTCAGAGTTTCCCACGAGCTGTCTTCCATGTGTTCACTACAGCCAATGTTCAAATTCCCAGGGTCAGGGAGACACCTGGGAAAACTGAAAGTACAAACAAGACCTGAGTCGGTGGTCAGGAGAAGGAGGTTCCAGCCGCAGTGACCTCAGTGGCCCCATCAGTGGGCACCCCCACTCTCTGGGTCTTAGTTTCCTCAGGTGTAAGTTAAAAAACCAGGAGATTATATCCTACTGCCTAACTCTTCAGTGTGTAGGAACCTTGTTCTTAGCTTTCTGCCTCCTGGGCTGAGGTGTATCTCAGAGGTCGAGCTCTAGCCTGGCATGCACAGGCCTTGGGGTTCACCCCTAACCTTAGAAAAAATATTTCCCTGTCTTCTCTTTTATTCATTTTAAGATTTTATTTTTAACTACGTGGATGTGTGGAGGTGCATACAAGAGTGCCGTGCCTTCAGAGGCCAGAAGAGAGCATCGGATCTTTTGGAGTTGGGATGACAGGTGGTTGTGAGCTGCCAGTGTGAGCGTTGGGAACTGACCTTGAGCCCTCCAGGAGGGCAGCAAGCATTCTTAACTGCTGAGCCCCCATTATAGACTTCCCAGCTTTATTAAATCTGATCCCTTGTCTTTAAAAGGTTTTATAAATAAGACCTCACGTCTTTGCTTGAATGTGGCACTCCTACCCAAACTAAACCCAGCAGAAACCATGCTCCAGACTGGTCTTCTCAGTCAGACCCCTCCCCTTCCCTCTTACCGAGGTAGGACAGTTTATGGTGAGACTTAAATGCCAGTTTTTCCTTCCTCTTATCATCGGGCCATGTCCCTCTGCACTTGGAAGGAGGGCTGCCTCCCACCATCCCACCCCCTCTCTGAGTCTCCCCTGTCTTGTCTCCCTCTGTGTTCTGTTCTCTTCTGGAAGCTTTGGGTTCTGTGTGGCAGCCCATGGCTTCCTGGGTATGTGCAGGGAAGCATCCATGAGGCTCTTCACTTGCTCACTCAAGAGAGAATGTGTAACTTCACCAGCTGCTAAAGGATGTTCCAACACACACACACACACACACACACACACACACACACACACACACACAACACATGGCTGTCATGAGCAGCCGACGCCAAGCTTCTGATGCTCAAAAGGAAAATTTTAGGCTGTGGTGTGAGTGACAAAGCACACTCAATCTGCCCTTGACCTTCTGTCTGCTTCCACTCAGAGAGACAGTCTCCTTAAAACACATTCTACTTAGAACGCTGCGATTGGACTGCATCACTCACTAACCATGTGCTGGGAGAGGTGACTCTGTCCTTAAGGTGCTTCCCTTGCTTGGCTAGCATGAGGACCTGGGTTGGATCCTCAGAGACTATGTCAAGAGAGGGGGAAGGAGGGAAACACCCTGAGGAGAGGGTTCAGTGTCTGAGACCATTTGCTAAGCCTGAGTTCAAATCCCCAGTAGCCATGTAAAAAACATGGGTGGGGCCACATGTACCTGTTACTCTGGTGCTACGAGGCAGAGACAGGTCTAAACTGGGAGCTTGCTGGTCAACCAGCCTAGCCCAAAATAGTGAGCTCCCTGTCTTTAAGGGGATAAGGTGGAGAGTAATAAAGCAGGACATCTAATATCCTCTGCCAGCCTCTGTGGGTACATACCTCCCCTCCTCATCCATCCATCCATCCATGCATCCACCCCTCCTCCCCTCACAGGCATAGTGTGGTGTTACTGGGGAGGTAGAAACAGAAAAATCTCTTGGGCTTGCTAGTCAGATAGTCTAGCCTAATTAGCAAACCCCAGGCCATGGAGAAATCCTGTACATATATACATGCATACATACATACATACATACATACATACATACATACATACATACATACTGTATATGATTACTGAGAAATGACACCTGAGATTGTCCTCAGATCTCTATATGCATACATATACATGCTAAATGTTCACATTTACCTGCATAAATGAACACACACACACACACACACACACACACACACACACACAGCAAGAGGTCAATGGTCAGTTTCAGGTCTTTCCCTCAACTGCTTCTCCACTTTATTTTCTGAGACAGGATGGGTGTCTCGGGGAACTGGAGCTCCCTGGTTCAGCTAAACCGGCTGACCAGCAAGCACCTAGGGTCTGCTGTCAATAACTCCTGCCTCCTAGTGCTGGGGTTACAGAGATGCACCACTATGCCTGGCTTTGTATGCAGGTGCTGGGGCTTGAATGTAGGTCCTTACCCATTGAGCCATTTCCCCCAGCCCCGTCTTCCATAATAATAGCACTGCTTAGAAACTCTGGAAACATGAAAACTATTGAAGTTCTCAGAAGATGGTGCCAGCTTTTTCTAGGTTTCTGTCTCCATGTAGTGAAGGTGCAGATATCTGTGGGGTTTTTTGCATGTATACAGGGAAATATGTCCAGTTATAATGGCAGCAAACAGGATGGTGTCTGACTCAGGCTGTGGTGACAACTCATCTTGCTTGTCACCTGACACGCCTGGGAAAAGGGGGTCTCAATTGAGAAATTGCCTCCATCAGATTGGGCTGTAGGAACTATTGATTGATAATTGACTTAGGAGCACCCAGCCCACTGTGGGTGGTCCCATTCCCTAGGTAGGCGGTCTTGGGTTGTTTAAGAAAACCAACTGAGCACAAGCCAGAGAAGGAAAGTCAGTAAGCAGCATTCCATCATCGTTTCTGTTCACTCCATGTTCCTGCTTAGATCTTTCCCTGACTCTCCTCAGCGATGGACTTTGATGTGAAAGTGTAAGTCAGATAAACCCTTTCCTCCTCAAGTAACTTTTGGTCACTATGCTTATGGGTTCCTATAACAGCGGCTATGGGCATCTGTAGTGAAATTGCCACTAATCCACGGTGAGCTTCTAACCACACGGACAGAGCCTTATATGTAATGTGAAGAGGTGAAGAAGTACAGTTACCTTTGTATAGTGCCTGATACACAGTGAATAGGCCACAAACACCGGACGTTGAAGTACAAACATGCAGTTACCACTGAGACCACCAGATGGCGACACATCAAAGGTCACTATAAAACAAGACTCAGGCCTGGACTTTTCAAAAGGAAAGAAGAAAGAGTACTTGAACCTGGAGATGGCAGGGGAAGCACAGGTGGCATTTTTTCTTGGTTTTATTCTGGCCCTTTATCATATTAGATAGATGGATCATAAACTTTCAAAGTAGTAACTTGAGAGCTGCAAAGCCTCTTTCTTGACCTGTGTGTGCTCACTGACTCTTAGGAAGTTAGAGTTAGTCTGAGGACTAAAATACTTTGTCCATAAAGATAGTAAGTGGTCCCATCTGGTTGCTATGTAACAAGTCCTGGCCAGGAATATTTACATTTCCATGTAGTTCTCCATACCTCCCCACCAAGTGTGTGACTGGGAAATGGACTTCTGGAGACAGAGATGCCAGGGTTGGTGGTGGTGGTGGTGGTGATGGTAGGGTGTCAATTAATCTTGCTCTTGGCTTCAGAAGTCTCCTCTGTGGTAATTGCTTGACCTCCATGACCCTGGGCAAAGCATCATGGCAGCATGGATGTGTGGAGAAGGCTCTCCGCCTCACAGTAGCTAAGAGTGAAGTGAGCATGAGGTCCTGAGTTTGAATCACTCCGGTGACAACAGGATGCGCTGCACATAACTGTAGCCCCAGCACTGTGGCAGATGGAGCCTAATGCGTAAGATTGTAAGCCTCTGGCTCAGTGAGAGACTCTCTGGTAGCAGTAATGCAGAAAGTGGGAGATGAGACACCCAGTGCCTTCCTGTGTCTTCCTGCAGGATCTGCACAAGACCACACACCCGTACTCACATTCATGAATGCACCACACACACACACACACACACACACACACACACACACACACACACACACAGAGAGAGAGAGAGAGAGAGAGAGAGAGAGAGAGAGAGGAGAGAGAGAGAGGCTACGAAGAGAGGGAACTACCTTGCTGAAGAGAGGGAACTACCTCCTCAGCACTCAAGTGGAAAAGCCAGGCCTGGTGGCTTATAATCTCATCCCTGGGGATAGATAAAGAGATGGGGTTAGGGGTGGGGGTGGAGCTCGCCAGCTATTGTCCTTGTTGAGCTCTGGGCCAAGGAAAGACCCTGTCTCCAAAGAAGGAGGTGAATGGCGCCTGGGGAACGGCAGCAAGCTTGTCTTGTCTCTCACACAGAAGTCCTAGCTTCTTATTTAGTCCCCTGTGCCTCCACGCCCCTTCACCTCACAGCCACCACTGAAGCCCCATGTGTGAGGGAGCAAAAGTGCCTCTCTGAATGGTCACAGTCCCGTAGGCTCTGAGCTTGGCTGTCAGGACAATAGTTTGTTATAAATTAAAAAAACAACAACAAAACAAAACAAACAAACAAAAACACACTTTTTACCCAGTCTCAGGTCCTACTGATACCGTGGCTGATACCATACTATTACTATGTCACTAGAGTCACTAAACCACCCTTTCTCGGAGGCCTCCCTAACCATATTCAATCCTAAGTAGACCTCAGTGCTAGACCCACTCAGGTAGACCTACTCAGTGGGACACAGCTTAGACTCTCAGTTCCCTGCTTCCTACTCCACTCCTCCCACTCGGGTTAGGCAGTCTGGAGACCACCCCACACCCATCCCATTTACAAATAGCTTTCACATTTCCCAGCCACCTCTGGCAGGCATTGACCGAGTCCTTCCCTATCTTAGTGCCCAAGGCTCTGAGAGGAGGCTCATACTCTGCTTTTCTTTCCACACCCGTGGCCTGCAGAGAATCAACCTCAGGGGCCTTTGCCGATGACCTCATGGGGAATTGCTGCCTGCAGACTTCCTGTTTTTATATTCCTTTCTCCTCTGCTTATTTTTCCTACTTTGCTGGGTTTTGTGCATTTCTATCTTGCCTCCCTTAACCCAGCTTGCAAAAACTCAACTTTTTTTTTTCTCTGTGATTATTTTAAATACATGTTTAGATAAGGAAAGGAATGCACCCCCCCCCTCCCATTTGAGGAATTGCATCGAATGGTGTCTTTCTCTCTTCCTGTCCCCCTCCCTATTCCCCATGGCTTATTCCCACACTGCAGTCTTCAGCTTCCACAGCTTAGAAGGGACAAACTCCAAGACCTGGATCTGCCAGTGCCACACCAGGGTGCTCTGTCTCTCACTGACGGAGACCCTCTGCTGGATGCCACAGGAGACAGAGAGACCTCCAGCTTCCCACAGTTGATCTCCTGAGCGCTCTAAAATACAATGCAGAGTTCCTGATTCAAAACCACACGGGCTCTCCACTTCTTCGAGCCTGAGTCCAAATTCTTGGCGTATGTGGAAATACTCCACAGCTGGCCCAGTGTGACTCCACCTCTGGTCTCGTGGTTGGTCCGTGTGCTTCCGTCCCAGGTTTCCAGCTCTTGTTCTTTCCCTACAGTTCTCAGCCACCCCCTCTCTGTCCCCTACATGCTAAGAATAAATACATCTATATTGACCCTAATGGTTTAGAACCATCTTATCGTTCTGTTTTCCTACCTTTTTGCTGGATTGGTTGTGTTTACAGGCACTTACTTGGGTTTATTTTCTCCCATCCCAGCCCTAACCAGGACCAGTCTGGCTTTGCTTTGGGGATTGGAAGACAGTGGGTACATTTAGGTGGTATGCAGATGTGTGTTTAATTTGGAAGCAAGTGGCTTTCTCTGTGATTCTCTCTCTCTCTCTCTCTCTTTCTCTCTCTCTCTCTCTCTCTCTCTCTCTATCTCTCTCTCTCTCTGCCGTGTGTGTGTGTGTGTGTGTGTGTGTGTGTGTGTGTGTGTGATAAACAGACAGACAGACAGAGACAGAGACAGAGACAGAGAGACAGATTTTGCTCATTGTTGTCTTTGGATATGGTTGTCTCCTACAGCCTGTGAAGCAAGGCCCTGGGGGAAGGAATGAACTGGAAAGGTTGGCCGCTCACACGCTGATCTCCCAAAGCAGAGAGCACGGATCATTTAACAAGAACCCAGAATCTGGGGCAGGTGGGGGAAAGAAATACCATCTTCAGGGCCTTACCTTGTTAAAGATTCAGATTCCTGGGCCGGAGCTCCATACCTTGTAAATATAAGTCTCAGGAATAGGCCCCAGGAATCTGCCTGTTTATGAAGCACTGAGATTTGGTTGCCCCAGTGTGACACCATGACCCAGGGGCTCCGGGAGGTGGAGTCCTCCAGGCATTCGACCCCAAGTGTATACTTTCAGTGGCTGCTGTATGGCTCTTGTCAATATTTCCATCCCTTGGTGTTTCTGACACAGGCAGCACTGTCCACTTGGAGAGACCCTTTCCCCCCTCCCAGCCTGTGCTACCACACGCTTGCTCCTGGTGCCTATCTTAGTCTTTCAGCGGCTCCTTTCCACAATATATCTGGCTCCATTTCATCCACAGGCTCTTTTGCTCTTGGGATTTTCCCCAGATCCTGTCCTTGACTTTGTCCTTGGCATTCTGTCCCTGGCCGATGTTTTCCGCCCCCTACATGGCCAAGCTGATGGTGTCAAAACTGATATTTCCAGTGCAGTTGCTCTCTTTGGCCTCCTGCCTAGGCACACACTGCCCTCCTGAGCTCTCCCCAGCGTGAGGCCAGGCATCTCAAATTGCACATCTGTTTTGTGTATCTTCTCCCTTCACTTCCTGTGTCTGAAAAGAAGGCACCCACTCGGCGCTGAACTGGACACCCAAGAGTCACCCCACCCTTCCCACTCACTAGTTGCCTCACCTAGAACAAGCTGCTCGTGTCCCTCTGCCTCCGTTTCCTCATCTGAAATACGGTCACAGTGGCAGTACCCACCTCACTGGGTTGTGAGGGGTAATGCGGTTCTGTCCATAAAGTACCTAGAATGATACCTGGCATTCTGAAAGTGTATGATCAATGCCAGCTATTGATAATCATAACTCCGATACTAATAAATACTCAGTTGTTGATAATTGTGAGCACCATTGTGCTCTCTTCCTCCTCTATTGTCCGCCGACAAGGTAGCCACTAAGTCTATTTTCTATCTTCAAATTCCTTCTTCTCTGTAACCAGCCTCTCCTTCCCTCTCACCTCTGCTCCACCAATCCTCATTTTTTCCCCTCAACGAGTCCAGGTTCTACTCTCTCACCTGAATTCCTGACTCCTTTATCATCTCTGAGACTCTTTGAATGCATCAAACTACCTCTCCTTCCTTCTCACCTCTGCTCTGCCAATATGTATTTCTTCCCTCAACTAGTACAGCTTGATCTCTCACCCAGATTCCTGGATCTTTTATCACCTCTGAGACTATGTGAAAGCATCAACTGAGTTTAAATCAAGACCAACTGACTAAGTAGATGACACAGGATGAGTAACTTTTGTATGTATGTATGTATGTATGTATGTATGTATGTATGTATGTATGTATGACCAGTGGTCACTGGACTGAGTGTTTCCAAGTTCTTAGCATCTTATTCTGAGAATTGAAGAAATCTCTGGGATGGTCACTGTTAATTGTCAGCTTAACAGAATCTAGAATCACCCTGAAAAAGAATCTCAGTGAAGGATCGTCTAGACCAGTTGTTCTCAACCTTCCCAATGCTGCAACATCGTGGAGTAGTGACCCCCAACCATAATTATTTTCACTGATACTTCATAATTATAATTTAAAATTGTTACTGTTACAAAGTGCAAGGTAAATATCTGACACACAGGGTATCTGATATCTAACTTCTGTGAAAGGGTTGTTTGACTTCCAAAGGGATCACAAACCTACAGATTGAGAACCACTAGTCTAGATCAAGTTAGCCTGTGGGTATATCTACGGGGGGTGGGGTATCTTGATTATGTTAATTGAGGTGGGAAGATCTGTCCAATGTGGATGGCAGCATTCCCTAAGCAGAGGATTCGGAACTGTGTGAGAGTGGCATTTAGCTGAATACTAGTGTCCATGCATTAATTCCTTTCTCTCTGCTCTGAACTGAAGACCAAATACGACTAGCAGTTTTACATTTCTGTCACCTTGCTTCTCCACCAATGATGAACTACAACCTGGAATTATGAGCCAAATAATCCCCCCTTTTTTTTCCCTTTAAGTTGCTTTTGTCAGGGTATTTTATTACAGCAACATGGGACGACTAAGACTCACACAAACAGCTTAGTAACAGGGGATTTTGCTCAAAGGCAAGGTGAAAACACATACTAGATACAAACCAAGGGGACAGAGTGCTTCTAGCAAGGGTGTTCGAGAGCCTCTAATTACATCTTGGGCTCCATTTTATGGGTAAGATATGGGTGGTTCTCTGTTTTGATGGCTACGCATGGGTTATGTAAGTCTGTGCTCGTTGCTCATGTCCTTTCCCATGATGTGTTTCAATTTACTCATCTGTAGGTATACATACGATGGTCACATAGGGATTTTCCCTTAAATTTTAACTCAAAGGACACGGGTTACTTTACTGTACCCCCAAAGCAGCTCTTAGTTAGATAGGTGCACTTCCCTATCCAGAGTGTGCTAAGGTTTACCAGTTACTAGAAGTTACTAGAGTGAGGTGAGCCGTTGCTTCATTTGTCAAGGAGTGTTTGTACATATCCCAAAAGCAGGCGAGAGTCCATGGTTGTATAAATTAATCTTGCAAACAACCTACCTCTGATGATTCGAATCAAACGCATGGTGTCAATCTCCAGAGGGGTGAAGCACCTTATGAATCAGGAAGGATATAGGTAATCAGGGACTTGGGAAAATGAAACTCTGGTTATGAGGAATTCTCCACAAAGTGTTTCTGAACAGAAAAATGACAACATGCCTGGGAAAGCATCTGTGTGGCTAGTTTTAGGTCAACTTGACAGAAGCCAGAGTTATCTGAAAGGAAGGAACTCCAATTGAGAGAATCCCTCTATAAGATCCAACTGTAGGGCATTTCTTAATTACTGGTTGATATAGAAGGGTGCAGCCCAATGTGGGTGTTGCCATTTTGGGGCTGGTGGTCAAGCTGAGCAAGCCAGTAAGCAGCACCCTCCATGGCCTCTGTATCAGCTCCTGCCTCCAGGCTCCTCCCATGCTTGAGTTCCTGTCCTGACTTCCTTTGATGATAGACTGTGTGATGTGGAATAGCAAGCCAAATAAATCCTTCCCTCCCTGTCTTAGTTTGAGTTTTAGTACTGTGAACAGACACCATGACCAAGGCAACTCTTAGAAGGACAACATTTAATTAGGGCTGACTTACAGGTTCAGAGGCTCAGTCCATTATCATCAAGGATCATGGCAGCTTTCAGGTAGGCATGGTGCAGGAGTTGCTGAGAGATCTACATCTACATCCAAAGGAAGCCAGGAGAAGACTAGCTCCCACGTGGTTAGGAGGGTCTCATTGCCCACCCTGATAGTGACACACTTCTTCCAACAAGACCACACCTCTTAAGAGTGCTGCTCCCTGGGCCAAGCATATTCAAATTGCTACACTCCCTGACTTTCCTTAGTCATGATGTTTCATCCCAGCAACAGTAACCCTAACTGGGACAGCCTGCCTCCCAGAAGACATGGAGGCTGCAGACAGCAGAAGAGTCAAGGTCCTCATATGGTCAGGGTGGCTCAGCTACGCTCAGAGGAGAGAGGCTCCACACCGGAGCCAGAGGTTCCTCACTGCTGACAAGGACACTGCAGAGGGACAGAGATGTTCCACGTGGGTTTTCTGACCAGATCAAACATTCCCTGGGACTCTATTTCCCTCTCTCTTTGAGAGACCTGCCATTTTTGATGAGTCATTTATTCTGAGGTGCAGATAAGAACTGTCATCCTCCAGGATAGCCCTCTCTTTAATTTTGCCTTTTCTTTTCTTTCTTTCTTTTTCTTTTTCTTTTCTTTTTCTCAGGAGTGTGCTTCCTGGGAGTTTGTTCCTAATAGTTCAAGATGTACAAACACGGTGATTATCTGGCTCTAGAAGGTTGAAGACCAGATCTGTCACCATAGATACCAGCTCATGTAGTCTTTAGGCATCCTGAAGAGCCAAGCAGAATAATAAATTGGGGGAGGAGTCTCTTCAACACATAGCTGTGTTCCCCAGTGACATAAACACTGTCGGGTTGAGTCTTACTATGGAGATCTGCCTTCACCTTCATTGCTCCCCAGAAGTGTGGCCTCCCTCACTGGGAACATCGGTTACCAATCAGCTCTCTCCCATTTAACACTTCTGCTTTCCTTATTAATTGACTTCTGTCTGATTGATAACATGGAACAAGGATAGGGAAGATATAGCCTGCACGCTGCCACTACTTCGGGTCATCTTCTAATGAATCATGGTTTTCTTTTCCATTATTTGGCCTATAAGCTCTTCTCAAGAAAGCCCTCCAAGGGGCTGAACAGATCGCTCAGTGATTAATAACATTTATTGCTCTTACAAGTTTAGATACCACCACCCAGGCTCACAACCACTTGTAATTCTAGCTCCTGGAGATCTGATGACATATTCTGGCTTCTATAGATACTGAGTATGTACACACACACACACACACACACACACACACACACACACACACACACACACTCAATAAAAAGAAAGCCCTCCAAGAAAGCACTACTAATCAAAATTGGTAGATGGACTATGACATATTTCCTATCCTTGACTTAAAAACGCCCACTGATGTTTTTTGCAGGAGAGGTGTCTCAGTGATCTATTATAGGACATACCAAGTGTGAGTGGCTCAAAACTATAATTCAGGTTGTTCATTTTTGTTTGTTTTTCAGTCAAAATGTATTTCTATAGCTGTGATGGTTTGTATATGCTTGGGCCAGGCACTATTAGGATGTGTGGCCTTGTTGGAGTAGGTGTGTCACTAAGGACATGGCCTTTAAGACCCTCATCCTAGCTACCTGGAAGCCAGTGCTCTGCTAGCAGCCTTCAGATGAACTCTCGGCTCCTCCTGCACTATGCTAGCCCAGATGCTGCCATGCTCTGACCTTGGTGATAGTGGACTGAACCTCTGAACCTGCAAGCCAGCCCCAATTAAATGTTGTCCTTTATAAGATTTGCCTTGGTCATGGTATCTGTTCACAGCAGTAAAACCCTAACTGAGATAGTAGCCCAGGCTAGCCTTCTATTCACAGTCTTCCCACCTTTGCCTCTAACTGTTCCAGACCGGCTAGTTTGCTCATGATTCTAAGGGCAACCTATTGCTGGACTAAGTGACTCTTCTGCTAATATTGCCTATCCCCCAGCATCAGGGATCTTTATGGAGTCTGGAGGATGTCAAATGGTCTCTCACATGACTGGTCTTTAGAGCTATCTGTTGACTGGGCCTCTAACAGCTCCTTACACTGTGTCACATGGGATATCCCAGTGGGTAAGTACTTTTCTAGCTTCTGCTTCCCCCATGTTTACAAAGGTCTCGTTGGCCAATGCAAACCATGTGACAAAGTCCAGGATCAATATATAAAGGATAGCACAAGGAACAGGGACTCAGGAAGGCATGGCTCATTGGAAGCCTTGATTTATCAATATACCCTTCTCCAGGTGTTATTTGTCGTATCAGAAACTCCCTGAGTATTTAGTACAAGCCAGCCCCAGTTTGGTGGTGAGCACAAGAAAAACGAGTCATTGGGAAGAACTCTGGAGACTGAAAAGGCTCTCATGTGCTCAAAAGGCGGGAGAAGGACTCCTCAAACACATCGAAACCCTGTGCAGGAGACTATGGATGACATGATCCTGGCGTGTCCTTGTCTACATGTCTGCTAGACAAAGGCTATGGAGTTAGACAATTTCTCCTGGCCCTTGCTCATGTTGCTTCCTGCAGTTGAAGCTCAGTAAACTACCCATTGCTTCCTTGGTGATAAGTTGTTCCAGGCTTTTCTTCAGACTCTAAGACACTCAAAACAATCACAGAAGTGTATGCTCCACAAAGAGCTACTTGAGCTTTTCCCCCCTTTTCTGGAAGCCTGGCCAAACTGAGATGGAGGCCCATGCCTGCTGACTCTGATATTTCCTCCCTCCCCACATTCCTGCCACCCACAGCTGCTCCAGTCCAGAGTGAAAGTTCAGAGGTCAAATACTTAGACGCAAAAGCTTCTCTAGAGTGATGACAGAGAGAGCTCACTCCGGGAATAAATAGCCTCCTACTAATGCTGCTCTTGGGCCTTCTTGTGAAGACTACTCATGTCCTTATCAGATCACCCCTTTAGCCTTCGTAGCTGGACAGGATTTTACAGACAGGGAAGTTGAGGCCCAGAGTGAGGACCGACTTCCTCAGTGAGTGACAAGGTTGGAAGCAGAGCACTGGCTGGCTGATTCCAGGTGCTGGCTCACGGTGAATAGACGGCATGCTATCCACAAATCTAGACGGGCTGCCTCCAAGCTCTTCCTGAGTTTTCTCCTTCCCACCGGGGGCAGTTCCAGTGACAGCCACCTTTAAGCTTGCGTTCCTAAATATCCACATGAATGAGGAGACGTCAAACACCTCAGGGGCTACATTCTCAGCCCATTCTCTCCAGACAAGCGTGCAGTCTTTTTGCAGGGTCCGCTTCCGTCCTGTGAATGATCCAGCCAGGTTCTCTGAGCTGGAAGAGAGAGAGGGCCAGTGTCACTTCAAGAAAATGTGATACAGCAGAGAAGATTAAAGCACCTTCCAGGGCCGATTTGGATGGAGTGAGCCATTAAACCGGGAAAGAATGCTGTCTGTGGAAGCTCCCGCCATCTTGCCTTTGTGCTAGGAGTGGGAGACACGGGGCTTTTAGCTTGTTTATTTATTTTGTATGAGTACATATCTCTGTGGGTATATATTTGTGTGCATGAGTGTGTGTGTGTGTGTGTGTGTGTGTGTGTGTGTGTGTGTGTGTGTAGGTGTCCCGTTCACTAAAGGACAGGTTATCAAGTATCTTCCTCAGTCTCTTTCTGCATTACTTTTTGAAACGGCATCTCACCACCGCCAGCACTGACCATCCCAGTGACCCTCTGTCTCACCCCCAGGACTGTGTGTGTCTTTGTGTTTCCCATTTTAAGAACTGTGAAGACAAAGCTTGACTGGCCGTCTCTTTAGAGAAATAACATGGGGTCAGTTGCTGGGAATCTGTTTATAAGGTTCTGCAACCCTAAACACTGTGAAAAATCACAAGTGAAGTCCCAGAACCATACCAGGAGAATCTTACAGAATGAGAGAGGAAGCAACAGAGAAGCCAGAGAAAGATGGTGGTGGCTCTTCTTTAAGAGTTGAAAGCTGAAAAAAACAAAACAAAACAAAACAAAAACAAAAACAAAAAACAAAACAACAACAACAACAAAAACAAAAACAAAAACAAAAAAAAAACCCAACCAAGGGGTTGGGGATTTAGCTCAGTGGTAGAGTGCTTGCTTAGCAAGCGCAAGGCCCTGGGTTCGGTCCCCAGCTCCGAAAAAAACAAAAACAAAAACAAAAACAAAAAAAGAGTTGAAAGCTGGAATCAGAGAGGGAAAGCAACTTCCTCAAAACCCCACAGCCTATACTGGAAGACCTGCAAGCCTGGGCCCTCATCCCAAGGCCAGCTCTTTTTCAGTTTTATTATATATCCCTTCTTGTTTCTTCTATACTTCAATGTATTTTCCCACCAACCCACTTCCTGCCCCAACAACTCTTCGGCCACCCCGGAAACTCTCTTCTTGAGAAAGACTATTAACTTATAGATTTAACGACCATGTGTCTCAATTTGATCTCTTTAAAAGATTTATTTTATTTGTAATTACATGTATTGTATATGTCTCTGTGTATACAATGTATGTACAGGGGCCCACAAGGCCAGAAGATGGTGTCAGATCCCCTAAGCTTTCGTGATCCCTAAAACAGGCAATCAAACCCGGGTTCTCTAGAAGAGCAGTGAGTGCTCTTAACTGCTGAGCCACCTCTCCAGCTCCCAGACGTCTCAACTTAAATTGAGATACTAAGGTGGAGTTAGAGGAACCCCCAATTACTTTCTAATAAATATGATAACTTGTGCTTTCTTCTAAGGCCATGTTGGAACCCCCTTCCCCAAAAAATACCCTGAAAACAGAGATGTTAGGAGAAAGGTGGTCTTGTGAAACAGTGGGTCTGGAAAAGTCCCATAAACTTAGGACCGTTTAGACCCCAGTCCGCCTGAAGCCAGGATGGGCGGGAAGGTCTGGATGCATGCTGATGGTGAGAACTGGCGGGCGGAAGGTTCAGCACACACTCCAAGAGCGACTCAGACCCAAGGGTGTCTCTTCCAAAGATGAGTGATTCCCATCAAGAATTTTCAACCCAAAGCTCCCCACTTCCAAAAAGCTGAGTTGTCACTGAGGCTCCCCGTCCCACTGATCGTGTTTCTAGCTGACACTGGAGGGTTCAGAGGCTCCTTCCTTACCACAGATGGTGTGAACACCAATGAACTTGTGTGGAGTCCACTGTCCGGGTCATCAGTCTCCTCCTCAACCTTCCCCTTCCAACGCCTGTGTCCTTCCTTAAGCTGATCTTTGTATTGAAATTTCCTAAGGCGAGACGAAAGAGCCCCAGCAATTCTGAGCCTGGATGACCAGTTGAGCCTGGCTGGCCAGGGAACACCAGGCATCTGTCCGTCTCCACCTTGGCAATGCTAGGATTACAGAAGCATACAGCCACGTCTTGTTTTTTATGTGGTTCTGGGGATGGAGCTCAGGTCCTCGTGCTTGCGAGATGCTCTACTGACTGAGCCATCTCCTCAGCCACCAATACAGCATTTAGAGAAAAAATTGCCAAACCCTGATTACTGGAGATGGGACACTGGGAACCGAGTTTTCAAGATAAGGTAGTTTTTCAAGTGATGGGCAACTGGAAAGCTGACCTGGTTTTGCTTGAAAAGGGTCCATTTGTGTGTGTGTGTGTGTGTGTGTGTGTGTGTGTGTGTGTGTGTGTGTGTGTATCAGACATATAATTTAAAAATTAACTAGAGTATTCTGATAATCCAACATGGCGTTGGTCGTGACTGTTTAAAGTGAAGCTGTGGGTATTTGAGCATTTCTCCTTTTACTGGTGTATATTTTCTTGAATGAGCAACATCGCTTTTTAAAATAAAAAAAAAGCAATTTTTATGTTTAACTTTTTAATTATCTCCATTCTAATCGGTCAATCAATACCATCGTGGAGAAGAAGCCATTCCACAAAACATACTTTGAAAAAGAAGGGGACTGGTTGTGCTCCTCAGAACTCAGCCAAGCTCAAGCACTCTGCAAAGACAGTCCTCTGCAGGGCACCAAATGGGCTGCAGAAGAAGACAGCCCTGTGGGCACAGCTGGAGAAGGAACCTTCATTCCGGACGTCATTTCAAAGGAATTCCTCTTTCAGCACGGCACCCGTAGGAGAATTCTACAAAAACTCCATTTTCACTTAGTTGTAGCACACGGATGACTTAGACTAGCCTGGGAAGAAACTCGCTGAGCGCCCCGAAAATGGAGCAGTTGTTGCTGGTGAGCTTGACCAGCTGGGAAGTGAACTCTGTGCCCCACCACCTACCCCAGGGAACTAGGCAGCAACTGATTACATACCCTGGCCCTTTCTTGAATTCCCACTGTGGACAGATCGCTGGGCTCGGTTCCCAGTGTGCTTTGTCTCAACTAAGTAAAAGCACCAAATATCTGCGTGTATGCAGAGGTCACAGAGATTCAGCGCATGACCCAAGATTAACACTGTATGTTGGTAACTACCTATCCTGGGCAGTGGGAGGTAGATTCCACTCACGTGTCTCCTCTCCTTTGAAAGTTGGTTTTCTCATCTGTTTATCTTTCCCTTCAGGACACCCCGGAGCAGGAAGCCCTCCCACTCCTCTCCGTCCTTAGCAGTTTGTGTGGGCTTCCACGTTCTGTTGGCTGGCCCCTGGAAAATGCTTTGCCTGTGCTGTTATTTTTTCTTTTATGTTGAAGTCTCCTGGGGTTCCCTTGACTCTGGTAGTTGGTGAGAGTCCAAGTATGGACTCCTCTGCTTGTGACCAGAGGCAGGGCAGTAGGGTAAGGCTGGTGGGAATTAGGGAGAGGGGGCTTTTCCACATTTTAAAAGATAATATAATAACATGGTTGAGGTTGAGATAGAAATACTTCAGAGGGAGCGTGGCTGTGAGACAGAGGGAAAAAAACAGATCCCATCATCCCACCAACTGGTGGCTCCCACCCCTGAACCCCTCACCCTAGCCCCAGCACCAGACACACTTCAAGAATGAGTAAAGCTAAGTCTCGGACTGGATCAAGGATTGGAACCTGCCTACCCGAAGAAAGTCATAGAAGTATCTATATGGACAAGATTGGGTTACCTTTAACATCAGAGGGATATGGTTGTGATGGGGGTTGGGAGGAGGGCAGGGAATGCCACCTACCTGTTCCTAGGGGATGTTCCTGTGAGCCCGTCCTGGGGCCTTGTTTGATGAGGTCTACCTTATCTGGGTCCTTGTCAATCATGCAACCTTATTTATCATACGTCAGTCAAGTGCGGGCTCCAATGTGATAAGTGGAAAAACAGAGGCACAGACCGAGGAGCTTGTCCCGCATCTCCTACTAGGAAGTGGAAGACGTCGTATAGCCCATGTGACTCGCGCTTCCGGGCTTTTGCTCTTCAACTGGATCAGCCAGATGTTTGAGAAGCTAGACGATTACCCAGGTGTTTCCTGGATTTTATTCCTGCAGCCTGTAAATGTTGTCTAGGATCTGACTTTCCAGCAGCTGGGTCTTCCAGCCTTGGGAGCAAACAGAGGACACCCCAATGTCTCAAGTGGAGTCACTTGCGTACTTGGCTACTACTCTCACTGAGTCCAGAGGAGCGTTCACTGGCCGGGCAGCCATGGAGATGAGTAGCCTCCCCTCCCATGCCCAAGACCAACAGCCAAGCAACAGCTGGCGGAGGTGTTTGGAAGTGGCGTTTCCTCTCAGCAGCACAGCCCGGAGTTAGGTTCTTCAGACTTCCTGAGAGGCCACCCCCTTGGAGATTTAATCCTTTCCCCAGTGTCCTTCCTGCCACCTGTAGTCTAAACTTAGCGACAAGCGCCCCTTCTTCCCCAGCCACTTTGGCAGGCCATCTTGCTGCTAATAAGCAAGATGTGCTCCCTCATCGGGCCACCTTGAGAGGGGAAGCTCGAGCAGGAGCCAGCGACAATGATCTTCCTGTGAGTTTTTAAAATTTCCATTGACTCTATAAATAATATACAATGGGGAAAATGCACCTGTCTCTGTCTCTATGTGAAAAGAAATAAAATCCTTACCCCTCTCACTAGAAGGCTTCACTACCAATGTTTTTACCCAGGCCTCTGTATATTCGTATTTGAATACTATTTTTAATCCTGACAGCAATAAAAGCTTACTAATAAAAACTTTATTGGTTTTTACCAAAAAATAAAAAATCAGATGAAAAATGAACAGGAGACATCCTAAAACTCAGAAGTAGTTAACATTTTACTAGGTTTCTTTTCAGTATTTTTTTTCTGTTTATTTCACGTCTACTGAGCGGGCATCATGCCAATTAATTCCCTCTCCCCCGTCTCTCAACACTCATTTTGGGAAATAATCAGTCACCACATTTTAATTCCAAACTGTCTCTGTCTTTTCTCAGCACAATGTCCCATCATTTCAATGTACTGTAATTTGCTCATTCCTTGGTCGTGGACATTTAGATTAGAATGACTGCATTTCCCACCCACCCCCAAATTACGTAACTCGGCGGTGCACATCCTTACCCTTTTAGGCAGCATTTAGAGTGACTTAAGATGGATACGTGGGGCTGGAGATTGACTACTAGATACGTGACTGACTGTGCTGTAAAAAAGCAACGGATATTTTTGATCACTATGACCTTTTATATAAAAATATTTTCCAAAAGAGCTTGAGACATCTTACTGGCCCTCCTCCTGGGGGTTTGAGAAACGGACAGACAGCATTCTTGATGTGGGTGGACCCAAGTTCAAAGACAGAAAATAAATTGGGGTGACTGGAGAACTGTGGTCTAAAGGGAAAAGTCAGAAAGGAGGAGCGGGTAATGAGGCTCTGCCTCCTGCAGAGGAGGGACCTCCAGGATGGGGTTATGGGAATGCCAGCCTGTTGGGGCTTTCCCTCAGATTTGGTGGGCAAGTCATTCCTTCCTCTGCTCCTTTTCCTGGGCAGCTGACTTCTGTCTGCGTCTCTGAGGATACAGGACTGGGGCAGTTGTACCAGCAAGTCCTTGAGGTGGCAAGGGTCTCTTTAATCACGTCACCAACTGAGTTATGTGAGCAGAGCAAAAGCCAGCAGGAACATGGAACCTTCAGGATCCTGTACCTAAGTTCACAGCAAAGCCTCTAGAAATGAAGCAACTTGTCTAAGAAGTGACTCACGGGGAGTTTGTCTCCGCTTCTCCATTCTTGTGTGATGATAAATAAAAATGGCTGAATTTAATTTGAAGGTTCAATCCTTTCAGACAGGAGTCTTTGTGTACACGTGCTCGTGCTCACACCCTTGCTAAGTGTCAAGGGTGTGGCTGGTGTAGCAAGGCTGCCTACAGCACTTAGGCAATGGCAAACATCTGATACGGAAGGCTTCGTTCGGTTCCTGCCTCTCAGGTATGCATTACCAGGGTGTACTGTTTCTCTTGTCTTTACTAATTTTCTGGACGCTCTCAAAAGAAGTCAATTAACCAGAAGTCTCCACCCACCCGGGCTCCAATTTGTCTGTGTGCTCCCTTATTTTGAAGCACTGTGATCTATCACAGAGAGAACTGTGGTGTGTAGATTTGAAATTGGAGGCCTTTGTCCTGTTTTCTTCTCTGTGTGTGCATGTATACGTGTGCGCGTGCATGTGTGTGTGTATGAGTGTGTAAAATGACATCTGACATAGATTACAAGAGACTCAAGGATCCAAGGATTGGGAGCCAGAGCCCTTGTGCATTTATTTGCAGTGAAGCACAGGTTCCATGATGTTGCTTGAGTTGACACTTACGTCTTCAAGTGAGACCTTTTCATTCAGTCATACTGAACCTTTCCTGAGAACAAGGTTATATACTTACATCCTTTTATATTTGGGGGAGAGTATTTTTGATACAAGTTTTATACTATTGCCAAGCCTCAGCCTCCTGAGTACCAGGATTGTTGGTGTGAGTCACAATTCCCAACTTGCTTCTGTGTATTGATCAGTGCCATGGACTGATCAATTAAGGACCATGCCTAGGCAACAAGCACTAGCTATGTGCAGTGTGCAGCACGGAGATGAGAGCTTGTGGAATAGCTACCCTCTACATCTTACAGTCTAATTATAGACACCTGGCTGTGTCTAAACAAACAAACAAACAAACAAACAAACGTTTATAAGGTATAACAAAGTCTAATGGATAACCTTTATAGTGGAAAAAGAAAATGAGTTAATTTCAAATGAGTTAAATGGGCATAAGTGACATGTACTCCTTCTCCTACAATCTCAACAGCAAACCAAGGCACCACTCTTCCAAGTTCACTCTGGAGAACCTATTAGTTTATTGGTCTTCGTTACAAAGCATAGGTGATGGGTTACCTACAGGAGTTCCCAACTTGCTTCTGTGTATTGATCAGTGCCATGGTCAATTAAGGACCATGCCAACTTCTTCCCAACTGTCCACACATGAAAAGACTTTACCCAGCAGGGATGAGGGGTTCTCTGTAGCTGCATAAATGAAGCCCCACAAGCCCCGAGTCTTCCCAGTCCACACATTCCAGACTCTTCCTCCTTGAGGCTATAAGCTATTAAGACAGGGTTGCCTATGCTGGGTGGTGGCTGTACCCTCAGGTGAGGGTCCCCTGAGCTTCTCACCCTCTGTGAGGGGATATAAAGAATCATCGAGACAAACTGGGATGATCCTTTTGAACTCCCCAAGATGGTGGTTTCTTGGCTTGAAGAATAGTCACTCATAACAGGTAGTGAAAATAAAATTAACCATGTCACCTATGGTGGTCTGAATACACTTGGACCATGGGAAGTGGCACTATTGGGAGGTGTGGCCTTGTTGGAGGAAGTACATCACTGTGAAGGTGGACTTTGAATTCCTATGCTCAAGCTCCTCCAGTGTGGAAGACTGCCTCCTTCTAGCTGCCTTTGGATCGAGATGTAGAACTCTCACCTCCTTCTCCAGCACCATGTCTGCCTGCATGCTGCCACGCTCCCTGCCGTGGTGAAATAGACTGAACCTCTGAAACTGTAAGCCAGCCCCAACTAATGTACTTCATAAGAGTTGCCCTGGTCATGGTGTCTCTTCACAGCAATGAAACCCTAACTAAGACACCACTCACTGAACTGGAAAGCTTCCTTAGGAGCGATTGTGACTTCCAGATTGTAAGCCTGAAATATCACTAAGACTTGACCACATTTTCCAGACCCTGGAAGGTGCTCTGAAAATCACTGGGTGGACGAAGGGAGACATTTATACAGTGAAACCCTCTTTCTAAAATTTTTAATTGAATCGATCCTCTTGTAGAGGGGGCAGCTTCAGCTCCCAGCACCCACATGATGGCTCACGAACATCTGTAACTCCAGTTTCAGGGGCGTCCTATTCTCCAGTCCTCCAGGCCCCTTCTGATTTCTGAGGGCCCTGCACGCATGTGGCACATATTTATATGTAGGCAAAAGATTCATACACACATAATATAAAATAAAAATATTTTTTTAAAAAATCACTTCAGGGGCTGGAGAGATGGCTCAGCCGTTAAAGGCTAGGCTCACAACCAAATATATAAAAAATCACTTCAGAATAAAGTCATTAGTTAGGATGGCCTTTCATCTTGACACTTTAAACATGTCTTAACTATCTTTACATGCCAATGTCTTGTATCTTGTTATATGATTAGAAATTCGTTACATAATAAAATCTATGCCAAAGGTGGAAATTATTGTTTCCAAAGGTATGAACAAAATATGTCGAGGATTTCAACATACTCCTTCCCAGGACGGCAACTCTCGAGAATGCCTTTCTCTTTTTGTTGTGCATTGTTACAACAGAACATCTGATGTTGGGCAATGAGCAAAGACTTTGTAACCACAGGGTCTCGGCAGCATGGTACCAGCATGGTGAGGGCCTTCTTGCTTGTCACAACATGATAAAGAAAGAGAGGGGTTGGGGATTTAGCTCAGCAGTAGAGCGCTTGCCTAGTGAGCGCAAGGCCCTGGGTTCGGTCCCCAGCTCCAAAAAAAAAAAAAAAAGAAAGAAAAAAGAAAAAAAAAAGAGAAAAGAAAAAGACTATTTACAGAAAGGGCAAGTGTACAAGGAAGGAAGCCAGAGGGATGTGGGGGAGGTGTCGGTTCTCTTATTACAATCCACACTCAAGATCCAGGAAGAGAGCCAGGATTAACCTTAAAGACTTAGTCACGACTGACAAGTCCTGACCTTTCAAAGGTTCTTTCACCACAATACCACCCTGGGGACCAAGCTTCCAGCACCTAGAGCTTTGGGGGAGACAAACCATAGAAGTGGAAAAATGAGATAAAGTGATTTAATTATCAGCATACATATTACTGCATCTTATTTATTATTCTGTTGCTGTGATGAGACTCCATGACCAAGACAACTCATAGAAGGAAGTATGTAATTTGGAACTTGCTTTACAGCTTTAGGTCAGCCCACAATCATGGTGGGAAGCAGACAAGCATGGGGCTGGGGCAGTAGCTGGGAGCTTTTCATCTTGATCTGCAGATCCACAGACAGTAAGAAGAGAGAGAGAGAGAGAGAGAGAGAGAGAGAGAGAGAGAGAGAGAGAGAACACACCTGGGCTTGGCATGGACTTTTGAAACCTCATAGCTCACCTCCTCCAACAACCACTAACCAGGGGTATAACATATGAGACCGTGGGGTCCATTCTCACCACCATGTACCAAGAATCAGGTAAGTGACAGACACCATGTGACAAAAGCTTCTGGGAGGAAAAAGCACCACAAGTCACAATGACCAATGGTGGCATCGAAGAATGGCTATGGTCATAGGTCACAGGAGTGGGCAGGGAACAGATGGCATGCAGCATGGGTGACAGGTGAACTGGTCTTGGTTCCTTGGCCTCAGATGGGTGCAGAAAGAATAAGTCAAGTAGGGGGCTGGGGATTTAGCTCAGTGGTAGAGCGCTTACCTAGGAAGCGCAAGGCCCTGGGTTTGGTCCCCAGCTCCGAAAAAAAAAGAACCAAAAAAAAAAAAAAAAAAAGAATAAGTCAAGTAAATTAGCATGCACGACCTTTAAGGGTCACAGGGTCCTTGTAGGTTTCTTTGGCGGACATCATTATGCACAGTCCTGTATCCTTTTGTTAAACCTTTGGCTCTCCGATCAGTGGGTTGAATACTTGGTCAGATAGAGGATTTATTGTTGTAATATTCAACTTCTCTGCATATTGTCTAGTTCAAACATCTAAGTACCAAGACAGAAGGAGAAAAGGGACTGGTGAGATGGCTCAGACGGTAAAAGGAGCTCATTGCCAAGTCTCATGGTCTGAGTTCAATCCCCAGGAACCCATCTAGTAATAGAAGGTCCTGCAGCTGTCTTCTGACTTCCACATGAGTTTATTGGGCTTCCTTACAGAGTACAGGTGAGGGCTTATCTACAGGAGTGCAGATGCTCTCCCACACAAATGATTCTCTCTATCTTTCAAGTGTGCATATACACACAATAAACAAACAGACAAACAAACAAAGAAAGTAAGTTAAACAGAACAAATAGATATCCCAAATAATTGCAATCAAGTCTGCAAACCAACAACCACACTGTGAAGAGTTCCTCGGGCTTCTTTGCTCTCTCACAGATAAAGAGGCAGCAGAGGATGGAGGGGACATGCTGTCAGCCATGTGGAGGAGCAGAGCTATTTAAGTCTGACAGGAAAGTTGCCATTGATGTCTGTCCAGATCACTTGTGGCTTAGTACTAACTGCCATTTGGCCTCCGTGACCTCGAAGTTGTTGCTTTTCCCTCTTCCTCTCTCTGCTGCTCTCAAGCCTCTGTCCTAGGCTCGTGTGCCTCCCTCCACACACTTCCGGGGCTTGCCCGTGCTCTCCTGTGGTTTGCCATCCCCTCTGTTGCTGATATCCAGTCCTTTATCTTCAGCTCCAGACCCAAGCATCTTCCTGGATGCCTGATGGAGCTCAGGTTTCTCTAGTCTAACAGCCTAACCAAAACCTTCCCCATCCAACAAACTCATTGCTCTGAGTGCACACTTTTAGTCAGAGAACATTATTGCTAGGGGTGTCATTCAGTAGTAGGGAACTTGTCCAGCCTCTGTGGGAGCCTGGGTTTCATGCCCAGTGCTGTGATAATAAAACCGAAAAGCCCACGAAGTTATTCATTCGTGCATTCAAGTTTAAAACTGGGAAGTCAGCCTTGACTTAGCATCTTTCAATACTGTATCTGAATGGGCTGTTCTAATTTAATTTCTGTTGCTGTGATAAAATATCCTGACAATAAGCATCTTACAGGTGAAGGGGCTTGTTTGGCTTACAGTTTTAGTTATAGTTCATTATTTCAGGGGAATCAAAGTAGGAATGTAAAGTGTCACATCCACAATCAAGGGGGGAGAGAGAGGGAGAGAGAGAGAGAGAGAGAGAGAGAGAGAGAGAGAGAGAGAGAGAGAGAGAGAGAGAGAGAAAACCATCTCTCGTCGAGCTGTAACCTCTCTTACACTGCTCAGGATACTCTTCAGGAACGTCTCCTAGGGACGGCGCCATCCACGATGGACTGGTTCTTCTTATAGTAATCAACACCAAGACAGTCTCTCACAGACATGCCAACAGGCCAACTTGATCTAGATAATTCCTTAGTAGGTGAGGCTCTCTTCCCAGGTGATTCTAGGCTGTGCCAAGTTGACAATCCAAATTAAGCTGCACATAGGCCCTAAAAGTCTGTCAACCACACCTCAGAATCTCCTAAGCCCACCTCTACTTGAGCTCCTGTGAGATAACCTTTAACCAGCATGACTGCAGCCTTTCTTTTCTTTTCTTTTCCTTTCTTTTCTTTTCTTTTCTTTTCTTTTTTTTTTTTTTTTTTTTTTTTTTTTTGGAGTTGGGGACCGAACCCAGGGCCTTGCGCTTGCTAGGCAAGCTCTCTACCACTGAGCTAAATCCCAAACCCCGACTGCAGCCTTTTAATTGGCCTTGGGTCAAGGACTTCTTATTGTTTGTCAACATAAAAATGACTAACACATTTGGAAAATTGAGAATTTGTGTAGCACAAGATACAACCTCAAATCTGGTTCTCATGTTTGTAGGAGAGTCTGGTGTCCTCCCACATCCCATTTTTTTCTTGGATTGTGTCCTAGGGCTCTAACCAGTAGCCTACATTGAGGTAGTCATCAGTATCAATCCACACATTAAACAGTAGTAAAACTGAATTTATTTCTCTTCCATAGAAAAATAATCTCGGAGACTCTGAGGGGAGCCTTGCTTTACTTTGCAGACCACTAGTCCCTTCTATAAATTGTCCCCTAAAAATATGCTAAGTTGAAAAAGCACTTCCATTGCAAGCATGAAGAACAGAGTTTGTTCTCCAGAGCCCATGTCTTAAAAACAAGAGCTAGGTATCACTTGTGGTGTACTTGTAATTACAGAACAAGAGAAGCAGAGACAGGATAATTCTTAGGGTTCCTTGTCTGCCAGCTTAGCTCTCAAGAAACAAAGCAAAAGGTTCTGGAGGAACCACACACAAGGTTGTCATCTGACCTCCATAACTAAGCTCATACATACATACATACATACATACATACATACATACATACATACACACACACACAGGCATGAAAACACACACACACACACACACACACACACACACACACACACACACACAAGCGTTGGAACCTGTGGATGTTAACTAGTTAGGGTGAGGTCATACTTGAGCAGAAAAGCGACTGTTTGAAGACCTACAGAAGTCAGGCAAGGAGGGATCCAGCAGAGGCTGGAGGCAAGCAATGTGTGCATCTGCACATGATGGCTGGGGAGCAACTCAGGCTCTGAGAGAGCTTGAAGGAGTCTCTTCTGCAGCCTGCAGAGGGAGCGCAGTTTTGTTACCTCTTGAAGTTCAGACCTTTGGTCTCGGAGACAGTTATTGCTTAAGCCAATAGCAGTATCATGGCAGCCATTGCAGGAGGGATCTAGAGAGTGGAGAAGGTTGAGGGAGGCATCAGGAGCTCCAACAGTCAAGGTGACCCATGAGCTTGGGGAGGAGAGAGAGTTCAGAAAGGCAAAGGCTCAGACAACAAGGGAGGGAGCTAGAGGATGTGAGCAAAGGCCTTGGAATGTGCCGCAGAGGCTCGGAGCAGACAGAGGAAACACCTGTCCCAGTGGAGGTGCTCCAAGGAGAGCCAAATGCCTCAGGGTAGGACGGGCAGGGCAGCTCTCCAGGTGCCCATTCCTTCTGCTCTTCTGGGCTTGGATTCCCTCCTCTGGCAACTGAGCCTTTCCCAATTCCTCCAGGGCGGTTCCCTCTAGTCATTTTGGTGACACATTTCTGGGCTACCAACTACACATCTCCATTTGTTTGCCCACACCCAGGCCCAGCCCTATGCGCTCTGCCTAAAACTCTACCTCACTAACGCCTCCAACCTAAGGCCCTTTTAATGAAGGTTTGGTTCGTTGCTGCAGCTCCCTTAATGGCACAGCGAGCAGCTGTTGAAATGCTGATGTTTTAAAATAGAAAGAAAGGCACAGAGAAGCTTTCAGAGGGGCAATTCCATTTTTTAATTTAAAAAAATTAAAAATGCACACGCAGGGCATTCCTGTTGGACCATATATAGCCCCCTCTCCCCCAATACAAAGCCAAAGAAACAAACTATTAAGGCTAACTTGCTTTTCAATGTATGAATTGTTCATCCAAATTAAATACATGTACAGACTATTACATTATTTTATCTTTGAAGTCTTTACCTTGATTTATTAATTGGTGTGAGGCATGAGTGGGGAGGAGGACAACTTGTGGCCATCAATCTTTTTACCCTTCTATCATGTGGGCCTCGGGGATTGAACTCAGGTACTCAGGCTTAGCCGCAAGCGCCTTTGCCCCTGGAGCCAAATCACTGACCCTCAGAACAAACATTCATCATTCTGTTGGGGATGTCACGGACAGTTTCATACAGCTCATGGCGTGAGCTCACAGATATAATAAGGATAGAGTGAGACGTGGAGAATAGACTGTGTTCCCGGAGAGGGAGCCCCATTTGGTTCAGGTGAACAGACAGAGCTGAGCTGACAGAGACTTCTGCGATGGCAGTTCATATGGAAGACCAGGCTTGTCTTCAGCTGCTCACCCGACGTTTATTGTGTGGCTGGCTTTATGCTCTTCCCTCCTGCGAAAACCATGAGAGAAAGGAAAACACTTGTAAATGTCATAATGAAAACCATACAGGATTTGTGTGCCAAACATATTTATGTGTCAGTCATTGCATATGACTGGTAGATTGGTGACCCACCTAGGAAGAGGTGACCGTGCGTGACAAAAAAAAAAAAAAAAGCCATTAAAAATGTGACTAAATCTGAGACTTTGATATGGAGAGATAATCCTGCTGGGCCGGATCTGATCATACCTCCTTAAAACAAAGAACCTTTATGATTGAGTTCAGAACCAGAGGGAGATATGACTTCAGCTGTTTTTCAGGATGGAAGGGACCATAAGCTAAGGAACGTGAGCTTACTCCCAGACACTGGGAAAAACCCAACACTTTGCCACACCTGAACTCAGCTGTGTGAACAAAACATAATCTCTGTCGTAAAGAATTTATCTATTATCAGGGCTTATTCAGGTGGACATGTTTGTTTGTTCGTTTGGTGTGTGTGTGCTTGTGTGTGGTGTGTCGAGCGCACACTCGTGCCAAGATTCTGAGTCTACATCTGTGCACCACATGCATGCAGGTGCCTGAGGCCAGAAGAGCAGGTCGGATTCCCTGGAGCTAAAATTACAGACAGTCGGGAGTTGTAAGCTACGAGCCCTAGGAAGCAAATCTGGGCCCCCTGTAAGAGCGGTAAGTGCTCTTAACCTCTGACCCTCCACTCCAGCCCCTAGGTAGAGATACAGAAAGAATAGAGTAGAGTTGCTAAGGGAGTGTTTACAAAGAGCTATGTACATAAAATTCGCTGGGTGGCATTCTGCTAATATGTTCTATCTTGGAAAAAACTCCACCAGCAACATTGCTCACACTTCTGCAGTCCCCTTTCCCTGTAGGATTCCTTAAAGAACTCACCCATTGAGACAGTCCCCATTCTTCCAGAATTGCCTCTGAAAGTTAAGTGTAGCTGGCTTTTGTGTCCACCATGCCACCAACACTGCTTGCTTGTGGTCCAGGTGGGCAATGACCTCTACTCAAAGCTATCCTGGTTGTCAGTCCTCAACCAGCACACAGCCGCATGACTACAGCTGGCCACACCTCTTTCCCATCATCCTCTTGGTGCTCCTCTTTCACTTCTCTATCTCCTTTGTAGGTTTCTTGTCTTTTCCTTTGCGTCTTTTGTTTACATTGCTTTCACGGGTAACCTCACGATGTCTTGCACCAACCACAAGCTGAGGACCTCCAAATGTTGACACTTCACCTCAGACCTCATCTATGGCCTCTAGATGAGTAGATCTAGCCTGCCACATGGACATGCCATTAACCTGCTGCTAAACATGGGAAATAGGGATGTCCAGTCATCCCAGATCCTCTCTACCACCTGCTCCACCCATAATTGTCTCCATCCTCCTAGCCTGAGTAGATTTATAACTAATTTTATTAGATTTATAACTGACTCTTATATATCCTATCAGCCATTAGAAACTTTGACTGGCTTGTGTATCCAGAATCCAATCACTTCTACTGTTGTAATCCCAGTTGTCTTAAGTTTCTTTTGCTGTGGTAAAGACCGTAATCAAAAGCATCTAGGGAAGGAGCAGGTTTATTTCAGCTTATACTTCCAAGTCACAGTCATCATCATGAAGGAAGTCAGGACAAGATCCTGGAATCAGGAACTAAGGCAGAGACTATGGGGGAGTGCTGTTTACTCTTGGCTTGCTCAGTCTGCTTTTTGAAAAAAAAAAATTATGTGCATTGACGTGTTGTCTGCATGTATGTGTGACTGAGGGTGCCAGATCCTATGGAACTGGAATTACAGATGGTTTTGAGCCACCATGTGGGTGTTGGGAATTGAACTCAGGTCCTCTGGAGGAGGAGTCAGTGCTCTTAACCTTGGAATCATCTCTCTATCTCTTGAACCCTCAACCTGCTGCCTTTTCCTCCTTAATCCAACTCAGGACCAAATGCTCAGAGATGTCATCGTGCTAAGTAGGCTGGGCCCTCGCATCAACTGTCAACCAAGAAAATGCCCACAAGCCAATCTGGTAGAGAATTTCCTCAGTTGAGGTTTCTTCTTCCACAATGAGTGTAGCTTGTGTCAAGTTGACATAAAACAAGCCAGCATATTAATCTAGTCACCATCGCCCCTGACAAAGCCCTGGTGCCTCCTGCCAGGTAAAGTCCCAAGCCCATACCACATCCTACCAGGCAGGTTCTGCACGCTTTACACACTTGCCCACGTGTTACCTCTCAGGCTGCCTCCTCCATGCTCATTCTGCTCCAGTTGCACCAGCACGGGCTATTGCTTGTGTTCTACTTGAGTGTTGGGGTATCATGGCGGAAGAAGGCATGTCAGTGCTTCAGGTGTGATGTTGGTGCCTCTGATGTGGCCCAGATGGGGGAATGCAGAGTAGGCCAGAGTGGGAGGCAATAAAGAGGGGACATTGTGAAGAGCATGAGAAGGGCCCGGGAAAGTCCTTTGGTGGATTTCCAGTATTCCAAACAGCTTTTGGCTCAGAGTAAGCGTTCAGTGAATGTTTAGTGAGCTTATAGATAAAGTTTTGGTCATAAATTCTCACATGGCCTAATTCTCTCTATTTTGAAGAATGCTATTTGTCATGTCACCTTTAAAAGTTTTGTATATTTACTTAGAATCTTGATTTGGAGACACCATTGACTGGGTTTTTAATTTAAGTGACAGAAGTCTATAGGTTTTGGTTGGTGAGAAAGCTCAGCAGGTAAGGGAGCTTGCATGAAAGCCTGGGGATCCACGTTCAATCCCTGAGGTCCACAGAGTGGAAGGAAAGAACCAGCTCTCTTTGCTCTGACTTCCACATGTATGATATGGTGTGGTACAGCCTCCCTCCACCACATACATACATACATACATACATACATACATACATACATACATACATAAAAAATCATAATATTGATGTGACGCCAGGGTCGCTGACATTAAGAAGTAGATGGACTAGAGGACAGATCTAAAAGGAAACCCAGCTCTACCTAAAAGGTTTGTTTTAAGCCTAGAATCTAAGCCTTACCTGTTCCAACATGATCGTGAGGGAAACAGGGAGGACACATTCTGAAGGTTCACCTCCCAGTCACCCCTGCCTCTGTGAATGCTCCTCTCTGGTAAGCATTACTGCCCTAAACCGGGAGCTAGAAGGTCAATGAATCCTTTATTTAGATGGAATTAAGCTAAGTCTCTTTGAGTGAACTGTTTTCATACAGAGACCTCAGCGGCTTACATGGTTGGATAAATTGACAGCAAGCAATGTCTCAGTCTCCTACTCTGGGAAGCCGTGTCAGCTTTTGTTCAAGGACATGGGTCTGAAGTCACACACGCAGACACACATGTATGCATGCACACAAATTACATGTTTCACACAGGAAACGATCACTCTGAAAATCTCTATACAGAAACTTTGCATGCACATGCATACATGCACTCATACACACACACACACTCTATGGTGAACATTTGCTCAGTAGTTGTCTTGCTCAGAGTCCTTTCAGTACTTCGTACAAAGGAAAGACCAGGACTGGAATAACTGCCTATCACGCCTATTCCTCACTCCGATATCAGCAGTACATTCAGATCTTTATAATGTATATTTGGGTCTCCTATTTGGTTGTATTAACTTGGTCCATAGGAGGTTTGGTGCATGATGCGTACTTGGGGGTTCCCCGTTTTGTCTCATTAGCTTGGTCCACGGTGTGTGATGGGGGTTCTATAATCCCAAGTGCATCCTCTTCTCCTCACTTGATAGCCCAGAAAACATTTGTGGTCTCCGGTCTCATCCTACGCTCTTTCAGTGCTGAGCTGCAGTTATCTCACAGAGAAGTTTCCAAGAATTTGGCTGAACCGGTTGGGGTCACACGATAGCTTGAACTCCAGGACGGAAGTATTTACACCCTGGAAATTGGCTGAGATGAGTCAGGTCTCTTCCCACCCAGTTGCAAAAAGCCAGTTGTTAACTACACCTCTGGTGGAGTCTTTCTTCCAACAGGATTGATGATGTCAGAGCTTCCTTTTTTTTTTTTTTTCCCAACAGGGGCTGACTTTCTGTCTGAATACAGCTTTCCATGGCATATGATGTATATATGTACACTGTTTCATTTGCATCTTGGTTTTCCAGTTTTATATGTGTACAAAGTATTTACAGACACGAACACAGCTTCCGGTTGTGGCTTGACGCCCATTTACACTCCCCGGACAGAAGAGCATGGCCTGATTCGTAATTGCTAGCTCTCCGTCCTTCTCCTGGACAGCTCTAATGTTGATATAACTTAGCAGTGTAAGTTTCAGGTCCATCATTTAATAAAACTGGGTTATTATTATAGAATGCATTACCCACTTAGTTGCTGGGAGTATTCAAGTAATGCTTATAAAGAATTTAGCACAGTGCTTGACAGTAGGTGTTACTTTAATAAGTGTTACTCATAGTGCTTGTAGTGTGAGGGGCACAGAAGGGTGGAATATAGTGTGTTGTTCACAAGTCTTTTGATCAGTCTCCATCTAGCTTTTGAACATAAATAAACTGTGCTCCTGGTGGCTCAACTGTTGGGAGTCGGGTATATGCTGCCCTTGGAAATTCATCAGCTGATAAATTATCTCCACTTTAGGGAGAACACTAGTTATTTCTGAGAGCAGGTACACCTGTTGGTGCTCAGGGGCTCTAAGTGTGAAATGTCCTAGCCTCCACATCAGACCTCGCCATTTCTTTTCAAACTTGCCTAAGCACTGATGATTGTGGCTCTTGGGAGACACTTCCTTCTATGTGCCAGCCCATTCACATGGTTCCTGAAACTTTCCCCTTTATATTATCCCTATTCCATGCTGCATAAAAGTAATAGCTCCTACCTCCGAAAGGAGAGCTTCCCACAGACAAGCCACCACTCTCTAGATACACCCACATTTTCCTGCTCCCTCCACACCACAGTCTCTACCTTACCATCTTCCATTCTCCATAAAGTCTACTCTAACCAACCTTCCCTCCCCTCAACTCCTGGGAGCTGCTTTACCAAGGTCATTGGTAACACC
Organism: Rattus norvegicus; assembly: GCF_021556685.1. NCBI lineage: Eukaryota > Metazoa > Chordata > Mammalia > Rodentia > Muridae > Rattus > Rattus norvegicus. Next base: position 68,956,930 of record NC_141541.1, read on the forward strand.
TATAGTGTAGAACCAATCGGCTACACTAGATCTCCGTCTTTCACAGGTCTTTGAAAACCCACCCTCTCCTGGCTGCTGTCTCATTATACTCTCTGGTCTGCTGCCCCTCTCTAGCCGTTCCCACCAGGCTCTTCTGCTGGTACCTTGTCTCTGTTCGATTTCTGAACATTGCAGTACCTATGTCATAGGCCCGTGAATCTTAAATCTATGTCTCCAAGACCACCTTACTAATGAGGTTCAGACTTATACTTGAACTCCCTTTTTGTAGCCTCCCTCAGCTGCTCTGTGATCAGCCCAAACTAGTATGGCTGAAGAGACTGTTTAAGCTTCCCTTCAAAACGTCATCATTCCCACCCACTCAGAGTCACTATCCACCTACTTGCTTAATGGCTCCTGTTGAGTCTCTATCAGTGTCTTACACATCAGCTGTGACCAGCCCATAATGGCTATAGGAATGGAGGGATGCCCAACAAAGACATTTCTTAGAGCCGAGATTGCCTCTTAACAATGCTCCCTGCCCTATGTCATGCATGGCCACTCCTGCATAGCATTTATTTCAGAATGCTGCACGGACAATTGCTGAGGACCTGCTGTCTTTGACTTGTGATGCAACAGCTGTCATGCACAGTTTTGTTCATTAGGAATCTAAAGTCACCTTTCAAACTTAAGAGCCACCATCCCTGGTTGTCTAACGTGGACCATGCTCGCCCTTCCTGTGCTCCATTCTCTCCTTAAGGAAAGAAAAAAACACTATGGTAATGAAATGTGTTACCTGTCTTGTCAACTTCTTTTGGGAGAAAATCTGACTTAGGGGAGAAGGGGAGGCAGAAGGGTGGACTGGCGCTCCAAAGTTATAAGTAGATAGAAGAAATAACTTCTGGAATCCTGTCCCATATCAATGATGTATCATGTGGTGGGTTTTTGTTCTTGGTTTTATTGTTTTGGTTTGGTTTTTGTGGGTTTGTGTTATATAAACATTTTTATATAAATCAATGGTAGGTGTTTGAAGAGAGAGATGAACATTGCATATATAGAAACATATCACAGCTCTCCTTGAGTATGTACTGTGTTCATATATTAGTCAACAGTTGCAAAACCGAACTGGGATTTAAATAAAACCATTGAAAACAGGTAGTGTTCAGCTGCTTATTGGAGATCCTGACTTGGACTGGTGTGGAACTGGATGGGAGCTTTCTGGTTGAAAGGGTTATGTGGCAGCGTGAACAACCGTCACTGTTGTCAGATGTTGTCAGATGACGTCCACATTTGGGAATTTCCCAAGATACCACTAGTTAGGGTTTGATTTGCTGCTAAGAGCCCAGTCACCTGAGGGGCTTGGATTCATTTGCATTTTTTACTTGACACGTGTCACTGAAGAGTCACGAGCCAAAAGGCTGACAGGTCTTAGGCATCTCTTGCTCTCTCGGGACTCCATCTCAGAAGTGGGAGAAGGTTCACCTTTTAGTTAGCTTTAGAATGCTATGCCTTGATCTTGGGTAAATGCATGGCTCCACCCTTCTGGAGTTCAAAGGAATGGTTCTTAATTGCTGTTTAGTCCTAGGGTGGTTTTTGAAGTTTATGGAGCGTAATAGACACATACTTCTTCCCAGCCTGATGAAATTAAAATGTCACTTGTTTGAAGTCCAGAGCATGTTGGTGTCTTAGTTTATTGGTTATTATCATATATATTCACTTGTGGTAACAACATTTATTAAAGCAGAGATAGGAAAAAAGTTAAATAAGTTCATTATGTTTGAATATTCGTTGATTTTTTTACTATATAAACAAAGATGATAAAATTTTAATCATGATCAAGCCATGAAAGCACTCCAGCAGGCAGAAGTCTCAGAATAAGAGCTTTAAGAAACAGTTCTAATGTCCTAGATGCAGGACTGACTTGTCCCTTGATTTTAAATTACTTCTATCCTAAACATGGCAATAAAATATGACTTAGCAACTGGATATAAAATTATATCTTAAGTTTCAATGAAATATTATGCATTACTGTAGACAATTTTCTAGAAAGAGGTACACAGAAGAAGAAATCACTAGCCATTCTTTTCCAGGGGACAAAAGTCTTAGTCTTCATAATCAAACTAAAAAAATTTCTCTTGGTGAATGATGTATCATGCAAAAAAAATTAAGATTAATTTTTGTGTGAACTGGTGTCTTCTCCAATAACTCTCATTTTATTCTTGGACCAGGAACTCAGCCACACTGGCTGACCAGCTGGACCCAGCAATCCTCCTGTCCCTGCATCCCCAGTGCTGGGACTCCAAGGGTGATCCACTGTCAGCTTTTTACATGCTGGGTTTTGTTTTAGGGCCCCATGCTTGTCCAGCAAGCCTTTATCAATTCCTCCAGCTTCCCTGCCCCCAACATTAATCTTTTACCAGGTACATTTTATCTAGATTTATACTTTACATAAAGTCAAGATTTACATAAAATTGTATTCATTTGTTAGCATATTTGATGAAAAAATTCAAAATAGCCCATTAAAACGTTTGAAGTGTCTCCTACCATCTCATATAAAGCATTCTGTCATGAATAAAAAAATAATACACTATCTTACAAATGTGTACATGTGACTTTATTTGTGCATTTCTGTGCAACAGAACTTAATATAGTCAATAATAATTTTCAATTTAAGTGACTAGAAAATGGTAAGGTCACTGTTGACCCCCAGGAAGCTTAATTAGGTTGCTTTTTATGTGCATTAGAAAGTGAGATGGACTCCTTTCCGCCAGGGCAGCCATCTTCCAGTAACTAGCCAAAATGACGAACACAAAAGGAAAGAGGAGAGGTACTCAGTATATGTCCTCTAGACCTTTTAGGAAACATGGAGTCATTCCTTTGGCCACATACATGTGAATCGCCAAGAAGGGTGATATTGTAGACATCAAGGGAATGGGCACTGTTCAAAAAGGAATGCCCCATAAGTGTTACCACGGCAAAACCAGAAGAGTCTACAATATCACCCAGCATGCCATGGGCATCATTGTAAAGAAGCAAGTTAAAGGAAAGACTCTGGCTAAGAGGATCAATGTGCGGACTGAGCACATCAAGCACTCGAAGAGCAGAGACAGCTTCCTGAAGCGGGTGAAGGAGAACGATCAGAAGAAAAAGGAAGCCAAAGAGAAGGGCACCTGGGTTCAGCTGAAGCGCCAGCCTGCGCCACCCAGAGAAGCCCACTTTGTGAGGACTAACGGGAAGGAGCCCGAGCTGCTGGAGCCCAGTCCATACGGACTCATGGCCTAATGTACACAAAGGAAATAAAGGAGCTGGACTGCAAAGTGAAAAGAAAAAAAAAAAAAAAGAAAGAAAGTGAGATGGAGCTTGATTTTCTGTTGTTGTTTTTAATAGTGCCTTGCTCTGTAGCCTAGGCCAGCCTTGAACTTATGATCTTTGCTTCATCCTCCTGTGTGCAGACTTATACCACCACACCCATCTTAGTTTAACATATTCCTTGTCTTCACACTTATTTGTGTGTGTGCGTGCGCGTGCGTGCGCGTTTGTGTTGTGTGTATATGTGTGCGTATGGGTGTATTTCTGCCACAGTATTTTTGTGGAGGTCAGAGGACAACTTGCAATAGTGCACTCTCTCCTTCCACCCACATAAGAAAGGGTCAGGCACAGTTTGCCAGGCTTGGCTGCGACCCCTTCACTGACTGAGCCATCCACCAGACATGGCTTGACTTGCTCTTCCTATGAAGTTCTTTGTCGGAACCCAGCAGCATGTGATGTGGAGCTGGCTACCTTATGCACTGGTAGTTTAATCAGCCAATGAAAACTATCGGGGTGGGGTGCGGGGAGACTGAGTACATTTACCGCTTTACATCTTCAGAGGTAGACTGCCATCTTTTCGATTCAAATTCCAAAACCTTTCCTGGTATCTCACAGAGCTCCCCACAGGGCTTATCTTGGCAACCCAGTTAAGATAAAACTCCAGGGTCCAGAAATCTTTCAGCCAGATCCCTGAGCTGAATTCCTGGCAGTTCCCTTCACTCTGGGTTAAATCAGCTTGCTTTGAAAGGGTGATCAGGAGCTTCAGTCTTGAGCCTGGCCTCATGGACCCATCGGTCATCTCATTAAAGGGAAGGCCACCGAATTCCTGGAGAATTCCTGGAGCTCTGTGTGCACGAGCTTGACAACCAAGTTTAACTTTCACAACAGAAACCAGTTGGATTGTCTTCCTGAATCCGGTGAAACAAACAACCTTAAGTATCTGCTGCTTTCAGGTATGAGGCCAGCAACAGCGATGGGGTGGGGTGGGGGGATCTGGCTTCCATCTGGACCGTGACACCCCACTCCACCCCTCTGCTGCTTCTTAGCTCAGTCTTTCCATAATGAAACTAATGGCGTGCTGTGTGTCATGGATCAACGGCAGCCTGTAAACGTCAAGGAAGACAGAAAGCAGCCCTTTCTGAGAGATAACTGGTAAACAGGAGCCATTGCTAAGCTAAACAGGAAGAAACCTTTGCAGGGGGAGAGGAGAGAAGCTGTTTCCGCAGCTAAGAGAGATGTCTCAGTGGGCAAAGTGCTTGCCTTTCACTCACAAGGACCTGAGTACAATTCCTAGAACCTATGTTTTTGTTTTATTAAAAAAAGCCATGCAGGCTGAACACTTCTCCAATTCCAGCATCAGGGAGGCAGAGGCAGGCAGATCTCTGGGACTCGCTGGTCAGCCTACTTGGTGAGTTTCAGGCTCAAGACAGTGGCTGACCACTGCAGTCTGGCCTCCATGTGCACACACATCTGCGTTTATTACACCTGCCCACTCACTGATTTGTTCGTGTGTGGATATTTTCTAAAAGGTTGTTTCTGTTAGAGGGCATTGATAGGCCTAGGAGGTTTAGTGCAAACAAACGTATGCAAGCGCTGAAGGTTTTATGGCGCAGAAACCAGCTCCTATTCCCCCATTCCAGTTTTGCCGGATGGAGTCATCAGACTCAGCTGATTTTACAATTAGGGCCAAAGATGAGCTGTTTATTTTTTAAAGCTCACTCACACAACACGTTTTAGTTTTCAGTATGGCAAGGGAGGAGGGTGTGAGAACTGCCTTGGGGCTCTCATTGTGGGGCTGAGTTCTGGATCGAGGTTTCCTTCCTCATGACCCTGTGGCTGGAGGGTTCGCCAGCTATCTGCCTTGGCATCAGAACTAGGAGAGGAAAATTGATGTCCTGGCCTCTCCGTGGGACTGCTAACTGCCTCCATTAGCCAGGATCACTGAGAAGCCACCAGGCATGCGATTCTGGGGCTTGCTTAGGAGGCAATGGTCCTGTTTGGAGAGGGATCATTTAGGATTTGACGGTTAGGTTCACTGTGTTTCTTCTTTGTGCTCCTCCTCCTGAGAAGCCGTCTTTGTCATCAGATGCCATCTGAGCCTCTTTCACCTAGGGTCTCTTCCCTGTTTCTGCAGGTCCCCTGGGTACCCTGGCCTACCTGGTTCTGTTTCTCACTCTTGCCCTCTCAATGGGTGGGGTCTGCAACCTTGAGGTCTTCTCTCTCTGTATCTTCTGTTTCCCCTCTCTGACCATGGGTCACATCTACAGCCCTGCTATACGGTTTAGGAAGTAGACACCGATCAAGCTATGTAGGATGGCTCTCTGTGCTTTTATCTTATGTTTCTTGACAGGAGGTCAGAGAAACAGAACACTAAGGCAGTGTGAGCCCACTGTAGTGCTGAGACATCTTTGTTAGCTTGTTATTTATGTATACACACACACACACACACACACACGCTCCTACACACTCTCCCACCAACCCCCAGCGTGTGTATTGTAGCATATTGTTGTTGTTTCTCAAGACACGTGTGTGTGTGTGTGTGTGTGTGTGTGTGTGTAGCTAGAATTCCTAGAACTCACTCTGTAGTCCAGGCTGGCTTCGGACTCAAAAATCTGCCTGCTTCTGCCTCCTGAGTGCTGGGATTAAAGGCATGAGCCACCATTTCTTGGCTACTAAAACACTTTTTAATGTGTATCACTAAGGAGCTGGAGAGATGGCTTTGTGGTTAAGAGGACTTGCTGCTCTTCTAGAAGGCCCAAGTTCAGCTGCTAGCATCTGTGTTGGACGGCTCACAGGGGCCTGTAACTGCACCTTCAGGAGATCTGATGCCTTCTTCTGGCCTCTTTGAGCATCCATGCACACAGGCATATTCACCTACACAGGACTAAACATGTTTTATTATTTTTAAGTACATTGTCCTTTCTATTTATGTATGTTGCTAAAAGGCAAAACTTAAAACTGGCTTCTGCAGATTTAGTATGATAAGAAATAATTTTTTAAAAGTTTTCTCTGAAGGTGTGTGTGTGTGTGTGTGTGTGTGTGTGTGTGTGTAGACAGGGTTTCTCTTTTTAGTTCTGGCTGTCCTGGAACTCACTCTGCAGACCAGGTTGGCCTTGAACTGACAGAGATCCTCCTGCCTCTGCCTCCAGAGTGCTGGAATTGAAAGTGTGTTCCACCACTGCCTGGCTAAAATAATTTTTTTTAAAAGTGAGAGTAATGAACCAGACCATACCAAGCATGTCTGGCTAAATGCTGATAATGGTGGCTTAACTTCACACAGGATGCTTCTAGATCAACACGGAAAACTATGCTTCATACTCAAAGCAGTGCTCTTTACTTAGTTGCTCTCAAATGGGAACGAGCAGACATCAGCTATCAAGTTTCTAGACTGGAAAAATCCCAAAAGGCCACTGGACATAGACACCATGGGGACATCATGCAGACAGTTCATAAAAATAACTTGCCCAACATTTTTGGAACCTGATGCAAACTATACTTGTGGCTGTGGCTATTTCCTTTGCTTTATCCAGTAACAAACAAAAAGAAACCACTTGCCCAGGCTACAATAACCTCTGATGCCCCAGGAGACACCAGCAGAGAGTAAGGCCGCAATTAACTTGACAGCAAATTATGTAGGGGAGACATGCTACTGAAGGCTCCACGTGTAAGATTCAGTCAGGAGACCAGGATGCAGGGTCAGGGTGCCCATCTCAGGGCCCGAGTGCTGCAAGCGTTGAGTGAGCGGCAGCACAGCCCCCAGACTATTCTACCTGTGTTCAGATCTGATCGGGTTCCAATTAAAGGGCACATGGAAACTCAGGAAGAACAGCCACAATTCACTCCACTAAGCACAAACCACGGATCAAGTCACTCCAAAGTGTTTATTGAGTGTTCCCTATGCTAGCATTATAGGAGATTCAATACATGGCTTCCGGGCTAGGAGAAGACTCAGTGGCTCAAGTAGTTGCTACTTGTGCAGGAGTTTGAGTTCAAGTCCCCAGTCCCCATGTAGAAAGTCAGACGGGCTGTGAGTCGTAGTTCCAGCCCTGGGAGGTGGAGATGGGTGAATTCCAGGAGCTTGCTGGTTCAGCTGAACCACTGAGCCTCAGGCCCAGTGAGAGAGCTTTCCTTGAGAAAAATAAGGTGAAGAATGACCAAGAGAAACACCCAGTGCTGACTTCTGGCCTCCACATAGCACATACCCCCACCACTCATATATTACACACAACATGCAAAAATACACAATAAAAATGTTGTTATTCTCTTACGTTAAGGGATGAACTTCAAAGACAGTGACATCCGAGAGTCTCAGAACCTCTTCAGAAGGGTGGTGTGTTGTGGGGGAAGGGTAGCCAGCTTTCAGTTGAGCCATCAGGGAAATTATTGCTAGGGAAACATACTTGGGAAGGACTCCTGCTTATTTTTTAAATCGCCTTTTAATTGGAGCACAGCACAGATGAGCTGGGCGCGGTGACGCATGCCTGTAATCCCAGCACTCAGGAGGCAGAGGCAGAAGACTGCGAGGTTCCCTTCCCCGCCCTGGCCCCCTCCAGCCTGACCTACATATCAAAACTGGTCTCAAAACAAACAAGCTAGCAAACTAATACTTAAGCACGCACAAGTCCCACGGATTGTGACAAACTGCCTATACCGATTATGTGACAGGCACCTGTGTATGGGTGTGCAGCTCTTTGGAGTACTCCTGTGCCCTGCAGACTTTTTTAACTGCTCTTGGAGAACAGAATCTTATTAGGTGAATGCAGACGGAGGAGAAACTCTTAGAAGGTTTCGAAGTCTCTGTGCTGGTAGCCATGAGTGAAGAATGGGCCCAGGGTAGCTTGCTTCCCGTGCCAGGTGGAGAAAAGGGTAGTCTGTGCTGTAGGGCCTCGGGTGGCAGTAGTTAGATTTTTACTCAAGTCGATAAAGAGACCCTTTGCATGTTCTCACTTAGTCTTTCTTTCCTTTCTTCTCTGTTTTCTTCTTTTAAAGATTTATTTATTTATTATATATAAGTACACTGTAGCTATATCCAGACACACCAGAAGAGGGCGTCAGATCTCATTACAGATGGTTGTGAGCCACCATGTGGTTGCTGGGAATTGAACTCAGGACCTCTGGAAGAGCAATCAGTGCTCTAAACCACTGAGCCATCTCTCCTTCTCCCCTACCCCCATTCTTCTTCCTCCTCTTCCCCTTCTTTCTCCTCCTCCCTCAGCGTCTTGCCATGTGCCTGGCCTTGAACTCACAATTCTTCAGCCTTAGTTATTTTGTGGCAGTTTGAATACATGGTCCCCATTTGGCCAGTTTGGGGAGGATTAAGAAGCATGGTCTTGCTGGAGGAAACGTGTCATTGGGGACGTGCTTTGAGGTTTCAAAAGACTCCAGCCATTTTAAGTTAGCTCAACTAGGAATCAAGAAAATGCCCCATAGACACCCTTATATGCTAAGATGATGGGAGTCGGGGCAGTTCTTCAACTGAGGTTGTCTCTTCCCAGGTGTGTCAAGTTGACAACCAAGATGAGCCATCTGTTTAGTCACTTGCTGTGATGGGCAGGTGAGAACTAGAATCTGGGACAATGGCCGGGAGTCCAGCATGAGACAATGCTGGCTTTCTCTGCTAGCAGTGTAGACAGAGGGGAACCTGCCACCCACAAACAGCTGGATTACACTCAGCTGAGTCAGACCAGCTGTGGATCTTCACAGGGAGGAGGAGTCAAGATTCCTTAAGTCTCACCAAGAGAAACTTTAGCCATTTTCTCCCTTTTTTTGGTTACTGATTTTCTGCTCAGGATTAATGGTCTCTGAATACTGTATCTTCAGGAGATTTCTGAAAATTTTCTCACTTTTACAATCAAGCCTAGATCCACTCTAAGGGGAAGGTGAAGAAAGAAACTGCCCTTGGAGACAAAAAGGAGCCTTTGTGAGTTCAGGCTGTTTGTCTTTTCATGTCATCCTATGTGAGACCTAACATTTTGGGAAAATCTCACAACAAGGAAGATTTTTTGAAGCCTCCTGTTGTTTGCCAGAAAGTGTCCTCATCCCAGCCTTAAATAGTTTTCCTTGGTTCAGACTTCTGTGTCAGATGAGCTAATGCCTTGCGTACTTATGCCTGTTGTGTCTACAAAAAGGACATGGCACTTTAAAAATATAATATTTTACATTTTTTGGAGAATTTTATATACAATGTATTTCAGTTATACATATCCCCAACTTCTCCTTCCAATCCCTCTTGGTCATTTTTTCCCCCTCACTTTTGGTTACGAGTGAAGTTTTATTGACTACACTCTGTTCCATTTTTCCCTCCACAGCAGTATACTAACACTTAACCACGGAGGCCAGAAGACAGCATCGCCTCCCCTGGGGGGAAGGTTAAAGCCATTTGTGTGCTGCCATGTGGGTCCTGAGAAAAAACCACCCTCCACAAGAACAGCCAGTGCTCATAACTGCTAAACTATCTCTCCCGCAGCACTGCATACACTGACTCCTAGCGTGTTAACTCTCCATCTAAAAATGCAGCTCCCTTTTCTTATAGGTTGTTGGCCCCAGAGATTCCCATGTGTGTGGCGGTAAGACTTGTGGTCCTTTTTCTCATGAAGATCCTAGATGGGAAGTTGCTCCTGCAAGCTGGTTTGTATGTAGGTTAAGCTGGGACCCGATAAGAGGAAGATAATTTTAACCTATAAAGGGCTTGTGTATGGGAAGAAGAGTGGAGCCTGGGGAGATAAGAACAGGTCTAGGCTGGATCTTTCTAACCTTAGACCACCCAAGTGTGCAGGAACCACAGGCCAGGAGCCGGCGCTATGCCTCCGTTCACTGAGTAGCACAACTCTACACGCCCTCATAGCTGAAGTTCTCCAACTTTTCCTCCAGAGGGGAGAGGAAGGGTGTTATGAAGTTTAAAAGGGAAGTCCCGCCCCCTTCCCGGTTTCCGATTGGTTTGGACCGACCCCACCCCAGCCAGGCGACGGGCCCAATTGGCTGCCGGAGGGACGGGGTTGAGCGTAGCCCCCGGGGCCCCAGGTGGCAGGTGGGGCGGGCCCCGCGCGCGCCCGGGCGTCAGCAGCTCCGGCTCTTGCCCTCGCAGCCCGCAACCTGGTGGGGACCCGGACCCTTCAGAGCCGCGGCCATGAAGAGCCTCAAGTCCCGGCTGTGGAGGCAGGACGCGCCCGGTCCCACGTCACCCACATCTCCCACCGCGGTGACCAGTTCGGTGAGCAGCTCTTGAGGAGGGGACCTCGGGGATCCTCTCCTCTCTCTTGCGCCTCTCATAGCAGATCAGAACTTCTCGGAGAAGTCCTGCGTCCCCTTCTCACTTTGGCCTTTGTACCCTATTCCCACCCCTTTCCTCCGGGAGACCCCCTCTCTGTCTTCCCGTGGTGCCATCCCGCTCTTCGCTTGTCCGGTCGCGCTGGGCGCCCGGGATACCGGGCCAGGTAGCTCCGGTCTTCCACCCGGTGCCGCCCGCGCCGCCTGTGCGGACTCCGGACCCACCATTCTCCGCGGCTTTCAGGCGTGCCAGAGTTGGGAGAGACGTTGTGTGTCCTCCGCTGAGACTGTCACAGGGGAAGTCTGGTTCTTAGCCAGGCTGGGCAAGAATAGGGATCTCTCGAATACAGACAAAGCCCCGCTTGTGTTTGACCCTGGAGTTGGCGAAGTCGGGAAGGTGATTGTCCTGTTGGCAGAGTAAATCCCACCTGTGGGGCAGGTGGGTGCGGAACATGGGTGCCGAGCTGAAGCCTGGCCTCCGTGTGCGAGCGGAGAGAAGTGGAGTTGTAAGGCTTCTCTGTAAATTGGCAGAGAGAACAGAAATCTTGGGAAACATCCTGACTGCAGATGTTGGAACTTGGATAGTTTGGCAGGTTAGAATGGCCGTCTCATCATAATTCTGTTATTAAGGAAGTTCTATTTTAAAAGTCTTTCAGAGTCAAATACAGAGGAAATGGAATGTGCAAATTGCCCGATGTTCCTAATTAAAAAGGACCTTTATAATTTTGTGCAGCTTTCAGCTAGGGGTTATATGCTTTTTATGAGATACAAATTCATTTGTGCCTGGTTTTGAACTAATTCAGATCAGTGTCTGTCTAAAGGATTACTTTTACTAGTAGTTTAGTTGGCCTTCAAGGGAACTGGAGAAACTAGACTTAAAAAAAGGGGGGGGGGGTTGGGGATTTAGCTCAGTGGTAGAGCGCTTGCCTAGGAAGCGCAAGGCCCTGGCTTCGGTCCCCAGCTCCGAAAAAAAGAACCAAAAAAAAAAAAAGGAAAAATGTTTTGGAGTCTGGGTGTGGCGATGCTTGTCTGTAATCCCAGCATTTGGGTGGCAGAGGCAGGAGGATCACAAATTCAAGGCCAGCCTGGGAGTTGAAGTCCAGCCTAGGTTATATGAAAACGTGATTCAAAAACGTGATTCAAACAACCAAGGTGGGAGAGTGCAGGGCAGAGAAAGAAATGATAAAATCCGGATGGCAGACTTGTTCTTTGATGTTTGACCACGCCTCAGTGTGTTTTGTAAAGTCATAGAAAAAGTTTTTTTTTTTTTTTTTTTTTTTTTTTGGCCTGGCTTAAAAAAAATATTTGGCAGAAAAATGTAGTGTATCTGGGGTAGCCATGGTTACAGAGTTACAGATCCGCTTCTTTCCCAGTTCCTAGCAGAAGATCTGCCTTTCTCCAGACTTGCAGCTGCATTTGCCCTGGTTGGTTTGCACCAAGGGTTTATGTTCCCAGTTAGAGGAAGCCCTCCGAGGTTGTGGCCACTGCTGCGGCTGGTGTTTTCTGTATGCACGTTGGCTTGACACCCACGAGTCTCTTGCGTTTGCCCTCAGCGTGCACTGAACTGAACATTCTGCCATTGCTTAAAACAACACCATCAACAGTTAAATGTGTGGTGCAAACCGTTCTCCCCGAAGCAACACACACTTTCAGTTTGTAAAGGTGCAGAATATTTTTTGTAGGGTTTTTTTTTTTTTTTTTTTTTTACTGAAAGGAGCTAGATAAACCAGCCAAGCATCAACGATAATGTGGGTGAACAGGAAGAACAGACCCTGTAGCTTTTCAGCCTATATAGCCCAGAATCTCTGGTTTGGTTCTCTGTCTCTGTCTCTCTCTCTCTCTTTCTCTCTCTCTGTCTCTGTCTCTGTCTCTCTCTCTTTCTCTGTCTTTCTCTCTCTCTCTCTCAATAGCAGCACATGTGACAGGTAAGATACAGTGTGTCCTGGTACTTTAATTTTTTAAAAATTGTAATCTAATTAATTAGCCAATTGATTGTGTGTGTTTGCTTGTGTATGCGCACATGTGTGTCTCAGTGTGTATGTAAGAGGTCAAAGGACAGCTAGCAGGAGTCTCTCTCTCTTTCCATGTGGATCCTGGGATCAAACCCAGGCTTGGTTTGGTGACTGACCCTTTTACTCACTGAGTTGTTTCACAGATCCTCAAGATCTGAATTTCCCTTGTGAGTGAACTGACTCTCTTTTGGTGTCCTGAACCTCCTGCATCTTTTGCTAGGAACAGGTCGTCCTTTTTACCTTTCTGTCCATTGTTGACTTGTATATGCTCTTCAAATTCAGGAAACTGAGGCCTTTCATAAAAAGTCTAAGATTAATTCTTAGCTATTTGTTGTTCTTCTTTATGGTCATAGCATTCCTTTGTGCTGAAAGTGGTTGTTCTGATACAATGCAACCTTTGGTTTTATGACTTTATGCTACATGTTGGTCTTCTTAAGTGGCAACATTGAACACAACCCTTCCAAATTTCTTCCTATGTTTTTTTTTTTATTTCTTAATTTCATTACATTTATTTATTTAGGCAGGATCTCACTATGTAACCTTGGCTACCCTGAAATACACTATGTAGACTAGGCTGTCTTAATAGACCTGCCTGCCTCTGTTTCCCAAGTGCTGGGATTGGAGGCATGGGCTGCCCCGCCGGCTTGGCTCAGTTTTATTTTTAAACATTTATTCCCTGTGATTTAAGAGGGTTTACAGCTTGGTTTCTCTTTCTTCTCCCTGCTCCCTTCCAAGTTCTGAATCTCTTAATGTGAGTTTTAAAACATTCATTTAACTTTCATGGGAATGATCATAATTTACTCTGAACAACTTCGGTATGTTTTTACCGTAGCTGTCTCTGCTTAAATCTCAGCGTAACCAGCTGAGCAACAGACTGAGAGCTGTAGATGTGTGAAGATTTGACGATGGTGTGCAGTACACAGCGTCATTCCCTGCCAAGTTACAGTTGCATGTAGGTGAAGTGAGTTTAAATATTCTCAACAGCAGCGGTGTCAGATCAATGCCTAGGTGTTGGAGTTCAGTGACTACGGTGCGTTTATATACTTGTAAGAAAGAAGTAGGTAGGTGTGATGTCACAGCGGTACATAGGTAGTAGATATTTGAACATTGATTGTCTTACTGCTCAAATTTGGAAATAGCCACATCAATTAACTGCAAACTTGGAAATCTCTGTGTTATATTTGTTTTGTTTTGAGATGAGGTTTCACTTGGCTGGCCTGGAACTCCCTATAAAGTCTAGACTTGCCTCAAATTCATGGCAGTCCCCCTGCTTCGGTCTCCCAAATGTTGAATTAACAGGTATGAGCCACTGTAACCCTCCCCCCCCTCTTTCTGTCCTTTTTAAAAGTGATTTATTTATTTTTATATTACATGCATTGGCACTTTGCCTGCATGATGTCTGTGTGAGGGTGCCAGATCCCCTGGAACTACACGTTTATTCTTAATTACTAAATTGGAGCTTCGGATTCCCCGCGGGGTCATTAAATGACTGGCAATACTACATCAGATCTGTATCAGTTATGTGCTGTACAGTAATAGTAGGCTGGCTCATTCTCACGGAGTTCAGATTGGGACATTTGAGCAATAAGTTTAAGGGACTGAGGATGGAGCAGAGGTGCCGCAAACATTCTGTAAGCCCCTTCAGGTGGAGCTCTCTCCTTCAAATCGCACCTATCCCCAGTGCGGTAATGTATTAGGCGCTTTAAAAAATTACTCAATGTGTGAGTTGTGTGTGTGTGTGTGTGTGTGTGTGTGTGTGTGTGCATGCATGTGGGTGTGTACATGCTGGGGTGAGTCATGTGTTTGTGTGTGTGTGTGTGTGAGTGTGTGTGTGCATGCATGTGGGTGTGTACATGCTGGTGTGTATGTGTGTGTGAGTGTGTGAGTGTGTGAGTGTGTGAGTGTGTGCATGCATGTGGGTGTGTACATGCTGGGGTGTGTGTGTCATGTGTGTGTGAGTGTGTGTGCGTGTGTGTGAGTGTGCGTGAGTGTGTGGGGACTGTGCTTGTGGGTGTAGTGTCTGTAGAGGCTAGAATATATATAGGTGCTAAGTTCCCAACTTGGATCCCCTGTAAGAGCATCAAGTGCTCTTAACTGTTGAGCTGCAGCCCGGTTTATTAAGTTCTTGACCGTAAACCTCATTTTGATTTTTCCCCCCATCTGGGCTGTTTGTTACTTAAAACTGTGGATTTTATAAGTCAACTGAAATATCTCTTCGGAAGCATCTTGCCAGTCTCAGTCAGTACTCAACCAAAAACAAACAAACAAACAAAAAATCAGTGTTTCTAAAGGATGAAAATTACAAATGGAGCCACTGAAAAAAAGAAACAACAACAAGTAAAAAACCCAAACCATACTTTTTCCCCCCACCAGGGATATTAGCTCCTAATTAGAAAGCATAAAGGTTTAAACAGGTAATTGTTTTAGTTGTGGCTCTGAGAATGAGGGCTCGTGTGTTAGGCCCTGGGGTTTGAATGCTCTTGATGCGATGCGGTCAGGGCTGCAATGCGGTCAGGGCTGCGATGCTCTCAGTGCTGCGATGCTCTCAGTGCTGCGATGCTCTCAGTGCTGCGATGCTCTCAGTGCTGCGATGCTCTCAGTGCTGCGATGCTCTCAGTGCTGCAGTGACTTTGGGATAATGTGAATAATTAAGACGGGAAATTGTTATGCTTATCCGCTCATTCTAAACTTAGGATGTTACTAAGCACAGTTTACCCATTGTCATCAAGGAACCCACCCTTTAATTAAAAATGTTTGCCTTAATTAATGCCTTGTTTAGACAGCTTCTTATTGTCATCCTGGTGGCCCTGGAAGGGAAGGTACAAACCAGACTCTTCTTTTGAGTTATGGAGATGGCTCTGTTGAGAAAATACTTGCTTTACAGGCCCAAGCCCCACAATCCAGGTGAGAAAAACTGATGTCATGACGCTGCTTATAATCCAACTCGGGGAGGCAGATGGGGCAGACCCTGGGCAGTGCTGACCAGCCTTGCCAGCCTACTTAGAGACTGCGCCCAGGAGAGACCCCTCTCAGAGCAAGGGGGACTGCCACTCCCCAGGCATGGCATTCCAGGTTGTCCTCCGCCTTTCATGTGATGCTGGGCACACACAGTTCTCTCCTCACACCTCAGCACTGGCAATAAGGCCGTATCAGGCTCACCTGGAAACAGATGCACATCGGAGCCGCAGACTCGGACTGTCGTTCCCCTACAGTGTTCAAGCTCGTGTGTGTGTGTGTGTGTGTGTGTTGCACGCGTGAGTGTGGGTGCTCTTAGAAGCCGGATGAGAGGGTCAGATCCAGTGAAGCTGTAGTTCCTGACATGAATGTTGGGAACCAAACTTACATCCTTTGTAAGACCTGCAAGTACTCTTAACTGCTTTTTCCAGCCTATCAAGATCATACATATGAGATATATATATATATATATATATACAAATATATATGATATATATAAAAATATATACACAAATATATATGATATATAAATATATATCATATATAAACATAATATAGTATATAAAATAATATATATATATACACACAGGTATACATGCGCATATATACACTTTCCCCTTCAACATCTTCTCAATATGTCATCCTTCCTGCTTTGTGTCTTTCCTCCCATATAGTCCACTTGAGTGATAGTTTAAATTTTAATTACCTTATTATGCATCATCTATACACGTTCAAAACCATCAGGTTAGACACCAAAACTCACTTTATTTTTTAAATCTATGTGTGTGTGTGTGTGTGTGTGTGTGTGTGTGTGTGTATGTGTATTCACGTGTGTGAGGGTGTGTGCTTGTGCATGTGGAAGGCAGAGGGCAACCTCAGACGTCATCTTCAGGTGTCCACCTTTGAGACTTGTATAGACTGAAACTCATCAGTTAAGCTAGCTCTGCTAGCCAGCAAGTCCCACAATTCCTCAGTTTCCACTTTCCCAGGGCTGGGTTACAAGCACATGCCGTCCCGGCTTTCTGTGTAGATTTAGAAACTCAAATTCAGGTTTCCAAGCTTGCAAGGCAAGCACTTAACCAGCTGAGCCGTCTCTCCAGCCTCACAGTTACCTTATCTTGTTCTGAAGCTATGAAAACATAAATTGGTCTTAAAAATGGGTTAATAATTATACCCTCTTTGGAGAACTAGGTTAATTCCAAGGCAAGGACAGAAAAGCAAAGCTAGAATCACTTTTTAGATTGGAGTGGAAGAATGCTATCAAAGATTGGACTTTGGAACCACAGGGAAGAGCCCCTCCTCCCCCACCAGGATGGGACGTTTTAAGCATCAATAAAGATAATGCTAGGGGCCTGCAGTCTACTAATGATTTAAAATTGAAATCGTTAGTCACCTTTGGAAGATGCTAGGACACAGTTGCACTGTTTTAATCTGGAGAAACAAATAAACTGTTTGGGTTTCTTCCTTTGTGTGAGCTGTATTATCTCAGCATAACAAAATCTGTGAGAGGGAAAGCTCCCAATAGAAGAGGAAGGGCTGAACTAGTATATCGAATATTCTGTTCTAGCTACTGAATGAGGGAGGGGCAGTGGGGCTCACACATTACAGGTTTACAGTTCTGAATGAGTTAATGGATTTAGAGTCAGTGACCATTAGAGGCTATCAGTGTCTCAGTACAGAAAGACAAATAGACATAATTTATTCCTGGTCACTCCCACATTAGAATTCTTAAGAGGAGAGCCACACCTGGACACAAAAGCTCTTCACATTCATCACCAGTGTTTTTAGAAATACTGAGGACAGAGGAACATGGGAAGTAGCCACCAAGATTCTGGCTGTGGGAAACTCTTAGATGAACCAGTTTCTTTATAAGAGGGACGAGATGGAGTAGGAACCTAGTGATCCCAAGAGATTAAGGGTTTAGAAACCATTAACCAATCGGAATGGTGGACATTTTGAGTCCCCAATAAATAACTGTAAAATGTACATACTTCCTATGTGCAGACCATTGTGGAAATGGAACCAGCAGTTATAAACTCGATATGGAATTTTATTCAGCAGATTCTAGTGTGACAGCGGTGGCGATGGGATATCGTTCATAAGGGATATCTCTCAGAGAATATCTAGAAGAACACTGACGGATGTTTGGGGTTTACTTGAGGATGTCCTAGGGTGCGAGAGGGGATACAGTTAGAGCAGGATTGGCCATGAATCCACATTTGAAGCTCAGTGCTCACAATCAATGTGTTTTCTTCAATGGTCTTACTGAATTTAGCTAATGTCCTAAATGTTAGGTCTCAAAGAAACCCAGGACAAACCTCACTCAGTACCTGTGGCTCCTCCCAGCACTTGTCATCCCACTGTCCCTACCCTAAACCCCTCCTTCCCAGGGGTCGGGCTTCTGCTTCCCCTTCCCCATCTTTTCTTCCCTATAGAGCTCAGCCATTTTAGCCGTGCACTCTCTTGGCCTCTTGGTCAGCTTGCCCCTCCTTCTCCTATCTCACTCTCCTACCCTCATAGCCCAGTTCAGTCTGCTGGCCATATTCAGTCTGGACCCTTCTGGAAGCCTCTGACTAAGTTCTCCCTCATATCGACAATAAACCATCTCCTCATTCATACTTTAGAGTGGCCAGTTTTTATTTACTATAAAGTTTCTATAATAAAGATCTAGTCACAGCCTGCAAGAACTTGAAGAGAGGTAGACATAAACCCTCACAAGAAATGGTGTGAGAACCATGATAGAGATCGGTATAGGTGAGGTGCTGAGGGGATGGCTCGACAGTAAGGCGCTCCAAAAGTGTAAGGACTTGAGTTTGATCTGCAAACCTAGGTGTCATGGTACATGCTTGTAATCCTAACCCTGGTGGGTGGTGGGGTAGAGCCTAGGGAATCTCTGGGGCTAGCTGACCAGCCAGCACAGCCTGCTTAGCAAAGTGAGACCCAGGAGAGCCTCTGTCTCAAGCAACTAGGTGAGGGGCCACTGAGGAAGGTCAACTGGGATTGTCTTCTGTTTTTCACATGTGCGTGCATGAACATGCACATATCTGCACACACTCTTCACACACAGTCTTATGCACACAAAGTCTGTACAGATTGTTGTAGGTGCACCCGTGTGTAAGGTGAGCTCAGAGGAAAGATTGGGAACTAACCAACTAGGATGGCCTTCTGAGGCTGAAGAACAGGTACTGTGCCTGCGTTCATACATGTAATTAAGCAGCCCACTCGAGGGGCAGCAAGTTTGGAAAGCAGCTCTGGTGTTACAGTGTAGATGACGCAAACTATCCCCGTTTAAGAGTTCGGGAGGCAGTGGGATGGCAGAAGGCTACCGTGGGGCATTAGGAAACTTTTTTTCTTTAAAACAAACAAACAAACAAAAAACCTTGAATTAAAATTTTGAATTCCTTGACAAGTTTAAAACATTATTTGGAGAAATCTTGGCAGGGCTGTGGGACTTTGATTCTCAGAAATGATTACAGTAGAGAAATAACAGCTTCATCTTCCTCTCTCCTTCTTGGACAGAGCTAAGGGTGAGCAGAATTAAGTTATCAGCCATGCTGAACTTACAGTGGAGTCTTGGGAAAGAGAGCTAAGAAGACTAGCTAAACATCATAGCATGTGTGTACTGTCTCTGACTCCTTCCCATTACTGGAATCCTTTACTGTTCCCTATCTGAGTTAGGCAGGTATTTGCCCTGCCCCCTAAGGGTGCTAAAGTTCTCACGGGCATGAGCAATAGGCCCAAATGATTTCTTTAGGGAACTTGCCCCCAGAACACTTCAGAAATGGCTCTCTGACATCAGAAGCAGGAGCAGGGATGGTTGACTCCTATTGCCTTGCCCTTTCCCCTAAATGGTAACGTGATGGATGGAAGTTCTATATCAATGTTCCATAGTTAAACACAGTATGTGTTTCTTTCATCCAAACAATCAAACAAACAAACAAACAAACAAACAATCAAACAAAAGAACCAACTCCCAAACCAACCACTACAAACAAATTGGGTGGTTTTATTGATACTTACAAGGGGACATCTTTAAATGGTGACATCTCCAACATGGTGCTCCAAAGAGGAGATGATGTGTTAGTGCCACCAGTGGCCGTGGCAGTGTCCTGTGTCGAGAAGTGATTGTGTAATCCAGTGTGACACGGCATAGACCCTTCGGAGAAAGACAGGTTAGGAGTACACCTGTTAGGGTAAAAGACGGTCTGTGATTTAAAACCGTCCACGGCAGGGAACGCCGTTCTCTGGTAGAGCCCTGAATGAGCCCATGTGAGGCCTCAGATTCTTTCCACAGTATCAGAAAGCTTCTGCCTGGGAGGCAGACTTTCCTTCCCATAAGATCATGCATGTTTATTGTAGAAAACAAAATATAGTTGAAGAGAATCAGGTGGATAGGAGTCCATTCTCAGTACCATTAATGGTGGCTCTGTCTGTTTGAGAGATGCCAAGCTCCCTTTTGGTTATCCAATTAGCGTATGATCCCTTTGATAACAGTAATGATTTCTGAATCATATTTTATTCAAATAAACTTTGTACTTGGGATCTGTCCATGGGCTGGCAAAATGCTAAGGGCGTAAAAGTTCTTGTCCCTGAGCTTGATGTCCTGAGTTCCATCCCCCACATACACATAGTCTAAGGAAAGAACCGAGTCCTCCAGATTGTCCTCTGACCTTCACACACAAGCACATGTGCACACACACAAAGCAGATACATACGAGAAAGTATTTTTAGAAAGCTATTAGTAACTTGAAATGACGTGAGCAGCTACAAAGAGCACCCTGATTGCTCATCATTGTTTGCAGATATTACTTATGAGTAAGGAGTTTTAGCGACAGTACCCATAACTCGTTAATTCCTGGGTGTGTTGCCTGGTCCGTGTCTGAGTGATACGTGCTCACTCTGTTCTCACAGCAATTCTGACAAATGGTCCTGTTGCCTTCAGAGTTAAACAATTTACCTGCCTGTGGTTTATAGCTAGTAGCGAATAGCAAGTTTGGTAACCTGGCTCGGAAACTCAGGATACTGACCATTCTGAGTGGATATAGTATAAAATTTAGCACTGGGTATGGTGTACACGCCTTTAATCCCAGCCCTTGAAGACAGAAGCAGGTGGAGCTCTATGAGTTTCAGGCCAGCCTGGTCTACAAAGCTCTATGTAGCCAAGGCTACATAGAGAGACCCGCCTCAAAAAAGGCACAACAAAAATTTAAATCTGGGGATTTGTACCTTGAAAGGAATTGTTTAAGAGCAAGGAAGGGCTTCATACAGGAACTCTCAAAGCCCATTTGTGTTTCTCAGTGATGTATGAAGCTGTGTCTCTGTACCCTTCTGCTGACAAAGACCTTAAGGATCTCTGCCAACTTTATGTTGTATGGCTTTAAGTATGGCTTTAAATGGATTCTGTTAATGGGACGTTCGAACGTGTTCCCTTTCTCTGGCTCCTTGATGTTTAGCGATTACTTGTTTGAGCTCTTTGTTTCTTCCTCTGAGGTCTCCTTCCAGCCATCTGCAGGAGTGCTACATCTTTGCTTTTGCTACTTGGCCAGTTACAGCCTTGAGAGGGAGGGGCTTGTTTCCTCTGTCTCCTTCCCTCCTTTCTGGGAGTTTCTGTCTTAGGTGTTTGATTTTGTGACAGTTGTTACATTAAGGCTTAGCTGTTTTATCTTTACAGAGAGTGTAACTCTCACGGGTATCGGGTCTCTAGTGTGTAACTGGTAGGTATACAGGTCTATGGAGTGTGACTCTCGTGGGTGTACAGGTCTCTAGTGTCTAACTTGAAGGTAGTAGGTCTCTAGTGTGTAACCCATAGTTATACAGGTCTCTAGTGTGTAACTCATAGGTATACAGGTCTCTAGTGTGCAACTTGTGGGTGTACAGGTCTCTGGTGTGACTCTCATGGGTGTACAGGTCTCTGGTGTATAACTCTTGGGCGTACTCTTGGGTATACAGGTCTCTAGTGTGTAACTCGTAGGTATGCAGGTCTCTGGTGTGTAACTCTTGGGTATACAGGTCTCTGGTGTGTAACTCGTGGGTATACAGGTCTCTGGTGTGTAACTCGTGGGTATACAGGTCTCTGGTGTGTAACTCGTGGGTATACAGGTCTCTGGTGTGTAACTCGTGGGTATACGGGTCTCTGGTGTGTTCTGTTAGAACTGCCACCTCTGATTCTACAGTGTCTGATGTCATACTTTCACGCTGCTGTCTGCCCTTTATATACATGTGTGAGTTCACTGGCATAGAATCCATCAACCCCAGTCTCAACAATTGACATTTAAGAAGGTATAAGTCATGAGGACCTAATCAAACTAAATTTGTCCAACTTGTTGTCTGGAACATCTTGGCACGTGTGTTTGTGTTTGTGTTTGTGTGTGTGTGTGTGTGTGTGTGTGTGTGTGTGTGTAAAGGTATATAGTGTTTTTGAGATGACATATTTTTAGTGTTGACTGTATCGATCAGTTGTCAAGACTGACATTTCCTTCCTGGTTAGGCTTTTCCTTTCATGTGCACACAGTGGTCATTGTCCTCATCATCACATCATCATCGTCATCATCATTGTCGTCCCTGTGACTGGGTTGGAATCGCATAGGAGATGGGTGAAGATGCCTCTGGTGCCCTAGTGAAGGCATTTCCAAGGGGACTGAGGGAGGAAGACCCCCGTGAGGGTGGGTGGCTGGGGTCTAGGCACCAGACTCTATTGGGGAAGCCAGTAGAGAGTCCTCTTCTCTGTGCACACTGCTTGGTGTCTGTCAGGCTGACCCAAG
Source organism: Rattus norvegicus (assembly GCF_021556685.1). NCBI lineage: Eukaryota > Metazoa > Chordata > Mammalia > Rodentia > Muridae > Rattus > Rattus norvegicus. The sequence goes on from NC_141541.1 coordinate 68,979,209, forward strand.
CTAAAGGGATCTGAGACAGAAAAGTGAACTGAGAAACACCTCCCTCAAAGTGACCTGTAGGCAAGTCTGTGCGGTATTTTCTTGATTAATAATTGATGTGGGAGCGCTACTGTGGGCAGTGCTACTCCTGGACAGGTGGTCCTGCTTTGTGCAAGAAAGCAAGAGCTAGCAGTGGGGAACAAGCCGGTGAGTAATATTCTTCTATGGTTCCTGCTTCAGTTCCTATCTCCAGGTTCCTGCCACTAGGTTCCTGCCTGAGTTACTCCAGTGATGGTCTGTAATCCAGAAGTAAAAGCCCCTTTCTTCCTGAAGCTGCGTATGGTCATAGAGTTTTACTGCAGCAATAGAAAGCACATTAAGACACCGTGCTTCCTGGTGGAGGCCTCCTCTTTCTCCTTCCCCACCCCTTCTTCTTCACCAGGCGGGTGCTCTAACCACTGTACGGCACAGCCCCATACAGTAATGCTTTCTAAACCAACGAGAGTATATAGTTCTGCCTTCTTTGTTCTGTTATTTCTTGTTTCTCTCATTTGCATGGTGCTACTCTCTGGCGGTTGGGGTATTTTGAAAGTGAACCTTCAGTGAGGAGCCTTTGAGGGTGGTTCTGGTAAAGCAGGCACACTACCGAATTGAAGAGGGATTCTAAGGAAACACGTGCTTCTGGCTTATGGAAGGGTTTGACTGGCTCTTATCTATCTAACCCTGGCCTCAAACTATGGTACAGCATGGCTCTGAACTCCTGTTCCTTCTGCCTACACCTTCCAAGTGCTGGAATTGCAGGCAGGTACCCCCACTCCCCGCCAGAGGTCCCATAACTGAGGTAGCTTTTCTTTAGTCATTTCTGTCCTTTTGGTAGATTTTTTTAAAGAGATTTAAATTTTTACTACTTATAACTGTTTCTGTGGATATATGCCTGTGAGCTTAGGTGGCGGAAAGGTTAGAAGCATAGCATGCCTTCCTTGGAGCTGGAGTTATTTCAGGCTGCCACTGTGGGTGCTGGGAACTGACTTGGTCCTCTGTAAGAGCAGGAAGTGCTTATATCCATTCAAAACAAAGCAAAACAAAACCAGTCAGCCAGCCAGCCCATTGTAAAATGTAAGCAGTAATGGTGGTGATGCACAAGCAGGCATGTGAGGAGAATGAAAGCACTTTTCAGTCTTAGCAATGGCCTACTGAGGACCAAAGGATGTCTGTCCATAGCTTCTGGAAGTACCCGGACAGAGGGAAGGGCAGTGTGAGCACGCTGGTGCTCCCGAAGCCTGGGCAGTTTGAACTGAGTCTTGCTAATTGCTGTCACGACCTTTGAGAAACAACTTAAGTACATTTATTTCGAAGTCTGGAAAATGGGAGCTAATGATTGTGTTTTTCCAGAAGTGAGATAAGGTGTAACCAGTGCTTGGCCAAAAGGGCCACACCTGTCCTGTGGCCACCTCCCGAGAGACACTGTCAGCCATCAACTGTAGCAACTTGGCTCTGTTGCCTTCCTATTTGTGCATTTGCAAAAGTTTTTCCAGTATTTTCATTCTTAAGGAATACAAGCCCTTGTAGGCTCCTATTTAGACTAGACCTCCAGAATTCAGCCACGTCTGCCTCTGGTAGCTCCTGTAGGGACACACTGCAGTCTCTATTTATCAACAACAGGAAAGTAGTATTTCTCGAGCATTCAGTCTCGTAGTTTGAGCACTGGGAGATGAGAGGCTCACAGCTTTTTAAAGGAGCTCTGTCAAGATAATGAACCAGGCATGTGATGGGAAGCTACTGGCCTAGGAGGGAATGTGTGGTAGAGTGCAAAGTACTGACCGGAAGGAGTGTGTGATACAGTGCAAGCTGTCCAGGGTAGGGCCGAGGCACGGGGAGTGGGAGCCAGTCAGGTGTCCTTTTATTTTGAACTGCTCACAGACTCTTGGTGCACTGACAATGCTATCAGATCCAGTAGGTGTTTATATCTACTTAGTTACAGCCTTCACCCCATTAGGCAGTCTCTTCCTACTCTCTCTTCTCCTGCCCCCTGGCAACCACCAATCTGCTGAGTGAGCTGCTTAATCTGAAGCTTAAAAGAGGTGGGTGGAAGCCGTCCAGGATAGGGCAGCGACCGTTGAGAGGGAAACGCTAAGGCACAGGGACGAGAAATAGAGTAGAGCAAGGAAGTTGGTTTGATTGGATCCTACAGTAATATCCAGGACGTTGGGTGGCAAGTAGGCAGGGAGATAAAGTCACGGTATCTTGAAGGACTCCATCTTTAAGAGTATTGCGCTTGGGGCTGGATAGATGGGTCATTTTTTACGAGTACTGGCTGTTCTTCTAGAGAACCTGAGTTGTATTCCCATCGCTTACACACAGTTGTAACTCCAGACCCAGGAGATCTGACAGCCTCTTCTGGCTCCCTGGACGGGAAAAACACATAAATATATATCTACATGTCTATATAGTTTATCTGTCTGCCTGCCTGCCTGCCTGCCTGCTCTATCTATCTATCTATCTATCTATCTATCTATCTATCTATCTATCTATCTATCTATCTATCTATCATATCCAAACACATATGTATATACATACACACTTACATATATTTAAAAATAAGAGAGATTGTTGGTGTGTGCTATGAACACAGAGGTGGGAGTGCCATGTTCAGTGCAGTTTTCGTGGATTTCTGTGGGAGCACTAGTGAGAACGGCTTTGAGAGGGTCAAGCTTGGAGCAGTTCCGAGCAGTTGTAGTGGTGCAGCCTGGAGGTGGTGAGGGTCCGGAGCCTACAGTGCTGGAGAGACTGGAGAGTCGGGCACCCAAGGCCTACAAAGCGACCGACCAAAGCCATCCAGCCAATAGACAGATTGTCAGAATCCCACCCACTCCTAGCCCGAGAGAGTCCCACAAGCCCTGTGTTTGAAGCCCCGGGTGTGACTACCTGGTAATTATGCTCTTAGCAGGTAACCACACATCAGCAGCCCAGGTGGGTGTTTAAATATTCTTATCTATAGTCAGATGAGTGGCTCAGTGTGCTGTTGGAGATGGGAAAATACCCCGACAGCTAAACTTAGTAGGCTGATAATCATTGTAAGCACAGAGTAAGCAGATAGGTGTTTGGCGAAAAATTGAAACATAATTAAAGAGACTAGCACAACAAGCTAGGGGGGAATTTGCCTGCTAGATTCAGAAGCAGATGCTTGGCTGTATTTTCTCTTAAACTTCTATTTTCTGGATTGTGTGTGTTTGCATGTATTGTGTTGTGTGTGTGTGTGTGTGTGTGTGTGTGTGTGTGTGTGTGTGTGTGTGTAATTCAGCAGGTAACTTGAAGGAGGTATTTTTCTCTCTCTTCCACGTGGGTTCAGAGGATTAAAGTCAAGTCATGGGGCTTAGCACCAAATGCCTTAACATGCTGAGCCGTCTTGTGGGTCTTGTGGTTCTGTCTATATTTTCTCTGCATTTGACTATGTATACAAAATAGTTTATATACGACTTTTCAACCAACCATTTGAAGGCAAGTTATAGAATTCTATTTCAGCTCAAATACTACGTCACATACCACTTAAGGACAGGACAGCTTTAGTCAGAGAAATGACTCAGCAGTTAAGACGCTGGCTGCTCTTCCACAGGGTTTGTGTTCAGTTCCCAGTTCTCACACGGAAGCTCCCAACTGCCTGTAACTTCAGTTTCAGAGGATCGGACTCCCTCTTCTGGCTTCTGTCAGCATTGCACACGTGTAGTGAGCAGACAAATGTGTAAGCCAAACACCCATATACATGAAACAAAAACAAATCCTAAAAAAAAAAAGGAATAGGACCCTTCCATATCTCCAGTGTAATGTGCTGTGTGAAACCATAGCTCAAAGATGAGGAAACAGAAAGCTGGTATAAGTGAGAGTCTGAGACAGTGAAGCTTGCTGTCTTTCACAGTCTAGCCCTGCCAAGGCGTGCTGTGGACGATTTCTGACGTACCTGTGGACACTCATGCTAACCGGTATGAGTCCCTTAAAGCACTATAACACCAGGATGCCCATTTAGTCAGGAAACTATGTGTCGGCCAACAGGTGAAGGAGCGCCGGTGCTCCCTGTAGGCTGCGGAGAACAGTCATGATTACTGACAGGACGTGTGAGAACAGGATGTTCATGTGTCAAGCGGGTGGCCTCAGGCTGTGCGTGAGATTTGGAGCTGGCTGCTGTTGGGCCTTTTATTGGGCCTTTTACTTCTACTCCCCCACCTCCCCACAAATGTCTCTAGAGCCCATTCCTTCAGCGGAATGACACGAAACTTCAGATGGAGTCTCCAGGAGACAGCTGCCTGAGAGCCATAGAGACACCACTCTCAGGGGCTCTGAGCCTTTACTCTGATAAGTAAATGCTTTCCTGTGTGGTGTTTCTGCTAGACTGGGTCAGCAAACTTCCTACTGGGGTTACACATGTGCATAGCATTACTTGGCTTTTTCTGTTTTCAAGATTTATTTATGCGTGTGTGCTCGTGTGTGCTTGTTGTCTAGGGAATGCTAACAAAAAAATTCAGTGCATACCTTTACATGTCTAAAGCTTGTTTGTTTTTTAATTTTTAAAGTTAATCAGTCTTAAGGCTATAATATTATTTTCAAATAGCTACATAAACTATTGAAATATTCAGAACAGCTCATATGATTCTGGAAATTAGATTATTATGTCTCATATTTGACCATTAAAATACATTTTCTGGTTTTAATTTTAGCTAACAGTAGTATACTTTCTGTTGGTTTATTTAAGTAGGATTTTTATAAAAAATGAACTCTGATGTAAATTTTTCTATTACTCTACCTTTTTAAAGATTTATGTATATGAATGCTTACCATTTGGGTGCTTGGGAGATAAGGTGGTGATAAGATAAGGTCCTCTGCTAGACCACAAGTGTCCTTAATTGCTGAACTGTCTCCCCAGGCCCCTACTTTGCTTTTTTATTTGTTTGTTTAAATAAAAAAGAAAAATTTAGAAGTGGCCAAAGCAATGTCTTTAAACATTAGCTCTTTTGAGCAGAGACAGTCTGTAGTGGAAAAGACCAGAGATGGCAAGATGGTAGAAAATTTTGCTTTGGGTCTTAGCACCGCATCTAAAACTGGGGCAAAGCACTTTACCTCAGTGAGCTTTCATGTGTTTCTCGTACCTGACCAGAAATTTTAAGGTCTACAAAAGAAAATATTTTGGAGCATTGGTGGCTAATTTGTCAACCATTCAGTCTTGCCAGGTATGTCTGAAGACTGGATTAGCTCAACTCTGAAATTAGAAAACGGGGCTCACACCCTGAGGTAAACCGTGAAATTTGCTGCTTAGGTGAAGAAGGGGGAAAAAGGTGTCGAGATTTTTAACTCAAATTGCTTTTCATGTTGGTTCATGAGTTGTTTCTCTGCAGAGTGGGGTTGAGTGGCTAGTCGAACAAAGTCTTCCTGATAGGGGACGATCTTCATAAAGGTGACAGGGGGCACGTTTTTCCCTCAGCTAACCTTCAGCACAGAGTGGACACTGTGTGACGAAGGGTTTCATACTTAGGGCCGTCTGAATGCCACATTCCTTTGTGGCATTCGTAGCTGTCAATGTGCTCTTTCAATTGGCTCACATGAATGGACACAATCGTCTCGTTTTATTGAGAACGAGTCATTGGAACAACTCGTAGGTTTGCCAGTGTTGAAGTCATAGTTACTTCAAAAATAATAATCCCAGTGAAGATTTTTACACCCTTTTTTCCTTTAAAATCTTGATTCTTTCTTGCCTACTCCGGTGTTATTCCTGGGAACTCCTATTGGTCCCCTCGTCGACTGCCCCTCTCTGGATCTAGTACCAGCATGGCTTGGCATTAGTAGGTTTTGTTTTTGTTTTTTTTTTTCTCACTGGCAGCTCTGACTAGAGGTGAAACACTGACGACTGTAATGTATTTATGGCCTACTGTGTACTGTCTATGTAGCATATATTTACCACCCATTGTATACCAACACGGCATGATACCCATAGGTAGGTAGGTAGGTGTATATATATTTGAATGTTTGGTCATGGGGGGGGGGTGGTACTACTTGACAGGGATTAGGAGGTGTAGCCTTGTTGGAGGAGGTGTGGGCTTACTGGAGAAAGTGTGTCTCTGGGCATGGGCTTTGGTGTTTCAAGTGCTCAGATCAGGCCCAGTGCCCCTCTCTCTTCTTGCGGCCTGCTCATCCAGGTGTAGAACTCAGCTACCTCCCCAGTAAGTGTCTGGCTGGATGACAACATGCTAACTGCCATGCCAATAATGGACTACACCTCCAAACTGTAAGTCAGCCCCAGTTGAATGCTTTCCTTTAGAAGAGTTGCTGTGGTCATGATGTCTCTACATCAATAGAAACCCTAAGACCATGTTCTTCCCTTTCTTTCTCTTCTTCACCCCCACTTCTTTATCTCTCCCCTACTCCCTTCCTCTTCTTCTTTCCTTACTCTCTCTCCCTGGTAGGGATAGGCTATCTTAGCTGGGAGTCTACAAGCTGAGTCCTCGATGTTAAGAGGCCTGCCTACCCAATCCCTGGCTTGGATCCCTTAGTTGTAATTTCTTGTAATGACCCTTAGGCAGGATGCCCTATAAATGGCTTGGTCTCTGGCAGACCTCTTCACCTCCTCTGATTTTGTAGCTAGGATTGGACTGAAGTTTGTTCTATGGAGATTGTCATTGGTTCAGAGTTTTGTGGTTCTAGCCTCTCCTGAGATACGACCTGTCACTCAAGTGGCAGCAAACCTCACCTGCACGCTTATGCTTCTCTCTCCCCCAGATATGCAACCTGTGACCAGCCAGAGTGTTTGCCTACCATGTACAAAGCCCTGGGTTTGATTGCTAGCACTGTACAATTCTAGTGCTGTGGTACACATCTGTAAACCCAGCACCAGAAATTCTGAATCATCCTTGGCTACACAGTGCATTTGAAGCTGGCCTAAACTACATGAGATCTTGTCCTAATAATTATTAATTCTTAATAAATAAATAATAAATAAATAAATAGATAAATGTATGTGTTGTATTCCTATTTGCTTTAGCATCCTTTAAATTCAGGTCTATTTTCCTTTCCAGCACATTACATTGTATTTTTTAAATATTTATTAAATGTTTACAATCTTATGATTTGAAAGGACCTTGCAATTTTCTAGTGCAGTGCTCGTCACCTCTGAGCTTTTTGACTACAGCTTCTCGAATGTGATGCAGAGGTGCTGGGTGATGGACAGAATTCCAGATCCTTGTCCCTAATGCCCAGGACCTAGAATAAGATAAGGAAATGAGCTCATTCGCTATGCCTGGCGAAGGGTCCTGGTTACTTTGTTCCCAGTGAGAGGCTCAGGTCTCTTAGCTCTATTAAGATGAGGGCTTATGAACTGGGCTGACAGACTCAAGAGAATGGTAGCTCTAAACATTGAAACTATAGACTTTCACTTATGGCTCTGGGTGCTGGTTTGAGGCATGACAGTTGCCAGTGATTAGCTCTTGGAAACCACAAAATCCCCAGCCATATATACACAGCGGTTATCAGCAGCATCAGTCCATACCAGCAAACACCTCAGCTCTTGGCTTTGAATGTTGGGACCCTTAGGAACACCTCTAGCCACTGATGCTGGATCTTTAGCTTTCAAGACTTTGTAGCTCCTCAGAGCCTTCCAGTAGCTGCAGCCTGTGGTCTCTCATCAGCTTGCCTTTGGCAGTCTGGACTCTGCCACTTGTTTGTTTTGTATTCTACTGTATCTGCCATCTTGCCCAGGCTGACCTCTGTCTTAGCCACTGCCTCTGCTGCTAACCTGCATGGTGTTGCTGGCTTGGCCTGAACAATTTAGGAAAACAGTCACAAGCAGGCAAGAAAAAAAAAACATCATTCCACAGACACCTTTTTTTTTTTTTTTTGGAGGGGTGGACTGTTGGAATATCTAGGGCAGCATGGGAGGGTGTCTCCTTGCTGACTCAACAAAACAAAACAAAACAAAGCAAAACAAAACAGCTTTTAGTGAATTGGGAGGGCCAGCGTGGGTGGGGCATGCAAATGAAGCACCAATGGCACCAATCACTGGCCTCCTAGTCAGGAAGCCCTCCCCTCATGCAGGAGGGAGAATAGTTGGGGTTATCTGTAGTTCACCAAGGCTTCTGGGTTCCCTTCCCAGGCTTCTCCGGTGGTCTGATGTGTTTGTGACTTGGGTGAGGCCTCTGGAGGAGGAGTCAGGACTTCATTTGCTGTGGTCCTTGTAGCAGGAATGTTATCAAAGGGACAGCAGGATGTCCAGATCACCCAGGCTGCCCTGGGGGTTTCAGGTTGACAGGTACAAGGGAAGAGTGGATCCATGCTATCTAAAAGCCTGATTGGCTCATACTTGGCAAATTTGCTCATTCATGGAAAACAAAAGATAGAGAAGAAAAGCCATGACAGGGAGCTTACAGTAAAGCCGTAATGAGAGCCCAACATAAACATAAAATGCTCAGCATTCCCCAGTACCTAACTCTGCTCCTATGCCTAGTGGGTGTCAAGTCCCTCTGGTCCACCACAGCAACTTTAGTGCAGTCAAAAGAGATATTAGGCGGGTCTCTTCTGACTACACCAGCCCCTTTAAAAGCAATTCAGGGGACCAAGAGGTAACTTAGTGGTTAAGCCAGAGCATTTGTTGCTTTCCCAGAAGACCCTGCACATAAAGACCACATACACGCATGCCTACAAACATGCACAAATAAGTAAATAAATCTTTTTTCCATGTAAAAAAGCAGTCTAGTTTTCTCTGCCTCAAAATAGATCTGCAAGCCTGGGAGATGAGAAGGGTGGGAAGGATTGTTCTATTCTTACTGGTTTGATAATGGCAGGGATCACAGACATGGGATGTTGGTGGCCTTTAGTGGCTGAGAGAGTTTCCTTGGTCACAGCTAGTAAAGAAACAAAGACCTCAGTTCTGTAACTACAAGGAAGCGTGTTCTGCCAGCAGCCAAGTTACCCTGGGTGGATTCTTCTATTCAGGAGCTCAGGCTCATCTCCCCTTTTTTGCCTTGGGCAGACCAGGCCTTAGGCAGAGTGTGGTCAGTCCTACCCAGACTTCTGACCTATAGGACTGTGAACTTACATATTTGTAGTGATTTTTATATGGTATAGAAATTAATATAGGGAACGTTTATGTAAACATACATATGTATACATACACATACATATGTAAAGAAATATGTCAGAAAATTGAATTAGAAGAAGATGTAGTCATGACTCTAAAGGAGTCAGAAAAATATTGCACGCAGGCAATGGCCTGGAACAAATTCACAGATGATCAGAGAGGGTGAGGCAAGGTTTAAAAAATGTAAAGACTTTCTATTTCTTTGTTACAATGCATTTGTAATTAAAATACTTTCCTTAGTGTAATAAACATTTATACAATGCTAGGATTTTTGTTTAGAGAGTAACTACTAGGAAAATACATATTGAAAGGCACGAAAGAAATACTTGCTAGATGGACATATGAAGATACTCTGTGGATGACTTAATTTTGTTTAACCATCAATGTGATAGTTGTCAAAATCTGTAGGTAATAAAAACAGGCCAGTTCACTAGTTTACCAATGAAATGTCTGTAAACACATTTTAGCATATTAATAAAATTTACTTTCTGTGTATGTATGTGCCCACATGTGACACATGTTAGGAGGTGGAAGGTTTTTCCTTCCACCATGTGGGCCCTGAAGGTTGAACTTGGGTCTTCAGGCTTGGTTGCAAGCGCCTTCATCTACTGTGTCATCTCTCCAGCCCCTGCTTTTGCCCAGTGTTGGTAAGGGGGATGCACAGGCCTGTACCTGTTTTAAAAAGAGGTTCTACGTAGGGGTATAGGTGGGAAGAATCATTTCAAGTTGGCTGTTTCGTGGAGGAGTTAAGGGCCTATGTCTGCTGTCTCTGTAGCTTAAGGTCAGCTCTGTTGATCATGGCTTTTTCCTTGTGTACAGCAGAGAATGTAGAAGGAAGGTTTCCTGATTGCTCTGCACTGATTGCGTTTTAGCTTGGGAACCTCTGTTCTTTGTGGGTGAGGCAGAGCCAGGAAGAGGAAGGAACTGTACTTTGGACCCATTACAGACACTTTAGGGTGTGGTTATATGTACCTCCAAGAAAACTCTGCCTCATTTAAGTAGTCTGGCCCACCTGCAGGTTTGTTACATTGGTTCTAACCTGGGAGATATACTTTTTTGTGGTTGCTTCTGACTGCTTAGAATTGAGGATGCTCCTTAAGACGACCATGTTTAGGAAAGGCATACTATTGTGCTCTGAAGAGGAGAACTCTGTCTGCCCTCAATTTTGCATGAAACTTAAGAATTAAAATTAACATTCCTGGGGGCTAGAAAGATGGCTCAGTGACTAAGAACACTTGCTATTCATCCAGAGAACTAGAGTTCATTTCCAAGTAACCACATCAAATGGCTTACAATCTCCTGAACCGCTCCTGGTTCAGAATGGTAACAATATAAAAATATATAACTGCCTAGAATCTAACACCCTCTTCTGGTCTCCCTGGGTACCACACACACACACACACACACACACACACACACACACACACACACACACACACACTAAAGCTTAAATAAAACAGTCTACAACTTGAGTTTGTGTAAACTTTTTAATTATGAGATTTAGGTAAATATAAGAGACAAGAATATTAGCCACCAGGAGTGGCATGGTTGGGTTAGGTTAAGCAAGCATTCTACAAGTCTAGAGAGATGGCTCAACTGTTTAGAGCCATTGCTGCTCTTGTAGAGGACCTGGGTTCCACTCCCAGCACCTCTGTGTGGCTCACAGCTATTCATATTCCTAATTTCCTCAAATCTTCCATCTGTACTAGACACACACACGGTACATATACATGCAGGCAAAAAATTAAATACGTCTAAAAATTTTTATAAAAAGAAAAAATTATAGAGTGTGCAGAATTAACCAGTGGAGGAGAAAGGAGAAGCAGGATGAGGGAAACCAGCCATTAATGTAGCCCAGGATGCAGAGGCAGAAAACACCGTGAGTGGTTGCCATGCTTTTGCCATTTGATGCTATGCTGGTTTTATTCTAGGCTGTTTTTACAGTGTTCATTTGCATATTTCCATATATTTGCACTTGAAGTAAAGAAAACAGTAGAGATGCTGATTAAAAATAATACACACACAAGTTTATTTTAAAAACTCATATTTCCCATCTTTGGTGTGAAGTCTAAAGGAACAGCAAGCAGCTCCAATTCAATGTATACTGTAAGCCAATATAAATACATTCTAACAGCACTTCCTAGAAGAGTCTTCTAGGGCACTGAGTCCTAGTGTCCTGGAATTTATGGAAGCTATGGAGCTACTGGTTCAGAGTGGCAACAATATAAAAATATATAACCGGCTAGAATTCAGGTATGTTCATTATTAAACATTTCCCTTAACCCTGAAGTTAAAGAAAAAAATCCAGGCATGGTAGCTCACGCCTATAATCACCCAGAGTCGGGGGATGGGGATGGGGATGGGGCGGGGACAGGGACGAGAAGATCTTTGTGAACCAGGGTCTATATAGTGAGGCTAGCCATGGCTACATAATGAGACTCTGACTTTAAAACATTGGTGTGTGTGTGTGTGTGTGTGTGTGTGTGTGTGTGTGTTTTACAAAACACTCATAGAAGAGTACTATGGTGGGTATGCAAGCCGCCCGCACCTCCTGACAGACAATACTGGGATGTGAAAGACAGTGAGCTAAAACTTGCACAGAGCATCCGTGCCCCACGATCAGCTAAGACCACAACACTTGCCTCCATCAGACAAGAGGTTACAGATGCCAGCCTTTATGTACTGTAACGTGATATTTCTATCGATATAGGTAACTACAATCTCATAGTAACAAGGACGCGGAACTTTAGGGCCCTGTAACTTTTCAGAAAATAGTAATTTGAAAGTAGGTTGAATTCTTCAGCATTCTCTGCTCCTCTAGGTAGAAATGGTTTTATTCCAATCACATAGTGAGATATAGAACGGTTTGATAGGAGCAAGAAGCTGACCAGGATGCTGAAGACTTTAGGCATATTGACTGATTTGGGGACCACTGATGCCAAGCTCTCATCTTACCTGCAGACTCCCTCTCAGGATGTCCCTTACCTTCCACAGCTGTGTCCTAAAGCATGAAAAGGAAGGGTTCAGGTGTGAACGGCTGGACTGTGTCCAACTTGTGCATCTTGGGAAGCATGAGGAAGTGTGTGCTCCTAGCTCTAAGCTGCCTGAGGGGTGACAGCACGTACTTACCCAGCAGCTGTCTTCCTGTCCACCAAACTCACTTCTTGTTTTGTGTTTGGAGACAAGGTCTCTTTGTGTAACCCAGGCACACCTAGACCTTGCCATCTAGCTTAGGTGGATGTCACCCTAGTGACAACTCTGCTTTAGCCTCCCAAGCAATGCTACCACAGTTGTGTGCCATCATGCCTGTGTGGAGCTAATCTTGCAAAGTCTTGAATTTGGATGGAGGCAGGGTGACGGTGTTCACAGTAAGAGTGGAGGAACAAACCTGGCCTCTGATTGAGCAGGGAGCATGGTAGAGGCCTCTTTCTTACCAGCCTCCCAGTCTTAGCTCTCTGCCCTCTCACTGCAGGCTTAGGGCCTATTGCTGTGGTGACTCCCACTATCAGTGTTCTGTAAGAGTTCCTGTGCGGCCCCTTGTGTCTAAGAGGAATCCTGGGTTTCTTATGGCAACTGAATGGTTCCTTAGTCCTTCCTAGTTAAGACACCTGGACAGAGCAATGCTCCTTGTAGAAAATGTGGCAAATCCAGAGAGTCTAAGGAAAACAGATTTCTTATCCCGCACCTTACAGCGTGAACTTGGTGTTACATTATTTTGTGGAGGGTTTATATGTTAACACTGAGGTTCTTACTAGGTCCAATGTGCCGGGCTCTACCTCCTTATTCCTAGTCCAACTGAGAAGGCAACTGAAGCCAATCGAAGGGGACATACCTGAGAATCTAAGATCTCAATTTTGGAGAGGTTTGCTTGAATGGTTAAGAGAACAGTAGAGAATCTATCTGCTTTTAGCTGTTGAGAAAAATCAGTACTATTGTAATTTTCAGTCTTCTCTGCTTCTCATAAGTTTGTAAAATTTTATTAGGTGACATCCATGACCACCAGAAGACTTTTTGCCACCTCAATACATTCACTTTAGTTTTGTTTAATCAGAGACTCAACCCTGGCTGTGTTTTGAGGTACAGAGTCCCGCTGAAATTTTGCTGATACGTTGAAGTTCCTCTCATCATTACATAATGAGAACTGAATAGCTGACGGGTGGGTGGTACCTTCATCCAGAGCCTCCAGTGGAGAAGGAAGCTTGGCAGTGAGGTAGAAGGAATCAGAACAATGGCTGCACATCAGTCAAGGCTGTTAAGTGACCCTGACAGAGGAGGCATGGTCTCTCCTCCCATCTTCCTTTCTTATGTCTCTGCATGGCTGGTGCCAAAGACCCTGTTAACTGTCCTGAGCATCCCTGTCATTTCATCCAGGTATACCCAGTGTGTCCTGCTCTTGGTCCCCATTTCTGGGTTAAACGATAATTGAGGAAGTATCTTAGTCAGGTCAGGGTCCACCCATCTGCATGGAGATTGCTGACTTAGCTCTACCACAGAGGTCTTTGTTCAGATTGGAAGGACAGTGTGGAAGGTGATGGATTTCCCCCTGTGAAATGTTGGCTGCTGCCTCACGCATGGTCAGCAGTATGCGTTCCCTGTGGCAATTTATACAGGACTCCATGTTTCTTGTATTATTGGTTCTTCGGGAGCCAGGGACGGCTTGGTCATAGGAATCAGTGTTAAGACTGAATTACCCATTTCTCTATCGGAGAGGTCCACAGATTTACCACAGGCCAGTTCTTGTAGCTGAACAAGATGACTTCCTAGGAAAACCCAATTCTATCATAAACAAATATGAACTATATTTAGAAATCTAATGTCCTTTAATATCGCAAGGGGGATTTCTTAGCTATCTGTACCTCATTACAGCTTGTGGGGGAAGATAGTTACTGTTTCAAAGTCGTTAAATTTGCTAAAAATCCACCAGTTAAGAATATCAATTATTCTAACATCACTTTATTGTGAGAGAAGTATGGGGACTCTCAAGGGTTTTTAAATTGAGCATTTTAGGTCTCCTTTCTCCAACACATTTTCCACATGTATATGTGCATATGATAAGAGTGCATATGTCTGGCTATGTGTGTGTGGGATGCACATGCATACGCATGCATGCCGGGGACCAAAGCTGACACCGAGTATTTTTTTTTTTTTTTTGATCACTGTTTATTTACTGAGTCACAGTCTCTCCATGAGCAGGAGAAGTTACTAACTCTAGTCAGCTTGCCCTGGGGCAGTCCCTGGTCTCTGTCTCTTGAGTGCTGGGATTATGGGTAGAAGCCACATCTCTCTTTTCCTTGGGTTCTAGGATCTGAGCTCTAGTCTTCATGCTCAAATAGCAAGTGCTTTATCCACTGGGCCACCTCCCTCTCTCAGGAGCCACTGTTTTAAAAAACAGAGAAAAGTTATTTGGTGCCACAGCCCACTATCTGCTTGGGAATGCTTACCATATGGGAAAATGTTAACGGAATAATAATCCCATTTGAGGCAGTTGCGGGTATGCCTCCGTTTGCATTAGTGCAGACCACGCCCATGAAGCTCTGAGGCAGACGGACGGTAGAGCTAGGTAGGCATCAATACTGCCTGCTGCTGACTTGACGCTGATAGAATCGGAAGGGAACACTCCACGCAGCTATAAACCACTTCTCAGCTGAATATTTATTATAAGAAGCATACTGGGGCTGGGGATTTAGCTCAGCGGTAGAGCGCTTACCTAGGAAGCGCAAGGCCCTGGGTTCGGTCCCCAGCTCCGAAAAAAAAAAAAAGAACCAAAAAAAAAAAAAAAAAAAAAGAAGCATACTCTGTGCACTCCTCAGAAAGATAATGTACTTTTCAAGGATATGTGTTTAGATTCCTGTGCTCTTAAAGATTCTTCTCTGCAGGACACAGCTCGGTCCAGCTATTTATCCTGCCAAAATTGTGTTGTATAATAAGAATATTAACTCAGAAAGTGTCTATTGAACATGGTCTACCCAATCTATGCACCCAAATAATTTAACTTATGCATATGTCCTTTAGTAACAAAAACTAGTCTTGGGTGGATCTTTTTTTCTTTTTCTTTTTTGATTTTTCCACTAAGGCGAAAAACAGGTTTCTCATGGTGGCCACCAGGGGGAGCCAGAGAGATTGACATTTTAATAAAAGCCATGGCAGTTGTTGATAATATTTATCGGCACTTCTGTTGAAGTCATAGTAAGAATAATTTGCTTAAGTGAAATATATGTGTATTATGGTCCCATTTTGAGGTCAAGGTTTAATATGTATTTAGGTATTAAAAAGTCTGTAAATATCAGTAACAAAAATACAACATTAATTTGATCTTTTTAAAAGGAAGATTTATGGGCTGGGGATTTAGCTCAGTGGTAGAGCGCTTACCTAGGAAGCGCAAGGCCCTGGGTTCGGTCCCCAGCTCCGAAAAAAAAGAACCAAAAAAAAAAAAAAAAGGAAGATTTATTTTTAATTATGTGTATGTGTCCCAATGTGAGCATGTACATGTGAGTGCAGTGCCCACAGAGGCCAGAGGCATCAGGTCCCTCTGGAGCTAGAATTGTGGACAGTTGTGAGCCGCCGGACGTGGGTGCTGGAGACGGAACAGATCCTCTGTAACGGCTTACATGTTCTGAACTGCGGAACCATCCCTCCCACTCCTAGTATAGTGGCTTTCATGGCGACTTTTCTTTTCCCCTTTCACCATCTTATTTGGGGTATGTATTAGTATTTTGTTAGTATTTGCTTTTTTTCCTACTGTGATCACAGTGCTGTAGAACAATATAACCCTTGCATGTAGTTTAGAAAGGAGCTTGAAGGCCTCTAAATGATTGCTGGGGTTTAAAGTGCTTGACATGCATCACTCATTAGTTTGATTGATCATTAATTTGCCTTAAACTTTTTGTTCTGCATTTTGAAAAGTTATAGAGGATATCATGTGAATTTGCAGAGCCTGAATTTCTGTGGCATAAACTTAAGATTTATTGAGTAGAGAACAAAGGTTATATTGTTTTAGATTCTTGGCCATTGCATCTATAAGAACAATCAGAGTATAAAAAAATCTGATGAGGGGTTGGGGATTTAGCTCAGTGGTAGAGCGCTTGCCTAGGAAGCTCAAGGCCCTGGGTTCGGTCCCCAGCCCCCCCCCCCCAAAAAAAAACCTGATGAATAATACATCTTTCAACAGAATTTAGCCTTAGAACTGAGTTTTAGGTATAAATACACTCCTGTCTACTTGGTGTGTTTGTTCATGGTGTGTTCGTGTGTGTGTGTGTGTGTGTGTGTGTGTGTGTGTGTGTGTGTGTGTGTGTGTGGTGGGGCACACATGTGTACCTAGAAAGGCTAAAGATTGACTTGGGTGTTTTCCCCTGTCCCTCGTCATTTGCTGAGGCAAGGTCTTTGGCCAAAGCTTTCCCCTCAGCTGGCCGGGCTAGCCAGCTTGTCCTAGGAATCTGTAGATTCTAGGCAGGCCACCACACCTACCTGACTGGGTTCTTATGCTTGCACGACAAGGGCTCTCTCCTGAGCCATCTCTCTCTAGCCCCACTTTTATGAATCAATTAGTAAATCTTTACCCTCTCTTTGATAGTCTGACATAGGAGAAGGGAACTTCAGGGCTAGCCCAGGAACTCCAGCCCAGGGTCGGAGGTTTAGCTGGCATTGGCATCTGTGCAGTGCTGATAGTCGCTGAGCTACTGCGAGACTCTTTTCATGTGTGGAATGAAGATGGTAATAAAACTGTCTTGGTTGTAGCTGAGAGCTGCGTGAGGTGCTGCCTCAGTAAATGCGGATGGACTTAGTTTTTTGCCGCTGTGATAAAATATACTAATGAGAGCAATTTAAGGGAGGAGAGGTTTATGTTCACTTACAGTTCAAGGATATTGCCCTTCATGGTGGGGGAGTCAGGGCACCAGGAGCTGGAAGCAGTTAGTCACGTTACATCTCTACAGCCATAGTCAGAAGAGTGATGGATGCCCATCTGCCTGTGAGTGCTCAGCTCCCTTTCTCCATTCTGACACAGCCTAGGGTCCCCTGCCCAGGGGAATGGTGCCACCCATGGTGGGCAAGTCTTCCCACCTCAATCAGTATGATTAGGATGCCCCTCAACAGACATGCCCAGAGGCCAGAGCCCCAATCTCTGTCCTTTTTTTTTTTAAGATTTATTTATTTTTAGTTATGTAAGTACATTGTCGCTGTCTTCAGACACACTAGAAGAGGGCATCAGATCCTATTACAGATGGTTGTGAGCCACCATGTGGTTGCTGGGAATTGAAATTATTTGGGTTGCTGGAAGAGCAGTCAGTGCTCTTAACCTCTGAGCCATCTCTCCAGCCCCCAGTCTTTGTTCTTGATGACTGACACTAACCATGTGGGCAATCTTGGGTTAATTTTGGCCAGGGCCTCACTTCTAGCAACCAATAAGACTGATTTTCCCTTTAAAGAACCTGCATTCGCCCAGTTTCCCCTTTTCCCCTTGGCTTATCTATTTCTGTGCTAATCACCTTTGCTGCAGAGCAACCCTAAATACTGGAGGATTATCACCATCTTCTGGCTCTGTAGGCTTTGGTTCATTGCAGAATGGCTAAGACCCTTGGTTTAAATAAGAATGCCCTTCATAGGATCATATATTTGAATGCTTAGGGAGTGGCACTATTTGAAAGGATTAGGAGGTGTGGCCTTGTTGGAGGAGCTGTGTCGCTGGGAATCAGCTTTGAGGTTTCAAGGCCAAACCAGGCCCAGGGTCTCTCTCTTCCTGCTGCCTGCAGCTCTGGATGCAGAACTCTCTCGACTTCTCCAGCACCGTGTCTGCCTGTGTGCTGCCGTGCCTCCCTCCATGATGATAATGGCCTAGCCTCTGAACCTGTAAGGCAGCCCCAACTGCTTTCTTTGATGCCATGGTCATGTGTCTCTTCACAGTAATAGGACAGTGATTAAGACAGACCCCCATCTGAAGAAACTGTCCCTTTGTCCACCTGCCCTTGCACAGTGTGAGCAGCACCTGGGCTGGCTGCAATCTGGCATCCCTCCCAAAGCCCTGGAGGGATGTGAGGACGCCCATCACCCAGGGACAGGGACATCAGCAGCAGGGTATGCAAGCCTCTTCCAGTGATGGGGTCAGCAGTGGACAGTAGGTAGCACTCTCTGGATCACAGCTCTAACCTTCTTCTCTGCATTCAAAATATATCTATTCCTCCCTGAAGGAAGGCCTTCAAGACTCTCAGTCACTCAGATCTTGATGTTAAACCCCACCAGCATTTCTCTATATCGGAGCTGGAGAAGTGAAGCATTTGCTGCTGTACCAGAGGACCTATCAGTATGATTCCTGACAATCACCTCTATCAACTCCAAATCCTCAGCACCAGATCCCCTCTTCTGGCCTCTGTGGGTACTGCACACACTTGCACATAGCCACTCAGACACACAGACACACACACCGATGTACAAATTTAGATTTTCAGGGACCAGAAAGCAGGGAACTGAAAGACCAGATGTAGCTCCCAGTCTCCTCCAACATGCTGTGGTAGGGCAGAGTGGGGCCGTCACACTGCAAACATTCCCATTGAAAAAGAGAACAGCGCTTGGCAGCTCAGACCTTGTGGTTCTGAAAGTCACCTTGGGCACAGGTCACCATCCCTTTTCCCGTGCACTGGCTGGGCCCTTTGGTCATTCACAGTGTGGCTCTGTGAGGTGTTTTATTTAGGGGCCATCATCCTCGTCCACATTGATGAGACAATGAAGTAAGGTTTAGGCAGCTTTCCCAGGCTGCTTCCTGTTGGGGAAGTCAGAGGCCCACAGAAGAGTATCATCCTCTACCCTAACAGCCAGGGCTGTTGTTGGCTGCCTGTTGTCTTTTTTATCTATTTGGTAGCGGTCATATCTGTGTGCCAGCAGCTACCTCTTCCAGTCTTTAAATGTACATTTTTATTTTCTTTTTAAGCTCTTTTTAAATATTTATCTTTAGTGTGTGTGTGTGTGTGTGTGTGTGTGTGTGTGTGTGTGTGTGTTCAGAGGACAACCTGCAGGAGTTGATTCTTTCCTTCTGCCATGTGGATCATAGGAATCGGACTCAGATCGTCAGGTTCAGTGGCCTTGACCTGCTGAGCCACCTCAAAGGCCCTGAGATGTCACACAATTTTAGTCTCTTCCCCTTTGCATGCGTCCTCTAAGCATTTGTTCCACTGAAGGGTGTTTTGGAGCAGCATCAATTCAGAGGTCCGTAGTCTGAGCTACAGGTCTGATTTGGCCTCAGCCGTAAATGTGTGGCCTGGCTCTCGTATGGAGGTGGGTATAGACCTCATAAAGGGTCCACATATGGATCGATTTGATCCAAGCTAATAAACTAGGCTTGCCTGGCTGAAGACAGTGCACTGGGCACCTAAAACAGGGATGCAACCTATGACCTACTGCCCATAATGTATAACCTGTCAGGGAGCACAGGAAGTAACATACTGTACTAGTTACTGTGGTAAGACACCGTAACCAGGACAACCTATGGAAAAGAAGTTTATTTGGGCTTACGGTTCCTGAGGGACAAGAGTCTGTTGTGTGAGAGCAGAGGCATGACAGCAAACAGCCTTCACAGGGGCAGGAGCAGGAAGTTGAGAGCCCACATGGTGAACTGCAATCACAAAGCAGAAAGAAATGGCTCAAAGTCCACTTCCAGTGTGGCACTCCTCTAGCAAGGCTGACCACTTAAGCCTTCCCCAACAGGGCATCAACTGGGAACCAAGTGCTCCAATGTCTTAGCTTAAGGGGGACATTCAAATGGCTGCCTATTCTGTCTGTGGCTGTTTTTAATTCTATAACGGCATAGTAGAGAATCTGCAGCTGAGAATGTGTCTACCAAGCTCAAAACATTGCTCAACCTTTCACCAAGAAATTTGCCAGGCTGTGCAGGGTTGCTATGGAGCAGGTGAGAATTACCTGTGCACCTTTGGGGAAAGAGGGAGGAGTATTTCTTCTATACAATTTTATCAGCATTGTATATTATTATAAACAACTACTGAAGTGTGTCTGCCTTCTCTTTTTAAGATAGTAAAAAAGGTTGGTGGTGGGGCCGGAGAGATGGCTCAGTGGTTAAGAGCAAACACCAGTGGAATAGAGGGCCTGAGTTTGTTGTTCAGCACCCACGTTGTAGTGCTCATGATTGCCTGTAACTCCATCACCAGGATCTGATGCCCTCTCCTGGCTTCCACAAGAGACTTCAAACATTTACTTTACATCAGCCGAGTCTGTAAGTCACTGTTTATCTGCTCTCGGTTCCATGTTGTGCTGGTCCAGGGCACTCTCATGGCTACAGCAGTGAAGTGGGACCACTAGCACTAGATGACCTAACATGGTGACATTCTAGAGTGCTTGCTTGGCTGGGCAGCTGCGTGGTGAGCTCCTTTTCTTTCATGATTGCTTATCCTCAAGGCCCCAGTCTTGTCCAGTGAGGCAGTGATATTTTAAGAGAACCACAGTGGCAAGCACAGCTTCCTTGAGGCCTCACTTTAGAGTCCCGCAGGTTACCCCTGCTGCATTCTGTTGGTCAAGTAAAACAAGTTCTCAGGCCAGCTCACACTCAGTGGATGAGGAAGTGTGTGCCAAGCCCTGATGGGAGGAGTGGAGAAGTCACTCTTCAAAGGGATCAGCTTACCAGAGGGGAGGGAAACAATTCTGTGTCACCACCCACCACTGTAAATGAACTGGCTTCCTTAGATCTCATTTACCAGGGAGGGAAAAAGCAATAGAACCCAAACTTAAGGGGCTCGTTTCTGAGTGAGTGTAGCAGTTGTGTGTGCACCTAGGAGTGTTTCTCGACAACTTTGAAGAAGAGAGCTGTTATAGAGGCTATATTTTTAAGATAAACATGACCGCAGGCTGTACACTTTAGTTTTCTTACATGTGTGTTTTGTGAGTGTATGTATGTGTACACATGTGTGGAGGTGCACATGCATATGTGTGTACATGCATGTGGAAGTCAGATCTGGGCGTCGAGGCACTGCCCTCAGTTACTTCTTTAGTGTTTTGAAACTGTCTCTTGCTGAATCTGTTGTTCACCGATTAGCTACTCGGGGTGGCCAATGAGCCGAAGGCTCCCCCTGCCTCTACCTCCCAGCACTGGGATGACAGACTCAACACCAGGCTTGCTTTTTAATATGGGTGCTGGGGATCTGAGCTCAGTCCCTCCTGATTGCACAGCAGACCCTTTACTGATAAAGCTATCTTCCCAGCCCCAGTCATATACCGGGCTCTATGTATGAGGCATATACTAAGACTCCCTGGGACAGGTCCTCTGTGAGGCAGCTATGAGAAAGAGTTAAGCATTCATGTAGAAATACTGACTTGATGTGTGAGGAAAAAACCACTTTCTTACAACTGTCTCCTTTCCTGTGAAGCTTTTAATGTTTCTCATTTTAAATAAAAAAAAAATATTGACCGGAATTACAAGGCTTGCTTCCAGTTTCATTCTTCTCTAATGAAAGAATTTAGTTTTGATTATGTTCGCATGTGTGTATCTGAAAGTGGGTATATGCATATGAGTGCAATGCCCCTGGAGTCCAGAAGAGGGCATCGGATCCTTTGTAGCTGCATTTTCAGGTGGTTATGAGCTGCCTGTCTTGGGTCTGGCAACTTGGGTCCTCTGCAAGAGCAGAGCAAGATCTTCACTACGGATCCATCTCTCCAGCCCCTCTGCTTGATTCTTGAAGAGTCTTTTGAACTCTTGGGTCTGTATTTGGATTTCATTGTTGTATCTTTGCAAACCATACTAAAAAGCAGCTTGTGAAAGGGTTAGACTAGCAATAGATTGTTTCCCCTGTAGTCCAGCTTGAGGCTCTCTCTTGAGCTAGTATATGTGTTTTGCCTTTTACTTAGTACATCCTAAAACTGGCCAGTGTTTGAAGCTTGCAGAAACATTTGTTAAACTGTTTCACATATCTTTGTTGTCTGTTGTGTGTAGGTGCAGAAGCTTTTAAAAGTCTCTCCTTGGGTAAATACTTTAATATAGGTAAAACTCTATATTAAAAAAATTACTCATAGTATTTGAGACATTTAAAAAACTGTAATGTGTGTACTTTTTCAGAAAATATTTGGGAGTTTACTTTTTTCAGTTACCAATTGTTAAACGTTTTAAAGGGGACACTGCCTAAGATCTGAGTAGCCCAAGAACTCTGTTCTGTGCACTGTGGTTTGTTCTGTTTGAGATGTGTGGGAGCAGTTGCCTTGGAATTTAGTGCATTTCCTTTTGGAGAGGTGAGATAAGAAAACAAACAGAGGCATGCATTTGAATCAGAGTGGTATTATGCTAACTAGTTTTATGTCAGCCTCACACAAGCTAGAGTCACCAGAAAAGAGGAAGCATCAACTGAGAGGATGCCTCCAGAAGGTGGGTTGTAGGCAAGCCTCTAGGACGCTTTGTTGATTGGTGATTGGTGGAGATTGTGGCTGGGGCCACCTCTGGAGGCTGGTGGTCCTTTGTTCTGTAAGAAAGCAGAGCCATGCAAGCAGTCTGGTAAGCATTACCCCACTTATGGGCTTTTCATCAGCCCCTGCCTCCAGGTTTCTGCCCTGGTTGAGTTCCGGTCCTGACTTCTGCTGATGATGAACAGTGATGTGGAAGCTTAAACTGAATAAACCTTTTTCTCCCCAAGTAGTTTTGTCCATGGTGTCTTATCACAGCAATGGTCACCCTAACTAAGACAGGCACCTTCCTGGCTTGATTGGTCCCCCCCCCCATCTCTTTGTTTTTATCCAGGGGCCTCCCATTCCCTCGTTAAGTGCTCTACCACTAAGCCATGTCTCCGATAGCCTTAAATTCACCCTGTAGCCCCCACTGGCCTTGAACTTGTGATCTACCTGGCGCAGCCTCCAAGGAGCTAGGATTACAGGCCTGTGCACCAGCCTGGCTGCTCTATTTTTTTTTTAAATAAACCTTTTTTTGAAGACCAGACAGTGCTAATAAAGGAGCACATGTCTGTCTTAGGGTGGGGTGGTCAGTCTGGTATTTAAGTAATAGCCTAGAATAGAATCTCGCAGGGAGGCCAGAACGCTTGGCAGAGTGTTGCTTTCTCTTTTATCTAGTTCTTTACAAAGCATCTTATTCCAGATTCTGTGGCCACACAGCCCTGAAGAGGTCAAATTTGTTATTTAAATCATCATCATTTTTGTCTTTGACATTTTTGTATTTATTCCTATGTATGTGTACAAATGTAGGTAGGTACACTTGTACATGTGCTTGCATACATGCCTGTTGGTGTGAGTGGAGGCCAGAAGTTGATATCAGATATTTTCCTCAGTTGCTTTCTGTGCTGGCTAGTTTTATGTCAACTTATCAGAGAGAGAAGAACCACCATTGAAAAAATGCCCTCTAATACAGTTTGCGTGTACGCAAGTCTGTGGGGCATTGTCTTGATTGATTGTGGGAAGGCCCATCTCACAGAGTCATGCCACCCCTGTGCAGATGACCCTGCATGCTATTAGAAAGCAGGCTGAGGAGGCCACAAGGAGCAAACCAATAAGCAGCTCTCCTCCATGGTCTCTGCATCAGTTCCTGCCTCTAGGTTCCTGCCGAGTTTGAGTTCCTGCCCTGACTTTCCTCAGTGATGACCTGTGATGTGAATCTGTGAGCTGAAATAACCTCTTCTCCCCAAGTTGCTTTAGTCACAGTGTTTTATCACTGCCGCAGTTACCCCCAACTAAGACACCATCTACCTCATCCTTTGAGGCAGCGTCTCTCACTGAAGCTCGAGTTCACTGGTTTGGATGACAAGCTATGGAGTCCCAGGGATCTTGTCTAGCCTGTCCAGCACTTGAATTACGGGCCTGCTGCCTTCCCTGGTGTTTTACCTGGATGCTGAGATCTGAACTGAGATTGTATGATTGTATGAAAGCACCCTCCCCACAGAGCCATCTCCCCAGCCTGTCTTGACAGTAAGTAGAGTCAGTAAAGTAGGATGAAATCTCTTAGTGCCTTGGTCAGAGAGAAGGTAAAGAATATCATCTCTCTTCCCTCTGTTTGTCCCAGTGAGTCCTAATGGCACACTTTCTGGGCATATGGCGGCAGGGTAGGTGGGCAAGCAGGAGCAAGAAAGGCTGAGACAGACACTCTATAGCAGTTGTTTTCCTAGCTCATCCTTCCCGCTTCTCTTCTGTTACGTCAGCTCTAATGCTGTTAGATAAGAGTGGGACCAAATGACCTCCAAACTAAATGGGACCCAGCAAATATTTCTAAGCACAAGCCTGTGAGCCGTAGAGCAGGTCTTGATGAGCAGCCCAATCTGTGAGGAATGCTAATGCAGTGAGCTTTGCTTGCTTCCGAGCTGGGTGGGGCCTGTCTTAAGTTTTATTAGCGAGGCTGGTGATAGCAGGGTACTGTAGAAGCCTGCTGTGCTGTGTTTCAATCAGACACTTGGAGTTTGTCTAAACTTACTTGTTATTTATCGTGTTTGTATATTTTCTACTGGAGAAGGTTTTATTTAGTTCTTTCTATAGTCACCCCCGGCCTCAGTCCTCCCCTGAGAAAGACTTTTGTCTTGAGATTGTGAGCTCCTAGTTTTAATTAACGATATTCGTGTATTTATAGACAAGGTCTCATCTGGAAGTGCAGGGACAGGGGACCTCGGAGATCTGTCTGCTTCTGCCTCCTGAGTGCTTAGAATTAATGGCACATGTTACTGTGCCTGCCACATTTGCTTGTTTGTATTGGTGGGGGCCTAGGGCATGCATGTACCATGGTGCATGTAGAGGTTAGAGGACAACCTGCAGGAGCCCTGGCTCCTTTTCTACTGTTGGATCCTGGGCTTGGCAGTTAGTATCTTCACCTGTTGAATTAGCTCACTGGCCCAACTACAAATTATTTTTGTAGTTGAAATTTTTGTTTATATATTTAGGATTGAAGTGGGTAAGGTAGATTATGATATTTAGTGTAAACATTTCAAATGACTGTGATTCAATATGAAATCTTGGAAGTGGAAATGTAGTATGTCAGGTTAGGAAAACCTGTGTGGTGTAAGTGTATATATGTGTGGTGCATGCACACACGTGTGTGTATATATGTGTTTGGTATATGTGCTTGCTCATTGGTGTATGTGCATGTGTGTGATACATGTGTGTGGTACATGTGCATTTGGTGCATGTATGTATGTATATGGTGTATGCACTGAATCTTGGGACAGGCTAGCAATAGTCTCTGTGCTTCTGTCTACCTCCATTCCCACAGGCATGCGAGGCCACCTTTTATGTGGTGCTGGGGATCCAAACCCAGGTCCTCATGCCCTTAATGCTACCCCCTGAGCTACCTACCTCCTCAGCCCCAGGAAGAACGTTTGCAAATGTGATTCTGACATGACCAAAGAGTCTCATGAAAGAAGTCACCTTAGTCTCTGAAGACGTTGCTTTAGAAAAATGTTTATGCTAAGACAGGGGAAGGATGGACTTTTGGTCTCGGTGCCTGCCTTCCTCTCCATGATGTGTCTCCGCTGGGATATCCTCTGCTTTCTTTGGAACATGCCAGGCCCCTTTCAGCAGTGGTTGCCTGTCTGGGATGGAAATCCCCCTGGCTGGTTCTCATCAGTTAGAGCCTGCTCTGCTGCTGGCCTCAGAGCAGCGTTTCCTGAGTACCCACCCTGACTCCCGTCCAGCTCTCCCATCTCAGCTTCCTGTGCTTATTGATAGTTCCTCATTCCCCTGCTTTACCCTTTGTGTGTCTCCATTAGAGCATCTCCTTCTAATTGGAGGGAGATTTGGGCTTAGCATTCCCGGGGCTGTCCCTTACATACAGTATGCATTTCACAATGGTTTGCTTATACAAGTGCCAATGTTTGTATTCTCTCTCTCTCTTTTCTTTTTTTCTTCCTTCCTTCTTTCCTTCCTTCCTTCCTTCCTTCTTTCCTTCCTTCCTTCTTTCCTTCCTTTAGCTGTAAGGGACATTGGATCTGATTTTATTATGTTTGTTTATTTATTTGAGACAGGTTCTCAGTGTGTTGCCCTGGCTAGTCTGGGACTCAGTATGAAGACCAGGCTGTCCTCAAATTCCCAAAGAGCTATCTGCCTTTGCCTCTTGAGTGCTGGGATTAGAGGTATGAGCCCACATGAGGCTTAAATTTATAATTCTACGTTAGGATTTTTTTTTTTCACTTGTTCAGTGAAGTGGAACTAGCTTAGCTAGTAGAAAGAATACTGGCCAAGAAGTTCTGAAGGTTTCTAAGTGTTCTGTGGCTGCCTCAGAGCCGAGGGGATCCTGAAGGGTAGGTTGACAAGCTCCATAGAAACGGGAAAGGACAGGGCAAGGAGAGCTTCAAGCCCGTACGCCCTGGAGACAGCTGGCCCTATGCACCTCCTTATTCTTACTATTCACCCTGACAGTCCCCTTTAAATCAAAGCCTGAGTATGCCCAAAGCTGTGGGCTGCTCTCATTGACCAGGTGTTGGAGGGGATTGTGAAGACCATGGTTTGTAGCTATCCTGTCAGGGACACAGGCCACAACCTGAGGATGGCAACTGGCATCTGTCTTAGTCAGTTTTTCTGTGACTATCGCAGAATACCCAAGACATGATGATTTTTTTTAAAGCTGTTGTTTTTGTTTTGTTATTTTTTTTTTTTGACTCAGTTCTTGAGGCTGTGGAGTTTAAGAGCATGGAGTCAGTGGCTTTCAGTTTTGGTGAAGGTGTCCTAAGAGCAAGTGCAGGGGAGTGGCACCCACACTCAATAACTGCCGTTCTGCTGGTAACTAACCCAGTTCTTCAAGAAAAGCTTAGTTTCTGTCAGTGACAAATCACCAGTCACACAGAAGACCAAATTCAGTGTGAACAGTTAAACCTGTTTAAATCACAGCATCTGGGAGGTGGGGGCCGCTGGGCTCCTAACCTGGGAGGGCCGGAAGTACCTCCAAGCAAGAGTTCAGCTCTAGGACACCCAGGTGTCCCCTGCTTGGCTCGTGGGAAACAGCCCATGCATCTCGGCTTAGAATTGCTCCATGGGGAGATGAGAGCGGTGGAGTCAGCTTGGCCTTTCACAGAAGGCAGCTATAAAGTGAAATTATCACCTGTGAGGTTGCATGAGAATGCCTTGGTGTGCATGGGGAGGGGCAGAGGGAGGAGTCAGCTCGCTCCTTCTCCCATGTAGATACTGGGGAGCAGACTCAGATGTCAACCTTAGCAGAAAGGCACTCCCAGCTGAACCCCTCACTGGCCCCAACTTGCCTGTATATTAAAGTCTTCCTATTTCTTTACATCTATAGCTTTTTTCCTCAGGAATTCCTATCCTAATACATTCAATGTTGAAATCATATAGATAAAAAAAAAATCTCAATTCAACTTTAAAAAGAAAAACACCAACAAAAGATGGAAGGTCTGTTGGTTACTCTTGTTCCCTGGGACAACAGCCCTCGGGCTGTTGACTTATAAACATTGTGTGATCAGATACCTGGGGGCAGGGGGCTCCCCACATGCCAAAGAACTTTCCAGCAACTATCGATTGTGCATCCTGTGATTTAATTCAACTTGACACTATTTACTTAGAGACAGTACCAGATCCTGCAGGCTGAGGCAGTCGACTTAGGTATTTTGGCTCAGGCTTAGAGTTCCGTGTCCGTGGTTGGCCCAGTCACTTTTAGCATAGTGATGAGTCAGGTGTCAATGGAACAGGAATGAGAGGGCTGTCGGGGAAGAGGAAGAGAAAGAGGAAGAGAAAGAGGAAGAGAAAGAGGAAGAGGAAGATAACCAGAGCTTTTAAAGAGGCCACCCTCCATGGTTTATTTCCCCCACTTGCCCTGCCTCATGTCCTCTGCCTCCAGGATGCCCAATATGTATTCATTAATGGAGAAATCACATCCTGAGGCCAGAGTCCTTGCGACCCAGTCACCTCAGGAAGGTCCCCCTCCAGGAACTGTGCTGGGATCCGAGCCTTTAACACATGAGCTGTTAGGGACATTTCAGAACCAACCCATAGCAGGGAGGTTATGAGTAATCTCCCATTCATTTGTAAGCGTGAATACACTCGAGATTTTCTGGACTGAACATGTGTTTCTTTTGCTGCCGTTTTGTTTTTGAGACAGGGTAACTCTGATTGTCCTGGAATGCAGTATATAGACCAGGTTGGCTTTGAACTCACAGACATCTTCCTGCCTCTGCTTCCTAAGTGTTGGGATTAAAGGTGTGCACTGCCACACTTGGCCGTTTGGCCACACATTACTTTAAATTTTATATCATTTCTGAAAAAGTTACTAATGTGCATTTGGTATGAATGAGGTACCCGTGTTCAGACCTGGGAGGTATTTACTTTGTGTGCTTAGCCCTTGTATTATTTACTTCACTGCTGCTGTGATAAAACCAGGACCCCATGTGTCCTATCCAAGGAAGAGTTTACAGATCCCAAGGGAGAAGCCATAATGGCAGGGGAAGCATGGCGGCTGGAATGGGAAGCTGAGAGATCACGTTCCCATCTGTCCACACTTAGAAAGCTGAGAGCATGAACTAGCTGGACGTGGGGCATGGCCATTTAGTCTAAAAGCTGTGTAAACCGGAAGTGGGGCAAGGCACTGTTCCATTAAGCGCCTTCTCTGAGGGACTTGCTTCCTCCAGTAAGGATCTATAACCTTCCCATACCACCTAGGGACCAAGTTTTCAAATGCCAGAGCCTCTTGGGGACATTCGTTCAAGCCACTACAGGGTTTAAAGTTACCACCCGGTTAGACCCACCTAGTGAAATAGCTGTTTTGTGTTAGAATGTTGTCTTTATTCTGGAGAGACAGCTGTAATTTGACTTTACCATAGGTGTTTTGGATAGCTGCATTTGGAGTTGATTATCTCCTTTTCAGACCAGCACAGTAACTAGCCGTGGAACTCTCTTTGTTGGGGGATGGTTCATTGGGAAACTCTTGCCTTACAAAGCACCGAGACTCATGAGAAAATGCTGGAGAGTCAGAGAGAGGAGGAGTCCCTGAGGTTCACTGGCCAGCCAGTCTAGGAGGTGGCTGCCATTCCTCAGAATGACACCACCGGCTGACTATTCAGCTTCTGGGACCACACACACACACACGCATGTGCACCTGTATACACACAAACACATACAAACACATACAGACATACACAAACACCTAAAATTGAAGAAAGAAATGCATGTGTTATACTGTATGGTCAACACTGGAGCTTCTTAATAAAAATGGGCTTCTTGCTTTCAGGGGTTTCTCAGGGTCACCGTTGCTGTGATGAGACACCATGACCAAAAGCAGCTTGGGGAGGAAAGGGTTATTTCAGCCCACCAGTGAAGGAAGTCAGGGAAGGAGCTCAAGGTGGAAACCTGGAGACAGGAGCTGATGCAGAGGCCTGCTTTCTTATGGAACCCAGGACCGCAAGCACAGCGGTAGTCCTGCCCACAGTCAGCTGGGTCATTCCCCATCAACCATCAACTGAGAAAATGCACCACAGGCCAATCTGGTGGAGTATTTTCTCAATTGAGGTTCCTTTCTCCAAAATGACTCTAGCTTGTGTCAAGTTGAAATAAAACTAGTGAGCACACAAAAGCTTGCACCTGCCCCTGCAGAGCTGTGTAAAATGCCTGGCTGCCACTTGCCAAGATACTCTGAGGTGTGCATGGCAGGGAGGTGGCTTCCTAAAGGACTATGGGCTGTGCCTCCACTGCTAGTGACACATTAGAGGGCCTCCCTGGTAACCGGGTGATACAGCTCGAGGTGTTCTCCACCACATATTGAAGTGTGAAGGAGCAGTACGTGAATGTCGGAGGCGGAGAGGCTGGCTCATAGCACACACAGCAGCCTGTGCCGAGCTATGACAGCTACTGTCGGCTCGCAGCCACTCTCACCCGCCTTGGCGTTGTAAAAAGTTATAAATTTGTATCAATTATATTAATGATATCTAAGAAATCATATTTATTTTTTAATTACTGCTGGGCCAAAAATCCTAACATAATGTAAACTATCAACTATAAACTGTAACAGAGACTCACTGTTGAGTTTTTCGGTCCAGGGTTATGTGTCCAGTGTGCAGCAGATCTGCAGAACTGCCTCAGCTGACAGCCGAAACTGAGACTCCCCTTTTTCATCAGTCGCTCCCCTCCCCCGCCTCGGACAGTCACCGTTTGGTTTTTGTTTCTAGGAATTAACTGCTTTTGATTCCTATGAAGGTGGCCTTATACACTGGGTGAGGGGCAAGGGAGGGAAAGAAGGAAAAAGAGAGGGGGAGGGAGAGAGTGGAGAGGGGGGGAAGGAGGAGGTGGGGGGACTGACACAGTATTCCCACAGGACATGAATGCCTTCACTAAGAACTGCATACTACTCCATTGTATCACTCGAGGACCGTCTGTGCTGCGTCTACTCCTGGCTGTTGGGAGGAATGGTGCCGTGGGCTTGGGCATTCTTTCGAATGGGTGCCCAGAAGTGGAGAGGGCCCATGATTCCTGACATCTCTTTCTTTTCTTCTTTTGATAGTAGTTATCCCAATGAGAATAAGATAATGTCTCAACAAACAGTGTTGGGAAAACTGGTTAGCCACAAAAAAATGAAGCTAGACTCTTACATTGTACCCAGTTGAAAAGTAAAGCCGCCCACATACTCACAGACACAGACGCAGGCCTTACTACTGTAAAACCTTCAGAACAGTGGCGTTCTCACGTATGACACCGAAGCAGAAACTTGCCAGAAGAGTCACCTCAAATGTAAACATGTGTACGTGCGTGTGTGTGTGCACACACGTGGAGGTCAGAGCACAACTTGCAGGAACCTACTCTCCACTCCTGTGTGGGTCGTGGGACTGAATGGGTGCCTCGTCTTGGTGAGCCATCACGCCTGCTGATGAACTATTTTAACCTTGGAAGGCTGACAAAGCCATCGTCGGTCCAGTCACTTGGTGTGTGACACTAATCGATCTTTCTATCATGAATTCTTCTTGCATTACAACGGGGTTTGCCAGTTCCTGATCATAACACTTAATCTTTCAAACGTGCTGTTGAATTTGGTTCACCCTGATCATTTTGATTGTGGTCAAAGCATGTAATCGATATCTTGATGTATCTGAGCATGATATAAGATGTAGTTCCTAAAAATAGAGCTGGAAAATTTATACACCAACATTATCACACAGCACCCTCCATTTTTAATAATTGTTTAACGTCCTTAAGTAGCTAGTCTGTAGTCGCACTCCTAAAAGAGTTAGTTTGGTCAGGGGCTGATACTCACTGCTTGTGTGTTCAGCTGTGAAGGGTCCAGTGTCCCTTTTAAATCTGTCTACTGTCATCTTCCTTTTTTGCTGTTTTTATTTTATTTTATGTGCATGCGTTTTTGCCTGCACACATGTATGTGCACCACGTGTATACAGTGCCCATGAAGGCCAGAAGAGGGCATCAGATCACCTAGGACTGGACTGCAGTTCTAGTTCCTCTGCCAGAGTAGCCAGTGCTCTTAGCCACAGGTCATCTCTTCAGCCCTTTCCTGGGCCGCAAGTCAGGAAACCAGGATTTGCCCTATGCTAGATCTTTCTTTTTATTCTTTAAAAAAAAATTTTTTTTTTAAATTTCTGGGTGGACCAGGGAAGCAGGTCCTGAGCTTCCAGTCCCTCAACTACAAAGCAAAGAGAGCAGCAGAGAAGCCATCTGTAAAAAGTCAAGACTGCAACATCCCAGGATGCACCTGTGGTTTATTATATTTCTCTCTCCCCCTGTATTTTTTTTTGTAAATTATTATTTCTAAAGGTTTCAATGGATTTTTCTTTTTAAAGTTTTGCTTAGATTACGTCAAAGGTGGTGGTATTCTCGGCCATCAGAAGGTGTGTGTGGGGGTTGGGGATTTAGCTCAGTGGTAGAGCGCTTGCCTATCAAGCTCAAGGCCCTGGGTTTGGTCCCCAGCTCCGAGAAATAGAAAAAAGAAAAAAAAAAAAAAAAGAAGGTGTGTGTGTGGGTGACCCCTTTTCTGTGATGTCAGCAATCGTAAGGACCTGGTCCAGAGATGTGGGCTGAGTGAAATCAGAAAGTGAAGTGCCTTTCTGTCCCCAAAACCCATGTAATCTTAAGGGCTCCATTGGTAGTGCTTGCCTAGCATGCAGGAAGCCCCGAGTTAGACTCCCAGCACCTCACAAATTGGGCAGGGCAACACACACCTGTGCTTCCAGTACCAGGGCAGGTGGGCGCAGGAGTCAGAAGTGTGGTGATATCGTCCTGGGTTAGCTAGAGTTCCGGGCTAGCCTGGGTGAGGTGAGACCCCATCTCAAAAGAATAGAACAACCCAAAACAGATAAGCTCTGTCAATGAGTTGGCTACCCCTGAAATAAAGTTGATATAGGAATGAGGAAGAAACACTTGAAAATTTTTTTCTTTCTACTTCTTTCTTCATTTTAAGAAGAATTTTCTTGTATTAGTATCCTTCGGCAGGAGCACTTGTAACTGACTGATCCCTTCCATTTTGGAGGTTATTATCTGTCAGCCCCAGCATCAAGCTTTTCAAATGCATCCAATCTTTGATTTTTTTGCAGATGGCTTTTCTGTCTCCGTCTTTGCTTTGTAGCTGACGGACCTGAGGCAGTATAATCTGCTCCCCTGGTATACGCAGCAGGTGTGAGCTCCTTAAACCACAGCTAATAGCTAAGTCTGTTGAGCCACAAAGGCAGACCCAAGGTACATGGCTCAGGAGGGGAGGACCAGAAGAATGGCTTTTTGACTGGGAGGTCTGTGGACCCACTCACAGCTAGCTGAGCCACCCACAGCTTCCTGCCGCTTCTTGGGGCAGTACAGATCCCGCCTAGGGAACAGAGAGTGTGGGAGAGAGAGGACTAGGAGACTGGAATTCTTCTCACCCTGACTAAGAACCCAGTGGCTACCAGATTACCTATTTAAAAGTCAGTTTCATGGCTTCAAGATAGAGAACTGAGACCTCTGTTGTATATAAACGTTGGAAGGGTCATAGAGGGACGGGTGGAAGTAGGGTATAAGGATAGAGGTGACTATAATTTGAAGAAGGGTCCCTTGTACCAGTTAGAGGGGTGGCGTGGAGTGGTGAGCAGTATGCTCAGGCACAAGGGTCTGGGAGGCCTCCGAGGACATGACATTTGAGAGTGACCAAGTGGAAGCTAGGGAATGGGCTTCCAGGTTTGGGGGCAGCAGAGTCAGGGCTGTACTCCATCTGGTCCTTAGGAAGCCACTGTGGGGTGGGTATGAATAGGGCAGGATGGTGGCATCTGGGGCAGCTCAGATGCATGAGGGCACATAGCCCAGCTCCTGAATTGAGAGGCCCTTGTGTGACTTTGGAGAGTTCTTCCAGCTCCCCTCTTTTTTTTTTTTTTTTTTTTTTTTTTTTAATTTTCTTTGCCTTTGCTGGCCTATTTCTAGAAAGAATGTGCTTGCTCTGTTACCCCAAAAGGTCAAGGCCTGAGTTCCATCCTGGATCTCCCCTGAAGAAGAGAGACTAGGCTAGGCAGAGTCTCCGGGGCCAAGTGACCCTTTGGTATCTCATGCAGTCTGGGAGGAAAACACCTTATTGTTTCCAAAAGAATTCAACAGGGCGTGTGAGACTGTACATGGTTTATAATTAGAATATGGGCCTCATGGCTTACATTGCAACCGGAGGGAACCGGTTCCTTGTTGGAGATCATGTAGCATTTTCAATAGGCGTGTAATCTCTGGTGGGATGGTCACCTCCTTCCTCTAAGCCTGACTCGGAATGTCACATCCCATGGAACAGTTTTTGTGACTATGTTTTTTAAAGGATCTCTAAGTTATTCTCATGCAGATGTAGTATGTAGAACACAGTAAACACACAGACACACACAGATACACACACAGACACACACAGACACACACATACCAAAATTAGACCTCCTGATCTGGCAGAGGGAGCAGCCCAGGTAAAGTGGAGAATCTTGGCGGTGTACAAAGTATGGAGGGGTTGTCTTCTTGCCCGCCCCACATAGCTGTGTCTGCTGTGTCTATCTTTACAAAGCTCAGCTTTGGGATGCATTGTCTTCTGTCAGCTTTAATTAGTTTATTTTACCGTGTTTTGTTCGTCTCCACGAATCCAGAGCATCTGACTTTCCACCAAACAGTGTTTGCTCATTCTCACAGACGGGGCGCTCAGCTTGGAAGTGCAGAGTGCCAAGTGTTAAATTTAAAGTTTTAAATTAAAATTTGTGCCACAGTCTCCACCACCGTGCTTGGCAGTGCCCTTGTCCCTTCTTGTTTGACATGTGAGGAGACAGACTGGCAGCAGTTGTAAGCTGAAACCTGGCTGTAGACAGAGCTAGCCAGCCGGGGGTACTAGCATTCAAGGTGGGGTGTGTGTGTGTGTGTGTGTGTGTGTGTGTGTGTGTGCATTTCCTTAAATGAAAGCATGACACATTTGCTTTAAATAGAATTTTATATCCTGTTTGTTTCAGGCTAGTATAATTCCATGATAGATGACCCTAAGATTGAAACCGGCTTGAAATACTGTTTTGTTGAATAACCAGATTTGTCTGTACACCTCCCACCTCCACGGCGTCTCCTTGTCACACACTAACACTGACTGTATTGACGTGGTCAGCGTGTTTCACAATGTGCTTGAGTCATTTCCCCAGGAGACCTGAGTTTAGTTACTCAGAGGGAAGGCATGCATTGACAACAAGTTCTCAGCCCCACTTCTATCACCCAGCTGTCAGGTTCTATGGAATCTAAAATAGAAACTGCCCTTGTGTGATGCAAGCCACACACTGTTTACCGGTCACTTCGGAGGTGGCCATTCTTGTGCACAGCAGTGCCTGGTCTGCAGCGTGGATGAAGCAGGACGTGGGGTGCCTTCCAACGGGGTCCCTGAAAGGGAAAGACTTTGGAAGCCAGCCACTCGCAAGAAAGTAAGAAAGAGGAGGAGTTACATACCTGACTCGGGCAGCCTGTGTCCCGTGCTCGGCCGCAAGGAGGAGACCCTTTCAGCCTTACGATGGTGGAGAAGGATCCAAAAGATGAAGAGATTAAGCCTGGAGATCCAGGCTACGTGCAGCCCGGCATGTGAGGGGAGTCCCTTGCTGGACATCTGCGGATTGGCTTTGTGAGCTGCAGAGATTTGTAACTTAATGCAGCGTCCTTGATGGTTGCAACACGCCACCAGGAGCGTGGCTATGATGAACTGTTGGCTGCCTTGCGCTTCTAACCACTCAGTAGGTATCTGTGGGACAAGGATCCACACACAGGCTTCTCGTGTGCTTTTGAAGTGTCCTGGTTTATTAATGACAATTTCTGGGCTGATGATTTTCCTTCTGGCCTCGCCCACAGTGTTAGCGACCACAGACAAAAGCGTCTGTGTTTCTGGACTTAGAAGGCACAAGATAGAATGTTAGTAGCGGGGCGGTAGTACTGTTAACTGACTTTGGGGCAGAACTGGAAATGGTGCTTAATGAAGTCGGACGTAAAATTACTCACACAAGACTCTAATCATGTTGAATTGTCCTCCTCTTCCTCCTCCTGCTTCTCCTTCTCCTCTGCCTCCTCTATTGAAAGCCTTCCTGTGGGGTTCTCAGTGGTTTGTGAGCTATGGGGAGCTTTTGTGCTGCCTAGCAAGTTTCTTTGGGGATCACGATGGCGGTTTTAGGTCTGAGGATGAACTAATCAGTTAGGGCAGTATTTGTGTGGTGAGCATGACCTAATCCTCCAGGCACTTGACAGCCCAGCACCTCTTCCGCCTAAATCCACTGCTGCTCCCCAGGCCAAGCGCTGGGCTGTCTTGCTCTAAAGTGAAAGAGGTGAGGCCGAAACCCTGAGTTAGGTTCAGGTTTTGAGTCAAGAGGTCGGCATTGTTCACATGTTGGCAGTTTGGAGTTCGGAAGTTAGAGGAAGACGGGTTGATTACTAAATTTAACCTCGGTGCTTCATTTCTGAAGTCTGTGGATGCTCAGACCAGGGTCCGTTAAAATAATTCTCAGGAGAGTTAAAAATTTCAATTTTTGTATTTTTCTCTTTTAAGTACTTCATGCGTCATTTGGAGGAATTTACTATAAAGATTTAGGAAGTTGGACTTTTTTTTTTTTTCTTGTTAAACATGTAGAGGATTTTGTGGGCAAGGGATTGATGACTTTGCCAATGATGTGACAATGCTTGTATCTTTTTTTTTTTTTCTTTTCTTTTTTTTCGGAGCTGGGGACCGAACCCAGGGCCTTGTGCTTGCTAGGCAAGCGCTCTACCACTGAGCTAAATCCCCAGCCCACAATGCTTGTATCTTACAGAGTTGTAGAAATAGCACTGGCTGAGCATGGGGTTTAGAAGTGAGTTTTATTACGTCGTAAACATCTTTGTGTGTATTCATGAGAGTGCCACATATCATAGCTCGTGGCCAGAGATCAGAGGACAACTTGTGGGAGTCAGGCCTCTCCTTCTACCCTGTGGGTCGTGGGGATTAAACTCAGGTTGTCAGACTTGGTGGCAAGAACCTTTAGTGTTTGAGCCATCTTGCCAGCCCAATGTGGTACTTTCCAAGATTAAATCTGTTGTGCTTAAAAACGTGTGTTCTGTCACCCAATATTACCTTTTCTTCCATCTCCCGTCTAAGTGTTAAACCACACCTGCACTTACATATATTATAATATATGTAAGTGTGTATGTAAGCATAGGTGTTTACATTTTCTTTTCTTAGAAATTTATTTTTATTTTATGTCCATTGGTGTTTTGCCTACATATATGTCTGTATGGAAGTGTTGGATCCCCGGAACTGGACAACTGTGGGCTGCACTGTGGGTCCTGGGAGTTGCCTCTGGAAGGGCAACCAATGCTCTTAACCACTGAGCTGTCTCTCCAGCCCACATGTTTACAGTTTGATCCCAAGTTCTGGTACATCTATGCATTGAGAAAAGATCTATGTCATTGGCCTCCCAGTGTGCTCTCCGACCAAAGCCAACACAACCTTGCTGTGGTCAAACTATATATTGTGTGCCACTTCCTCCTGGTTTTGAAATGACCTTCACCTTCCTTGTAAGTTTATATGCACTGAGTTTTTGCAAAAATAAAAAACGTCTGCTGGCAACGGTGGTGGTGGTGCATGCCTTGGGAGACTGAGGCAGGAGGATGGCCTCAGTTTGAGGCCAGTCTGGGCTCTATAGGGAGACCCTGTCTCTTAAGCAACAACAACAACAACAAACAAAGAAAAACCCCAATGCTTTAGAGTCTTTCTTCTTTAGTTTCTTTTGATCCTAATGTGTAGGTATGATCTATCCTTTATTCTGTTGAATATTGTATGTGTACAGTTGTATTTCGAACACCTTTGAAATAGGAGTCATTATAGTGTGTTACAGTGCACAGAGTTCCACTAACTGAACCTAAGGATGCTGGGAAACAGTAACCAGAGACGTCTGTGAAAGTGTGAGCCATAGGGGGACAGGGAGCTGTCAGAGTCAAGACCCAGCTCCACCACTCAAGTCATTTGATGCCAGGAGTGTGACTCCTCTCCTCTGTTAAGAGTATCTCATAATTGTAGTTCTCTGGGTAGCTTAAGGGGTTACTACTGACTTGGGGTGAATGTTCAGTAATTATTAATTTCCTTTTTTTCCCCTTAAGATGCTAACAGGATATCAAACATGTAAAACATACATTTTCTTTCAAGTTTAAGGCAGATAGACTTCTCACGAGTCATGATTTGAGGAGGTTTTACAGGCCTTTAATCTCAGCACTAAGAAGGCAGAAGCAGATGGATCCCTGTGAGATGAAGGCCAGCCTGGTTCCAGGTCACTCAGGGCTACATAGAGAAACCCCATCTCCAATAAGTTAGTAACTAAATACGTACGTAAATAAATAATCCGCTGTCCCAGCCAAGTGAGCATAGCAGAGAGAAGGGGGTTTGGGTGCAGCTGGGAACTGAGTGATACACTCCGAGGGCCTTCTGTTTCTTCCTCTCCGTAGGAAGCTGACTAACATGGTCTGCCCTGCTTCCTCTCTCCTTTTCTTGTAGCTTTCAGCAGAGTGGAATAAATACGATGACCGGTTGATGAAGGCTGCTGAAAGGGGGGATGTGGAGAAAGTATCCTCTATCCTTGCCAAAAAGGGCGTCCATCCAGGCAAGCTGGATGTGGAAGGCAGATCGGCGTGAGTATCCCCCTGTCACTGAGGTCTGGGTAGAGCCCTGGGGTCCAAATGCCATCTGCCAATTGTGGCTATCCCTGTTGTGACTTTAAACATCTGACACAGAACCGTTTACTGAGAAATGTTTTAGACAAACTAACAATTGCCCTCCATTTGATACTTTTCTGTGTCCAGCTGCTTAGGTAAAACCCAACCTGTGCTATTCGGGTATTCTCATTGGCAAACTTTTCTTCAGTCCTTATCATATTTGATCTTTGAAGCAGCCAAGTGGAAGACGCAGAGAGAAGTCTTCAGAATGTAAATAGCTTGTTCTGATCTCAGGCGTCCTGGAGCTGGGATGTGGCCCCAGCTTTCCACCTGGGAAGCATTCTGAAAAGGACGCTGTCCATGCCCCAAATTGAGTTTTTAATTTAGATCATTTGTTTCAGCAAAACTGAGCAGAACAGAGAGGGGATGGAATACCTGGTGTGCCTCAGGGAGACACAGTTAGAGAGTCCATCTTCTCTGTGTTTGTGTGAACTGACTGACTCCCAGTTTACTCTGTGCCTCTGAGCCAATGTCTCTTCCCTACCATCCCAGATCTGCACCGTTTCCTTTCTTACTGATGCTAAGAGGCAGTTGGGTTAAAGGGTAGATCTTGATTCTGTTAAGACTCTTAATTCCAGCTCTGGCAACTGTAGCTGGGAGCCCTTCCAGCGCCAGAGGTGAAAAGTCCCATTTCCTAAAATCCCTGTCTTAGCCTTGCAGGCGATTTTTTTTCTCTTCAAAATTGTGTAATTGGAAGCCAGATGCTAAATAGAGAAGTGAATATTAGGAATCAAACCACTAATGTTTGATGTAGATTATAACTTTGGAATGTGTAATATTTCAATTGAGCAGAGTGAAGCTACAAATTCAGGTTTTAACAGCAATAAATCTTGAATCTGTTGGCTTCAGTCTGTCAGTTTTGTCCAGCAGCTAGATTTCTGTCTGTCTGTCTGTCTGCTTGCTTTCATTGAGACAGGGTATCTCCAGGTAGTGTTACCTAACTTCACCAAGATGTAAACCAGACTGACCTCAAACTCATAGAGGTCACCCACCTCTGCTTCCCAAGTGCTGGGATTAAAAGGTGTACACCATTGTGCCCAGTCAAGTAGCATTCCTTTTAAGTGATAGATAAGTGAATTTTTATTTTTTCTCCTTTTTTTTTTGACAAATCTTATGCTGTTTGATGCAGCTCGTAGCACAGATGGTAAAATGTAATCTCTACAAGTGAGCTGTCTGACTAGTCTCTTCTTTCCCCAACAGTAAAACAGTACATTGTGTGGTAAAGCCCTCTGTGTGTGTGCCCACAGTTCTCCTTCTTTCGGTGTTTGGAATGGATGGTTGCTTGAGTGTCCTCTCTTGGTCAAAAGTTCATTTGTGGGATTATCTTTGCTAACTGAGCCACACAGAATCAGTGTCATTTGGTGTCGCTTGATTCCTGTTAGACCTCCAGGTTTTCTTTGTAAGAAGTAGCCTTCTACCTGGGACTCATAGGGCAGAATGTTTCTCTTTTCATTTATATGTATATAACTACATATTGTTTCTTAATGAAAGCATTTTGTATTTAGCTAACTTTAATGTGTGTTACAGATTTATCTTCTATATTATCTCTAATGGCAAAACAATTTTAATTTGAAGTATTTTATTTTCAATTTTCAATTTGTTTTGTTTTTTGTTTTTTGAGACAGGGTTTCTCTTTGTAGCCCTGGCTGTCCTGGAACTTGCTCTGTAGACCAGGCTGGTCTCAAGCTCACAGAAGAGATCCACCTGCCTCTGCCTCCCAAGTGCTGGGATGAAAAGTGTGCACCACCACTGACCAGCTTAACTTTGAAAACTTTAAAGACACTTTTATTTTGAAAACATTTTGTTTTCAATTTTTTATTTTTACTTTTAAAAATATTTTATATGTCTATATGTCTGTGTGCATGCCCAAGTGTATGTACGTGGGTATGCAGGAGCCCACAGAGTCCAGAAAAGTACATTGGATATTCTGTAACTGGAGATATAGACAGTTGTGAGCCATTGAGTATGTGTACTGGGAATTGAACCTGTGTCCTCTATAAGAGTAACCAATGTTCTTAACCACAGAGCCATCTCTCCAGTCCCATGTTTTGAAATTCTTTTAAGAAGCAACAAGTACTTCTTAATATAATGTGGTTCTAGAAAGACCCAGGATGGGGGTAGTGGTAGAAACCGAGTTTAATGATCAAGACTATCCAATGTAGGCACACAATCTTGTAACTCTAGCTTCAGTGGATCCAACACTCTCTCTGGCCTCCAGACATCCTCAAGCACACAGGCATAAACACATAGACATACACAAACACACACATATACACAGACGGATATGCACACAGACATACACACAGACAGACACACAACAATAGACATGTATATACAGACACACACACATATACACAGACATACACACAGACAGACACACAAAACATAGACATGTACATTCAGACATACACACACATACACAGACACACATACTTGTACAGACATATACACACAAAGACACACAATCATATAAAGACATCCCCCCACACACACTACATATATTTAAGAAGAAGAGGTTCTCTTAGTTACAAAGCAGTGTTTCTGTAAAGCTCTTTCTCATATGTCACGAGCAGCTCTGCACACACGTTTCTATGATTGACATGTCTTCTCCCTGAAGCATGTCTGCTATTTATAGGTCTGTAGTGTAGGCAGTGGATTAGCTGGGGATCCTGCTCTCGTGTGCACGGTCAGTGTCATGTTGGGCTGTTATGTAGACCACAGTCTTTGTAAGTTGGTGAGCTGAGGAGTGCAACCCCCCAAACTGGCATTTCTATAGTCTTAGGAGTCTTAAGAACCTCAGTGTAGAGGAGGCACTCCTGCTTCCCTCCAGAGGGCCACACAGTGTGTTACAGGGTATGATTTCCTTCCATATCTCGGGAGACAGAATGATATCCGTGGCCCAAATGTGTTTGTCCTATTAAAATGGAGAATGAATTTGGCTGTTAAGAAGGGCTCTTCTCCTGTGTACTTGGAGCTGTACGCAGCCCTGCTGTCCTCACAAGGAACTTGTTCTCATCTGTCTTAATATAACTAGAGTCACATAATGACCTGGTATCTGAGAATGGATTTGCAGGCTATTGTGGATTTTGTCTCTTGGCTTTACTTGCTCAGACATTTGCGAGTGTGACCTCACACTTGTGTCTGGGAGTGTAACAGAAAGCAAAACAGACAGTAACTCTGCTTTTATTGAGTTTGCAGTTGACTGGGAAGAGAACCGCAAGCCACAGAAAGAATCAATATTGGACTTATATGGCATAAAATGTTACTTCTACAGAGACTAGTGAAGGTAGGGATGGGGTGCCAGGAGAATAGGGGTTCAGCAGTGGGAACATGAGCTCCTCTGTTCTGAGCAGGGAAGGAGCCTCCTGCTGAGAGTGAGCCCAGCCTGAGCCTGCATTTTCATGCCTTCGCCTGACATCTTCAGGGGAGGTCCTCTTGCCCAGGACCTCCTTCCAATGTCACCTTGGATTCTGTGTCTTCTACCCACAATGCCTATCTCCTCACAAGTTTATATTTGGATGAGTTCTAGTCAGTAGCAGTTTATTCAGTAAAAGGTTTTATTTTACATGGATGTGTGGATGTGTGCACACATGTATATGGGAGCCAGTGGAGAGCAGAAGGGGTGGGCTCCTCTGGTGCAGAGTTATGGGTTGTGTTAAGCCAACTGATGAGGGTGTTAGGAATTGACTAGAAGAGCAGCAAGTACTCTGAACTGTGGGTTCCTCTCCCTAGCCCCAAAGTTAGCATCTTAAGCAGGCTTGACCCTCCTTGTTAGGGACCTTGATCAATGGCGTCTGCTTGTGTGAAATGTCAGCCACACGGGTGGAAGAAGAAGAATTCAATGTTGATAATAGTCACTGTTGGAGGGAGAAAGCATGGGCTAGCTAGACAATTCGGAAGAGAGAAAGTCTGGTCTACTGTGTCCTTAACCCTCTTCTGTAACTTTCTGGGGGTAGTTTCAGTATATTTTAAATCAAACAAAATGACCTTTAGAAATGTTCCAGTGTGGTTGCTGGTAAAGTGGCTTAGTGGGTGACTGCTTGTTACCCAAACACAAAGACCAGACTTCT
Source organism: Rattus norvegicus (assembly GCF_021556685.1). Classification (NCBI taxonomy): domain Eukaryota; kingdom Metazoa; phylum Chordata; class Mammalia; order Rodentia; family Muridae; genus Rattus; species Rattus norvegicus. The sequence continues at coordinate 69,021,464 of NC_141541.1, forward strand.
TACCCCTGAACTCATGGAGATGGAGGTGCAGGGAGAGGTCTGTCTGTCATCTCCTGAGCTCAAGCTCAGGGAGTGGAGATGGGTGGGCCTGGGGGAGGCTGGGCAGGCTCAAGTGAGATACCCTGCCTCAGTGAATAAGACAGAGCCTGATAAAGGAAGATTCCCGGTGTCAGCCTTGGGCTTCCATGTGCATTCACATACCCTCAAACACACACACACACACACACACACACACACACACACACACACACACACACACACACACCACAGACATATACACATACCAACCAAAAAAAGCAAGAAGATAAATTCCAGTGTACATTTATTTATTCAGTTCCAAGCACTAGGGGTTTTGATAGCAAAATAGTAAATTACAGGGCTAATGGCATTATATAATGACATTTTCTCTTATCAAAGCCATCGAACATTAAAGTGTTTCATACTAAGGAGCTATTTCTAGAGTCCCCTGGCTAGTTTTTTAGTCAAATTTTTAAGCATTTCAGATGGAAACTAAAAATGTTGTATTTATAAAGGTGTTCTAATAAAGTGACGCCTTCTTAACACTGTGTTTGTGCCTCTGTGTGTGTGTGTGCACATGTGTGTGTTAATAAGGGATGATGTTGGTAGAACATTTTTAAAAATGTGTGTGGGTGTTTTGCTTACAAATATGTCTGTGCACATGTATGCCTCGTGCCCAAGGAGGCCAGAAGAAGGTGTTGGATCCCCTGGGAGTAGAGTTACAGATGGTTGTGAGCTGCCATATGGGTGCCAGGAATTGAACCTGGGTCCTGTGGAAGAGCAACCAGTGCTCTTAACCACTGAGCCATCTCTAGGTCCATGAACCTTTAAATTACCTTCCTTAGTTTCCATAGCATAATGGGTGTTCTCTTTCATTCAGCTTCCACGTCGTGGCAGCCAAAGGGAATCTGGAGTGTCTGAACGCCATTCTTACTCATGGCATTGATGTTGCAACCAGGGACAGTGCAGGTACACCTCCTCCAATATTAACCCCTCCCTTCCTCCTCCCTCCCTCACTTTTCCCTTCCCCTTTCTTCCTTCCCTCCTTCCTTCCCTCCTTCTCTTTTTCTTTCTTGCTAAAGATTGGGCCTTTCATATTCTGGGCAAACACTCTACCAGCAGTTATATACTCCACACATTTAAAATCAAACCTAACTTAAAAAGTAAAATAACTGTTTCTGCTTTAGTTTATTGTTTTACTTACCATTTATTTTTAGATTTATTTACGTGTACGCATTGTGTGCCTGGCTATATGTATGTGCACCATGTGAGCACAGTACCCATAGAGGCCACAAGTGGATGTAAAATCCCCTAGAGCTGGCTGTGAGCTGGCTGATGTGGGTGCTGGGAACTGAACCCAGGTCCTCTGCAAGAGCAGCAAGTGCTCTTAAACCACTGAGCCGTTGCTCCAGTCCCGAGTTTCTGAGTTGAGAAAACATTTACTTCTGAGTATCACTATGAGAGAGGTCAAGTACAGGGGATTTAGACTGCGAGGGCAGCTGCCCGCTAATTCTAATGCTACAATGCCTGACTTCAGAGACTTTAGGGGCCGTTTCATTTATATTCACATCCTGTGCCATGTCCTCTTTGCGATGAGGGTATTTGACACTCAGTTGGCTGTCTCCATGGTGGCGGTAAGGATGGTGACAGTTGACACTCTACAGCAACTGGGTGGTTTCTCTTTGGAGCTGCTGAGTACCTTACAAGCTTCACCCGTGTTAATTCATCTTCTCTGCAGCTCAGCCAACGAGGGTTTGACATACTGAGCACTCAGTCACTTGCCCCAGACCCTACAAGAGACTAATGCCATAGGGATCCTGTCCTGGGTTTGCCTGTCTCTGTCACAAGTTGTTTAGACAGTTGGATCCTTTTTTTTTTCCCTCATCTCTTGCTACCCCTGTCTTTAAATCTCAACACTTTGTACATTCAAGGTAAATATGAAAGTGTTTGGACACAGCTGTTGGAAAAGCTACTGCTTTTCCTTCAGCGAGAGCTTTAGATTTTGATGAACTCAGCTGAATATTATTTATTGTTTGCATGGGTGAGTGTTTGCAAGTTAACACTTACATGCCCCAGGACACATGTGGAGGTCAGAGTACAAAAGCAGAAATTGATTCTCTCCTCCTACTGTGTGGATCCTGAGGATAGAACTTGGGTCATCAGGTAGGAAGCGATTGCCTCTGCCCCCTGAGCCCTCTTGCAAGCTCTCTGAGCTGCACTTGCAGCTTGGGTTCTGAAATGTAAAGGCCGTGTCTCACAGACTAGTGGGAGCAGCTGCTTGTGCTGTATCCAGACCTGCTTATAGACCTGCGCTCTCTGTGTTTTGTGTTAGAACCTGGCTGATCAGACCCGGGGAAACATTCAGCTTATTTAAACTCACATTGAATTGTGTGGATACTGAAAGCCTGTGTGTTTGCCTCTTCTCTAGCCGATGTGCTTGTGAAAGCAAGCTGCACCTTAAGATATCTGTGATACTGGAAAGAGCTGAAGGGCATCGCAGGTTGGATATTGGCATAGCCCATGAAACCCTTATGCCTTTCACTAAGTGAGATGTGTGTGTAAGGAAACACAGTTAGGAGGGACAATAGGATGGCTCAGTGGACAAAGGTGGATGACCCGAGCTTGATCCCCCATGAATCCACGTGGTGGAAGAAGAGAACTGATTCCTGTAGTTGTCCTGAAAAGCTTGATGTAACACATGGATACCTCCACCCACAAATGTGTGTGTGTGTGTGTGTGTGTGTGTGTGTGTGTGTGTGTGTGTGTGCTACATTACTAAAATGTCAAACATCTCAGGAACTGAAAGCCTGTTTACAAATTAAATATACTGTCAACCAATTGGGGGAACAATTGTCGTATTATTTCTGTGAAGATTGCCATATGAAGACAATACTCCTTCTCACAGACTTGAAATGTTTGCTTTCGTAGGGAGGAATGCGCTTCACCTGGCAGCTAAGTACGGACACGCGTTGTGCCTACAGAAACTTCTACAGGTAGACATGGTGGGGACACTCCCTTCCAAATGAGCCCCCAAAGCTCGAGTGTGCTCTTGGTGTCTTAACCTGAGGTCAAAGAGTGGCAGACGAACCCCAACCATTCACTTAGCTGGTGACTTTTCCATCCTCTGTGAAAGAATGTGAACAATAAGGAACAAAAGTGGGAGGGAAGTGAATCACATAACTCAGTGTATTAAAAATAAACAATGAAGACCTGACCTTCCTGTTGATGTGAGCTGAGGGGCCATAGCTTCTGCTGCCTAGAGCAGGCGTGAGACAGAGGAGAGCACCAGCTCGTGTGCGACTGTGTCTCCACACAGGTGGCTCACACACCATAAGAATAGCGTCATGAGTTTTCACCAGATAGCCGCAGCCTTGTGCTAGCCACTTGACTTCACAAGGCCTTTGGCCAAAGTGTCCAGCCCTGTGTTGATCTTAGAACTGGTTTGTTCTCCAGATTCATTTTACCTCTTGCTGGGGGAAAAAAAAAAAGCCCAAACAATGCCATCTTGTCAATACTCCCGGCTATTGTGATGGCATACGTTTCCTGCTGGGTGAAATACTGTTCGGTTCACAGTTGTGTAGCATGATTTTATTTGTTTCACGTCAAAATATTTAGTGTGTTGTCTGAACGTCTTTACTTTCTTTGATAAGTGGAACATTTTAAGATTAAATAACAACTGTTCAATCGAGTGTGGATCTCGAATTTTAAAACAAAGCCTTCCCATATCACCCTGTCGCTCTGTCACAACAGTACAACTGTCCCACTGAGCATGTGGACCTTCAGGGAAGAACCGCCCTACACGACGCAGGTGAGTGGACATTTGCTCCCAGACGTGATGGTTTCTGAATACAGTGAATCCCTGAAAGTAATCTTAAAGGGTTTAACATGAATTCATTTGGGTAATTGGTGGAGAAAAAGTAGTAGTGAATTTGTATGCTTAAAATTGAAATTTAATAATTGCAGCTGAAGAAGCTTCATTCAGGGGCGGGTGAGATGTCTCGGCAATTAAGGGAGCTTGCTGTTCATCCAGAGGACCCGAGTTCAATTCCTTATATCCATGTTGGGTGGCTAACAACTGCCTGTAACAACAGCTCCAGGGGATCCGATGGCCTCTTTTGGCCTCTGTGGGGACTGCATACATGTGCACACTGTTACCCCACCCTACACACCTGCCCACATAGTTACAAGATAAAAACTAAAATATTCATTCAGTCAGTATTTCAGCTGGCCCAATCAGTAGGTAGGTGAGGTGTGGGGAGGGACAGTGCAGATGCCTGTTGGCCAGGAGTGCAATGCAAATGAATAATTCTCCAGTCATTCAGGACTCCTCTTCTGTGCTGAGCTGAGAGAGAAGGATGTGCAGTTTGGCAGCTTGCAGAGTGCACTATTTAGGCTGTCTTACTTGGACCTAGAAATGCACCCCCTGTCAGCAGATCTTCACTGTTTGTCACTGTCCCCTTTGTTTCTCCAAGCAATGGCGGACTGTCCTTCCAGCATCCAGCTGCTTTGTGACCATGGGGCCTCCGTGAATGCCAAAGATATAGTAAGTCTGTTTCCTCTCGCTTCAGCTGACATGCTATGACACTCACTTCCTGAAAGACCACTGCCTTAATGTCACTTTGTTCTTCTTGTCGCTTAGGACGGGCGGACACCACTTGTTCTGGCGACTCAGATGTGCAGGCCGACAATTTGTCAGTTGCTGATAGACAGAGGGGCGGATGTCAATTCCAGAGACAAACAAAACAGGTAATTTTTTTTATGGTGGTTCCTCACAGCAGCTGGAGGTCTGTGACACTGTTGCTAGGACATGGTCTTCCCACCTTTGCTCTCCTCTGACTAATGCTGACAAAAGCAGCAACTTGGGTGTCACCGTACTTTTATGGGGTTCCCTTCTCTACCGTCCTTCCCCACCCTCTCCCTTCCAACCTCCCAACACTGGGTGGGAGAGAAGGAAGGTTAGAGGAAAGAGGTGTGTTGCTGGTACTCAACTATTTTCTGCTGACAAGGGGCATCGAGTTCCTTGGGGGCAAGTCCAGTCTTCATTGTCAGGATATTGCCAACCAGCAAACAGAATCCAGCAGCAGTAGCGGGGGGATCCAGGGGGGCAGCAGCCCCACCTCTTGCATTCCTTTACCCTCTCAAAAGTCCCTAGAATTCCAAGCATAAGCTATCTGCATCTGGCAGAATCACGACCCTGCCAGAGCAGGGCATAAGTCATTGTCAGCTGCTGTGGAAGGAGCCCCATACCCCACTCCTGGGATTAAAACAAGAACATTCCCATAACATAACTGCCTTTTTAAAGAAACCTAAATTCTCACTAAACTGAGGCCCATATTTTGGTTAGAAACCTAAGAAAAGAGGAATCCTACCCTGGCTATATAAAACTTTCTAAAGGTATTTAATGTTATAGGTCCACTTAAAGACAATTTAGGACAGTCTGTTCTTTTTTTTTTTTTTTTTTTTTTTTTTTTTTTTGGTTCTTTTTTTCCGGAGCTGGGGACTGAGCCCAGGGCCTTGTGCTTCCTAGGCAAGCGCTCTACCACTGAGCTAAATCCTCAACCCCTACAGTCTGTTTCTTTACATGAGAGAATATCTTGAGATTAAAGTGGTTCTTGAGTACCCTGGAGTTTGACAGTGAGCCACTTTGGCTTCTTGTGGGGTTCTCCTTAGCCTGCCAGGGCTCAGTAATGTTGCCTCCAGGCCTGACTCACTCTGTGCCTTAAATGCTTGTTCTGGTTCCCTTCCTGTGGCTGGGATAGAGCAATCTGACCAAAAGCAGCCTGAGGGAGGGAGGGAGGGAGGGATGGGTTTATTTTAGTTTACAGGACACAGTCTACTACTGAGGAAATCCAGGCCAGGGACTTAAGCAAGAACTTGAAGCCGAGACCCTGGAGGAACTCTGCTGGCTGACTCTCAGGCACATGTTCAGTTAGTTTTTATATACAGTTCAAACTCACCTGCCTAGGAATGGTGCTGCCCACAGTGGGCTGGGACATCCTATGTTAATTAACAATCAAGAAAATCTCCCACAGTATGTCTACAGGCTAGTCTGGTCTAGGTAATAACTCAACTGGGGCTTCTCTTCTCAAATGACTCTAAGCTGGTTCAGTTGTCAATCAAAGCCACGGGGGGGGGGGTTGGGGGGCTGGGGATTTAGCTCAGTGGTAGAGCACTTACCTAGGAAGCGCAAGGCCCTGGGTTCGGTCCCCAGCTCCGAAAAAAAGAACCAAAAAAGAAAAAAAAAAAAAAAAAAGCCACCCGGGACAGAGTCTCTTCATTGATATTTCCTTCTGTACTTAATGCTGTTTCAGTTGACATGGTCTAGTAATTTCTATCTTTAATTGCCTTATTTCTTGATTAATTATGTCACAATGCTTACTTACACTAGAATTATGATTTTGGTTTTCTGTTGACATATAACTGGAAGATATTCCCTTAATTATTTTATTTGTTATAATATTTTAGCCAAAATTTCTGAGCACTTATAATTACTAACAAATGCTCATTTAAAGCAACTGAAGATTTAGTTTTAAAGTTAAATTTAGGATTAAAGAAGGGCAACCAGGCAGACCCCATTATAACGCTTGATATTTCTGTCGCTCTTGGGTATTTCAAAGCATTTTGCTTTCATTGGAAATTCAACTCCAAAATGAGGAGAGGTGATGCATATTTGTATAAGCTTGCAGCAGATGGTTTGGGAAATAAATAGACTTTTTGATACTATTTAAGTTTTTATTCTTATATCTTTAGCATTTTTAATCTAGTAAGAAAAATTTTATTAATTTAAGTACAGATGTTTATGGTAGCAGCTATGGAAGGGCATGGCTACAGAAGAGAGTGTGCATAGAAAAACAAGACAAGGATATCCAGTGTTCACAATTGAAACAGGAGTCAAATACAGGATAAGTTACTTTAGTGGCTTTGCGCTAAGTCACTTGATTGGATATGGGGCCAGTCACTTAGTCGGTGTAGGAAGGAGCAGACACTTTAGTGGATGTAGGATTAGTCCCTTCATTAGGTGTAGGACCAGTTGCTTTAGTAGATGGAGGGTCAGTCACATCAGCAGCTGTAGGATCAATCAGTTTAGTAGATATAGGCTCAGTTATTAGCTATAGAGGGAGTCGTTCATTAGATTAATTCAGCCGCTTTCAGAGATGCAGGATCTGTCAGTATTTCATCGGGTGTCTGTCCCCTTAGTGGTAAGGGTAGATGTGACAAGACTTTCTGGGAACTTAGTTGTACTATCACACAACTATTCTCTGTAGACCCGAGTCTGAGATGCTCCTGTGCTGACGGTGGGAACAGGACAAAGAGATTTACCATAGTGAGGGTGTGCTCCTGAAAGGCCTGCAGGCAAGGGAGCAAGGCGCTTTTCATCCTGGCCCTATGCTTTATTCATTATTTGCTTGTTTGTTTATTTATTTATGTATTCGTTTATTTATTTACTTAGGACTGGGTCTCATGTATCCCAAGATGGCCTCACAGTTGCCATGACACTAAGGATGACCTTAGTCTTTTGATCCTCAGGTCCTTATCTCATGGGTGCTGAGATCACAGGCACATACAGCCCTGCCTGCAGGATACTGGGGATCAAACTCAGGGCCTGGTGCATGCTAGGCAAGCGCTGTGCAACCGAGCGGCATCCCAGCCCAGCAAGACTCCTTTAAACAGGACATCAAGAACAGAATCTGATTTCCTCCGCTGGGGCAGGGATTTGTAGGAAGAGTCAGTGTGAATTTGGTTAATTCACCGAAGCGTTTGAACATTTGGGCTTTGGGCAGACAACTGAGGTTCAGGGCGATTTTTGCAGTAGTTATTTATAGGACATTGAAGAACTGGAACAAACTAGGTTGATTTAGTGGTTGACGTAGTTAAAGTGTGTAAGGGGGTGGGAGGACAGGCGTGGTGGGCTTACTTGTAAGGCTAGCGCTAGGGCAGAGGCAGCAGGAGCTGGACTCAGGGTCATTCTCTGCTACACAGTGAGCTCGAAGCCGGGAACCCCCAAAAAGCAGTTAGATTTCTCTCCCTGCAGCTAAACACAAAGCTACAGGATTTTTGTTTATTTGGGGATGCGATGAGTTAAAGACACAAAAAGATTAATGTCTGAATCTGTAGGAAATATAACTTCCTGAGGCGCCACCTGCTCGTTAAAGGGGAGGCTTTCCTAACAGGGCATTTCTGGACTATTCCTTGGAATTCCCACAAGGTCCTGGATTTTCTGTCTGCTTTCAGGACAGCCCTCATGCTGGGCTGTGAGTACGGTTGCAGAGACGCTGTAGAAGTCCTCGTGAGAAATGGGGCCGACTTGACCTTGCTGGATGCCCTTGGCCATGACAGTTCTTACTACGCGAGAATTGGTGACAATCTGGACATCCTGAACCTGCTGAAGACAGCGTCAGAAAGCACCAGCAAAGGTGGCAGTGGGCTTCTGGAGTGGGCGCGTTTTTAAGTGCTTTGACGTTTTGGTTTTAATTCTGGGTCTGCGCACTGGTTTGTAGAGTGGGAAACAGAGGGGGCGTCAGGTTCCCCAGATCCAGACAGAGCAGCTGTGAGGTGAACTCCTGTTTCAAGGTATCTGAACCCCACTACTGTCTGACTCCTCAGGCTATCTCTGATCACTGCAGCCTCACTCTAGCCGAGGAAGAAGAGGCAGCAGGAGGTCCTACTAATACTGCGATGGACACATAAAAGCTGCTCTGCTTACGTTAACGAGGAGCAGGGAGGTGATCAGCTTTTACACTCACCAAGCTTTTCACTTCTTCGTTTTGAGACAAGGTCTTAGGATGCAGTCCTGGCCACCCTGGAACTTAGTAGACTAGGCTGGCCCCACAGAGATCATAAGGTTGTTTTAGGTATGTTTGTTTAGATTTTTAAAAAAATATATGCGTATATATCCGTGTCCGGGGTGGGGAGGTCATGTGCACACTGATGCAGTTGCCCACTGAGACCAGATGAGGGCGTCAGATCCCCTGGAGATAGAGTTACAGGCAGTTGTGGGCCACCAGAGCAGACGCTGGGAACTGAACTCGAGTCCTGGCAAGCGCAGTGAATGCTCTTGACCACTGAGCCCTAGGCTGTCAAAAAAATAGTTTTAAAGAAAGTATCAGTGTGTTTGAAATATTCACCTAGCATGTGACAAACACCTGTGCCAAGTGTGTGTCCGTTTCTTCAGGAAAAGCTGAAAACTGTAGAACAACTCGGTGAAGTTAGCTGCTCGCTCTGTCTCTGGGGAGCCGCTGTCCTTCCAGTCTGTCCTCACCCGTAAAGAAACAGTCAGATGCCCTCACTCTGAACTGGGCCGTAGCTGTGTTATATGATGCATTTGGAAGGCTCTTCCTGCACAGATTCTTACTGACACACAACATTTCATTTATTTAAACTTAGCAAAGCAACTTTAGATAGGTGGTGTTTAAGTTATCTAGGTTTCTACTGATGTGTATGTAAGTATTTTTATATATTTTATTATCACCTAGATTAGTCCCTGGAGGGCAGGAGAGATGGTTCAGCGGCTGAGAGCACTTACTGCTTTTCCACAAGTAACGAGTTCAGTGCTCAGCACCTAAGTCAGGGGCCTCCTAACTGCCTGTGACTTCAGCTCCAGGGGCACTGCTGGCCTCTGTGGGCACTGTACCAGTGAATCCCCCAACATACTCATACATAAAAGATAAAGCACATCTTTAAGAGGGTTATTCCATACCATTTGAATCACTCGATTACAGGCTATGCATATTTAAGTTTTTGCCTAAGTCAGTAAGTTACCTTTATATTTATATGATATCATCATTAAAAAAAAAATCTTCTTGGGCTGGAGAGATGATGGCTCAGTGGTTAAAAAGCACTGACTGCTCTTCCAGAAGTTCTGAGTTCAAATCCCAGCAACTACATGGTGACTCACAACCATCTGTAATGGGATCCGATGCCCTCTTCTGGTGTGTGTGAACAATTTAGTTATATATAACAAATAAATAATATATGATAAATAAATAAATTTTTAAAAAAATAAAAATAAAAAAATCTGTATTTTGGTAGGTAAGACAGATTAGCTCACTATTGTTTTAAACATAAGTTTTGGGAATAAATTAAAAAATAACAAGCTCTAAAGGAAAATTATAGCTGTAAAGGCAAATTGGAGGTTGTCTCTGTGGTACTGTTGGGGAATGCCTATCAGCCTACATTACCCCAATGGTATGGATGGGGAATGTGTTTCAGTCTAGGTCACCCTGATGGTACGGTTGGGGCAGCCTTCCCTAGGTCACCCTGATGGTATGGTTGGGGAAGCCTTCCCTAGGTTATGCTGCTGTCTGATGGGTTCTTCTCTTTAAATCCTTAGGGAGAGAACTTTGGAGGAAAGGACCGCCTTTGCAACAGGTGTGCCTTTATTTCAATTTTTAAACAATATTGAATTATACCATTAATGTCTTCTTTAAAACTGGTTAATATTTGCACGTGGGTATTTTGAGTTCTACCACATGTTGTCTGCCCTCAGATTGTCAGTGCCCACAGAGCATGTGTTCAGGGCTTGAGAACTTGTTAATAAGACTATGCCATTCAGCTTGAGGCAAGGGGCTTTGGTTCCTACTTTCAGTAGGAAGTCACATCCTGGCCAGGGCCTTGAACATCTCACCTCTTCCTGTCTGAGAAGGGATTCCTTCTTGTATGTATTGGGAGTTTTCAAGGCATTTTGAACTTAACAACAGAGCTGATTATACTGTTAGAGCAGATTCTTCTAATGAAATAGGAAATGAAGGAAAAGGGGTTTGTTTGTGTGTTTGGAGACAAGAGTCTTGCTGTAGAGTCTAGGCTGACCCTGGCCTTGCTATCCTCCTGTCTCAGAGAAGATAGGTGTGTGCCAACACACCCTCCTGAACACAGTTCAAAACTGACTATATATTGTGATTTCAATACCACTGTTAACGTCTTACTTCTTTTTAGTGTCTTTTCTATATGCGTTTAATTGGGGGCTTGACTAATTTAAAAATATCACACCATCCACAAAACTGTAGCTGGTACTAATTTTAAGGAACCTCATTGTGACCCATCCCCTTTGCATCACAGTTTGAGGGAAACTCTTACATTGTCTTCTGTCTCTCCAAGTTAGAACGGGGTGTGGTTCACGACACCCTGGCTCCAAGGCTTGAGCTGACAGTTCTCCTCCTCCGCTGACTCCCTTCCCGGCTCCCCACTTTGCTCTAGTCAGGGAGTCTGGCCACTTCCCAACTCTGAGGAGGAAGGAACAGGTACTTTCCTGGCGTCTTTCACGCTCATCATTCTGTCCTGTCCTGTCACACCATCTGAAGGCCATGTCGTAGCTGCAGCATGCCTGCCATTCACCCCATCAGAACGCAGCTCACAATCATGGGTCTTGTCTGTTGCTGATGATTCTGTGGGGAGCAGCTGCTTCCAGTCTTCCTGCTGACCAGATGAACTGAAGAGCAGAGTTCTGGAATGCACATGTATTTAAGATAAAGTGTTACCGATTATCAGTATGGAAATCGCTCCCTGATGTAGGAATTAGCTCAGTGAATGCAAGGAATCGAAATTTTGCTGGGAGCATAAGGGCTCCAAAGCCCATGTTTCTTTGCTATATTGAACATATTTATAGATTGTAGGCCAGTTGTAGATTGGATTTGTTCTTTGCTGTGTGTCTAGTGTCAGAGAAATGTAGCCGACAGAGGCAGGCTGGCCTTTGTTCAGAGGGGATTTGTTGAACCTGTAGGGTGCCAGTTGCCCATTCTAAGTGCTGAGGGATGTGTGGTGTGCTGAGCGCCTGCCCTCCTGGAGCGCTCTGGTTAGTGCCAGAGATGCACAGTGAGCCAAGGAGGACACTGTCATGACAGATCTGTGAAAAAAGACTGCACAGAGGGATAACGGAGCTGGGAGCACACGCTGTGAGAGGAGCCTTCCTGAGGCAGGGAGGGAGAGAGGGAGGGAGGCCAGTGTGACAGCAGTGGTGTGCACGAGTGTAAGGAGGCCAGACGCCAGGTTAAGAAGGGCTTTGCATGCTCAGGACTTTAGATGCCTCTCATCCCAGGACTGCTGACGAGCAGAGGCAGGATGGACATCCCCAGTCAGTGTGCAGCTCTGCCACAGGGAGCCAGCAGTGCCTGGAAGGTTCTCCTGAATCTTATTGGGTAGAACTGATGTAATATGTTTGAGCCTGGCAGGGTGAGAGTGGACAGTGTGAGGGTCAGGAACAGAAGAAGGGAGAGAGACCGTCGAATGGAGTGAACCAAGAGCTGTCAAATGCCACCTGGTGGCCGAAGCCGGGAAAGGAGTGCTGACCAAACTGATGGCTACAGGACGTCTGTAATGGAGCCCTGCCCTCTCATGCTCCATCCAGACCTGCTCAAATGATGGCCTAAAGCTCGATTAAACAAACCCCACTCATATAACATATAGGAAAAATAGACCCTTGGAGAGGAAACAAGGATAACCCAAGAACAGAGAACTAGCTTTCTGGAGTAGCCGCCGTGCAGATTTAAAGGGGCGTGGGTGAACCTGAAGGGAGATTGTCCTCAACTGCTGCGTTGTGGTTTTGTTAAAGCTAAACTGGAGTAGCGTTTCAGCAGCAGGTGCACAAATCAGAGGCGTACCCAGCTTAGCTCTGCAGAGCTCTCAATGAGAGGCTGACATTGTCTGTCTCCTCCTTCACTGGCTCCTTGAGCTCTTGCTCCAGCCATGTTTAGAGACCTAAAGAAGCCCACACTGTCTTTCAAACTTGGCGTGATTTCCTCTCCCTCCACCAATGTTTTCAAATGGATTTGTTCCTTTGGGTGGCTGGTGGCAATTTATAGAATGACTTTTGTTTTGTATCTCTCACACATTTTTCGTTTGTAAACATTTGCGACTTTAGTTAAGAAGCATCCTTAGTAGAAGTTTAAAATTTTGATTTCCTAAATGCCCGTATGGCTCAGGAGTTCCATTTGGCAGTTTTAAGTAGAAACATTGCCACCTTGTGGTGAGGATGGGGAACTGTAACATTGGATGAGCTGAAAGCCACCTATGGGTGTAATACTCATTAAGGTAGTGAGTGGTTCTCAACCTGGGGTGGGACTACCCCTTCATAGGGGTCATCCAAGGCCATCAGAAAACACACATATTTATGTTATGATTCATAACAGTAGAAAAGTTACAATTATGAAGTATCAATAAAAATAATATTGTGATTGGGGGTCACCACAACACGAGACACTTAATTCCATGTGTTAAAGGGTCTCTCAGCATTAGGAAAGTTGAGAACCACTGCATTAAGAGAAAGTGTCCCTTTCTGTCACCTTATGCATCCTAACCACTGTTTTCTTAATGTTTTACAAAAGCGGAATTTGTCACACACTCAAGATGAAGGAAATGTGAAGTCAAATCAGAGAGAACACCACAGCTTTCAGGTAAAGAGAGAAGCAAGCACATGCTTCCTGTCTGGCAAAGCACCGCATAGACTGAGGCTCCTCTGACACAGGTGCCTGCTGCCAAGTGTGATGACCTGAGTTCAGTCCCCAGGTCCCACAGAGTAGGAAGAGAAAGCCTAGCTTCTGCAGGTAACCCCCCTCTACACACATATTAAATGAATTAAATAAACAAATACTTTTACTTCAAGAAGAAAAATGATTTGAATGTTGCTTGAAGCGAGAAGAAGAGAGTACGTAGATTGGCGGGTGAGACGATGGGAACCTTAAGGAAAACTCATCATGGTCTGCGGCTGGCTTTGCACCAGTCCCTTCCTTAGGAATTGACTTTTCTTCTGAGTTTTATATAAGTAAGTCCAAAAACATTGAAAATAAATATATGTGTGATATAATATATTATTACCATATAAACCACACGTTTATGTTTACTCTAGAAATTTATAGTCCTTAAAGTGAGAGTCACTAATGCTAAGGAAATAAAGCCCAAACTTAAAGTAGTATTTGTTTTGATTAGGAAAAAGAATTCCACTGAGCTAACTGCCCGTTCACTTCATGCTGGCTAAAGTTATCAGAAGGAATTATTACACAGGTTATATTGTAGAAAGAACCTTAATTAGTGTCCTTGATTGAACTACCTTTGGACTAAATGACGCAGTCTGACAGAACGAGAGTGTTTGTTTTGGGTTCCCCCTTTGTGGGGTAGCATTAAGAAAGTAGACTGATGCTGGATGAGGAGGCTCATGCCTATATTCCCAGCATTTGAGAGATGGGGGCACAAAGATTGTCATAAGTTCAAGGCTAGCCTGAGCTACTGAGGGATACTCTGTCTCAAAAAAGGGCTTGGAGAGCAGGGGTGAAGAGATGGCTCAGTGGTTAAGAGAACACACTTCTTTTTCAGGGAACATGAGTTTGGTTTCTATCACATATGAAAAGTGGCTCCCAACTTACTGTATCTCCAGCTCTTGGGGATCCAGCACCCTCTACTGGTCTCTGAGAGTACTTCACTCATGGACACACACACACACACACACACACACACACACACACACACACACCCCTAAAGCTAAGACCTAAAACATGTAAACCGAGCCCTTATATGGGAGATGGCAGTGCTTTGTCAGAGCCGTCATATGAGGGTCAGGTCAGGAAAAGGACTGCAATGTTCTCCTAAGTTTGGGAGCCTTAAGCAAAGGCTGTCAGTGCCCATCCACCTGCTACTCTGTCTCCATAAGTTGCTTTCATTTTTCACTTTTCACAATGACAACTATGTGTTGTTTTGCGTGGACTTACAACCATTACAGCAGTGGTTTTACTGTTGGTTGTCAGACTTCTCAGTCCTGAGAGAGCTGTTGAAGCTATTCCATTGTGAATGAGGGGTGTGGCTTGTGGCAGGGCATACTCGGGGGCCTGAGCTTGAAACCCCCCATTGTCAACAACACAAAATGCACAGAAAACTTTTTAAAAGATTTATATTAATTTTAGTGTGTGTGTGTGTGTGTGTGTGTGTGTGTGTGTGTACCTGTGTGCATGTGAATGTGGGTCTCTGAACCAGAGCTCCGATCCCCTGGAGCTGGAGTTGCAGGTGGCATCTGCCCAGCGTGGGTGCTGGGAACCTAAGTCAGGTCCTCTGCAAGAACAGAACGCACCGAGCTGTGGGGCCGCCTCTCCAGCCCCCACAAAACCCCTTTTCTATCATTAGTGCTTTAAAGTGCTCTCTAGACGCACACCTGCGTGTGGTAGCAATGCACTGTCAGCATCTCCCTGCATTAGCGCTGTTTTGTTGATTCATTTTCTTTATTATTAAAGGATCTAGAGATGGAAAATGAAGATTTGAAAGAGAAGTTGAGGAAGATTCAGCAAGAGCAAAGAATACTCCTGGATAAAGTCAACGGCTTACAGTTACAGCTGAATGAGGTAAATAGTCTGAATTAAAAAAAAAAAAATCCAAAACCTGTGTTACCGCTGGCAACGGTCATCCTTAGTCATTGCCTGAAGCTCTTCTCAAGTCAAGACACTACAGGAGGTGAACTTGGTCGTCGCCCTTACTTGGTATTGTAACCTTATAGGGATCACAACCTTACCTGAAACTTTTAATGCTATCTATATGCAAATTAAAAATATATATGCACATTGGACAGGTGACAGGCTGACAGTGGGCATTTAGATGAGAGGACAGATCACCATGGTACACCCAAGGTAACTTCTTGTGGGAGATTCTGCTTCATTGAGTTTTGAAGGAAAGCCAGATGGAGTGAGGAGGTAGTCCAGGGGGCATTGTCCCAAGCAGATCTCAGAAGCAGTGACATGTGGCGCATCCTCCGGTGTGTGCAGAGCTCGGTGTATGGACCCGATGGGTGTTTCAGCAGTCAGGAGCGTGGCTACCCTTGCTCATGAGGGCTCAGCATCCACACCCAGCTGCTCGCCATCTGTCACTCCGGTTCCAGGGGTAACCCTTTTCTGACCTCCACAGGCACCTGCACTCATGTGCACACCTGCTTACACATAAATATGCATAATAAAAATAAAATAAGGTCTGGGGATTTAGCTCAGTGATAGAGTGCTTGCCTAGCAAGCGCAAGGCCCTGGGTTCAGTCCCCAGCTCCGAAAAAAAGAAAAAAAAATAAAATAAAATCCCTTTGCAAATGGATGTCTAAGAAATTTCAAGTGTAAGAAATAACCAGAAGTCATTGCTTTTATGAGGAAAGGAGAAAATATAGGTAATCCAGTTTAGCTGAGTCTCTCTTTGAGTGCATGTCTTATCTAGGATGAGTTAGTTGTCATGGTGATGTCTTGAGTGATGTTTGTGTTCATGAGGAAGAGGTATGCCATGGTCATCTTTTCGATGCTACCATTCCCTAATCTTGTAGCCTGAGCTAGTAGGCCCACTAGCATCATCTTGCCTCGAGGCCACTTTGGAACACTCACCTGTATGGCTCCTGAGTTGTCGCCTCACTCTTGAACGGGGGAAATCCCAAAGTGTATCCTAAGAGAGCCTCAGCCCCAGGATATGGATACCAAGCACACACTGGGGAAACACAGAAGCAATGGATTGTGCAGGGAAAGGAATCCAAAAATAAAACTCCACACTGTCCACTGTTAGTATTATCCATGTGGCAAGAGGATGTTTCATGTATACATAAAATAGGATGTTTAAAGAGGGAACATTCTGTTTCCAAAATTAAAACTGGAAAGTGTCCTATAACCTCTGCAAAGATTAGGGACTTGGCAAATGTGGAGAATGGGAGACACAGCAGATGAGAGCCTCGGCCTCTGAGCTGATAGGTATCCCAGAAAGAGAGCAGAGCCATGAAAACCAACACTTGGACTGAAGATTGACGGAGACGGAAGAGCGGGTGGGTCTAGAGTTGCTTGACTCAAGAGTCAAGATGCTTTTGCAGTTAGAAGAATGACTGAGAGCTCACAGAACAGATGTGGTGCCCAGAGACTTGTTTCCTCACACCCTTGTCCCCAGTTTTAAGGACAGGCGCCACTCCTTCTCAAGCTGTTTCCCTGGCTTATGCTCACCAAGGTAAATGTTCAAGAGTTAAAACGTGTTTCTTCTTCTCTATCTTAGGAAGTCATGGTTGCAGATGATCTGGAAAGCGAGGTAGGCTGCCACGCTTTATCTTAAAGCTCACATGTGTTGTATAAATAGTGACTGGGACTGAAGCAGAGACTCGAGTCCTGACCGAGAAAGACATGAACACAGGTTCCCCTGCATCTCAGGTCTGGGGTCGGCTTACTCTATCTCTCCCTCCCATTTCAGAGAGAAAAGCTGAAGTCCCTTTTGGCAGCTAAAGAAAAGCAGCACGAAGAAAGCTTACGAACCATCGAGGCCCTGAAAAACAGATTTAAATATTTTGAGGTACAAAAAGATTCAGTTCTCTTCTCTTATTCTTCATCTTCACAGTGAATAGGGCGAAGGTACCTGGCGTCGGAATTGACCTTGAATTATAAGTCCACTACTTAGTGTCCCTGAATTGTTCCCTACCTGCATGCCCCCTTGTAGGCTAGGTGAGAGCATTTCAGCCTGTGGTGCGTAGGTGACATTTTGTTCCTTTCCAGACCCTTCCTGAACCTTCTTCCCTGTTTTGTACTGTCCTGTGAACGTGTAGTGTGTGGCTCTAAAACTGAGGGAATGCCATGTAAGTGATCAGGCTCTCCTGGGGCTCTCGGGCAGGGATCTGCCGGGCAGGCTCCTCTATCAGTGCAGTCTGCATGGCGATGCTCCCAAACTGTTGGTGGTTAGACAGATGCGCACATGTGGAAGGTCATTGCACTACACAGGGAATGTTGGGGTACTTTAGTGAATTTTAAAATGTAAAACAAAACTGTTTTAGGCTTAGGAGTGCCCTCCACGGTTATTTAGAAATAGCTTTGTTGGGGTTGGGGATTTAGCTCAGTGGTAGAGCGCTTGCCTAGCGAGTGCAAGGCCCTGGGTTTGGTCCCCAGCTCCGAAAAAAAGAAAAAAGAAAAAGAAAAAAAAAAAAAAAGAAATAGCTTTGTGAGCTTCCAAATAAGTTGAGTCACTAAGGCCATGGATGGCATTTTAATAATGGTAGTGAAGTCCAGTGGTGGGCGATGTCACATGACACTCATAGGAAGGCTTCCTTTCTATCTGTAAGTAAAGGGCTGCCAGACAGAGATCTACCCAGTAAGGGGCTCACACACCTTCTGCAAATGAGTCCTTTAGAGCTCTCACTAGGCTATGATAAAACTATAGAAAAGTAACTAATATTTCATATATCAAAACCAGCATGCAAGTTTTCTAAAACATGTATTTATGTGTATGGATGTTTTGCTTGCATGCTTATCTCTGCATCATATACTGGGGTCCATGGATGCCAGGAGTGGGTGTGGGATTTCCCAGAAGTGGAGTTACACACAGTCGTGAGCTGCCGTGTGGGTACTGGGAATCAAACCTGGACCCAAAGCTATGCTTATGCTTTTAATGAAAAGTTAGAAGTAGGTGGTGTGGTCTTAGCACAGCGCACACGCGGCAGAGTCTCTCACTTCCTTTGCACGGTGGGTGTGCGCGCTGCTTCCTCTAGCAGGGGTGTGACCGTGCCCTGTGTCCTGTTTAGTCACTTTCCCGTCAAGACGCTGGGGACATTTCCCCCGGTCAGTACGTATTCATTGTGACGCATTTTTATATAAGCAATGGGTTTTTAAACAAAAGGCAAATCCCAGGCCCTGGTTCTATGTACTTATGAAATTAGGAATTTAGATCCAGTACAAATCATTTAAAGTCGGCACTCCATATCCATGTTCCTGAGTCTGCATCCATAAATGAAAGGATGGTAAAAAAAAAAAAAAAAACAGTGGGGAATTCCTCTATTGAACATGTGCAGATGCGTATCTTCTTGTTATTTTCCCCAAAATAATCCCATATACGACTTCTGTAGCACTTCCTTTGTGCGGGGCATTATAAGCAGTGTAATCACTTAAATCTGTGGGAGGACACACACAGTCCAAGTCTCGTTCTGCACTGCGGCCTGGGAGGGATCCGAGTGTCTGTAAGTCTGTACATCTCGATACCCGTGGACACACAGAGCTGACTTGAGTGTCCACAGTATTATGACAGACTGAGTGTAAACAAAATTGTAAGAAGGCATTTATCTTGTTCACATTTGGGGGAAACCTGGGGACTTTAGAATGAGGCTAGTTTATGCTGTAATTGAGAAATGAAGACAAGAAGACCGAGTTAGGTTTTAAACTCCTGTATGTCTTGTGTGCGTCCCACCCCCACGTACACATGTAAGCGTGTAAATGATCACAGGCTCTAGTTTTAAATGCCACGTAGAATGAACAGCCTAAGCTCACACGTTTCTCTGTCCGGGGCACTGCAGTTAGTGGAGGTGAGTTAGTTTCGCTGTGAAATGCTGGGCTATGGGTGACATTAATTTAGGGGTTAAGCACTGGGCTGGTCTTGCTATGTTTCCTAAGCGGAGGTTGGTGTTAAGCTGTTGAAGCTGACACACCCTGTCCCTTGGGGTATACTATTCTCTCCTGTGCACTGATCTCTGGACACCCACACTGGGACAAGGGACAGTCCTAGAGTGCTTTAACCCTGGGTATCTGAGGTGTCTTCCTGCTCTTTTCCCTCACCACTGGTGTTCTGCCATGTGCAGGCCTTTGCCCCAGTTTAATTTGGCAACAGCCATGCCTTCACCTCAACAGCCTGCATCTCAGTAGCTTGGAAAAAAGGCATTACAATACCCCAGAGCCAGTCCCAGCAGTGGGATTTCCAGTTCCAGGAAACCCAATTTCATATCGCCTCGCCTGTGGCCACTTCCTTCCTTTCCCTCCCAGGCACAGCGGGAATGAGAGGGAGGCGTCGGGTTCTCTGTTACTTTACAGCTCATTCTTCTTGGGTTCCTTGAACCTCAAAGCTGAGTTTGTCAGAGCACTCAGAGAGGTGCTGCGTCCAGCTGACCCTGTCACTGTAGGCTCTGTACAGCCTCTGTCCTCTGTAGGCTCAGGTGGAGGAACAGGCAGAGGAGCAAGGCATGTGCCAGGATGTTTTCCAGGATGGGATTCTTGAGAGCGGAAATAGATAGAGCATTTGACAAACTGGGACTGCGCACACCTAAATGTTTTAATTCACACTTCTGATTTCAGAGTGATCATCCAGGACCCGGAAGTTACTCGAGTAACCGTAAGTATGAACGCATGGGGTTTTGTTACAGTTGAGAGTTCAGGACAAAAGGCTGTGCCTGTAGCCTATAGCTTCCTATACACACTGCCGCTCCTGCGAGTGTCAGCAGCCTATCTGCAGGTGTCACCCCAGCAGACAGAGGGGGGCGGCTCAGAGGAGCACTGTAGCCCAGGGTAAAATGTGGCAGGCACAGAGGCCCTGTATACACGCCCACGGAGGCCAGAAGAAAGCTTGGGAGCCCCTAGAGATGGCATTCAGATAGTCGTGAACAGCTATCGGGGTTCGGGAATTGAACCTGGATCTTCTAAAAGAGCAGGTGGTTCTCTTAACTGCTGAGCCAACTCTCTGACCCAGAACTTACTTTTTTTTTTTCCCCAATGGAAAGAAACAAATACAGCTTTGTGACAGGGAGAAACTGACCTTGGTGTGGGCAAACATTTCACACGTTTATAAGCAATTATTAGTTATTTTAGAATTACCCACAACTCACTTCCTATGTTGTTTTATTCTGTAATTTGATACGATTTCCCTGGAAAACCTATCTTTCTGTTTCTCTATTAAGATCCACAGTAATGCTGTAAATTTGACTTATATATTTCATTGTAATCCTGTAGCCTATTTAACCTAATAGTCTTACAGACTTCTTTTTTTAAAGGACATACTTTATTTTAAAATGTGTGTCTCTCAGTGACTGAGTATTCCCCTAAGGCAAGAAGTGAGCACCAGGTCCCCTGGAGCTGGAGTCACAGGCAGGTGAGACCTACGTGGTCTGAGTGTTGGAAATTAACTCATGAAGAGTAGCAAATGCTTCTGACCACTGAGCCATCCTTCCAGCCCAGCCTTAGGTATTTTTAAAGGCCAGCCTTAGCACCTGTTGTTCAGTGACTGTAGGGTCTTCCCTTTCTCTGAGAAAGGAGATAAGCCTGCTTTAGAACAAGAGCAGGTTCATACTGTGCTGCTTTTGTTATGATTATATAATAAAGGACAAGAATTATGCCTACTTTTAGCCTACACTAGGCCAACTTTGGCACAGATGTGTAAAATATCATTTATTGGTTTTAATTAGGAAAAGAAGACATGCTTCATAAACAAGGTCAAATGTACACGGCAGATTCACAGGTAAGACTTTTGTTATTTAACTTAAAAACCTGTCGGAAGGGGCCAGATGTGGTGGCACTTGCCTTTGCAGGTGGATCTCTGTGAGTTCAAGGCCAACCTGGTCTACAGAGCAAATTCCAGGCCAGCCCAGAACGTAGTGAGACCCTGTCTAAAAAGAAAAGTAAAACAAAACCTTTTTTTAAAAGAAAACATTTGGTTCTGTCTAAAAAGTAGAAACCGTTGCATAACTCCTAAGTACGTTATCACTAAGTGGTCATGGTTTCATGGTCCCAAGTTGGTTTTGCTTTTTTAGTTTAATACAAGAACATGTTGCTATTTCTGGGGTCCTGTGTTTGTGGTGCCACTGCCGTTTGTGATGTCTTAAACAAGAGGTTGGCATTTCTGCCCATTCTCTTTGATTTCCAGTTTCCTCACAGAATGATAATTCTCCTCATGTGCCCATTTAGAAGGGCACAGGTGTGAATCATTCAAAAGTAGTCCCGGCATTGAAACATTCTTCTTTGCAATTAAATATTCTTTGTTTTGAAAATAGACTCCAAAATAAAATTTCCAAGAGGTAGAATGTTGGCTAGTGTTTGTACCTATGTATCCACCATACATGGGCCCTGGATCCCATCCCCAGCACTGCAAAACCTGGTGTGCTGGCAGATGTCTGTGAGGCCAACCCTTGGGAGGTGAGGGCAGGAAAAGCAGAAGTCCGAGGTCATCTTCAGATGCAGAGATTTTTGAGGCTCGCCTCAGCTACTGAGACTAAGAAACGAATAATGGTGAGAGAGTACATGATGAAGATCCACCAGTCTTCAGTGGGGAGAGTAGTCAGAGTATTTGGGAAGACTGGATAAATATCTGATTGAAATATGTATAATGGCATGACGGTGTGACTCTGTACATGTGATTTCTTGGCAAATTATACTAGTGTTAGTCCAAAGATAATTGCACAGTTGAGAGCTGGTCTAGAGGCAGCCCAAGGCTAGGAAAGTATTCTATGTTGGCAATTTCTTCCTCTTGATTCAGAGCAAGGCAGTTTTAATTTACCCAAATAGCTTAAAACAGAAAAGTCTGCCCATTGAACAATAGG
Source organism: Rattus norvegicus (assembly GCF_021556685.1). NCBI lineage: Eukaryota > Metazoa > Chordata > Mammalia > Rodentia > Muridae > Rattus > Rattus norvegicus. The sequence continues at coordinate 69,043,740 of NC_141541.1, forward strand.
ATGTCTCCATGGCCCATGGCATTTGTCGATGAATTAATACTTATATAAAAAACATTGTTACTAGATGGGAAAGTAAAAATAGTTACATTGAGTCTTTCATGATTATATGTCTGATAGTTGAACTATCTCTCTCATAAGTTTAATTATACTTCTTTTCTGTCAGTATTAATTAATCGTGGGAACAAGGTATCCATCAAGTTTTATATTATGTGCTAAGATTTCTATTTATCTTCCTGCTAGAAAGGAAACATATGTCTTTTTTGTTAGTTGATTGACATTTTCCTGACAGTTCCGATACAAGGCGGGCTTATTTTGGTGGAATTTTTTAAAATTTAAAGAGCATTATATTGGAGTTAACAGTGAGGGTGCTCAGAAGTCACATATTTTATTAGAAATTTAATAATGTGTGCAGATCAGCCAGGTGGCTGAGCTGGAAGAGTCGAGTGCCTGCAAACCTGACGGCCTGAGTTCAAACCCGGGGAGCCACCAGGTGGAAGGTGAAAAGTGGCCCTGCATTTGTCCTCATTTGTGTATACCTCACAAAGCAAACAAGGGAACAAACAAACAAACAAGTTTAATAATCTATAATTCTATGAGAGTATGTACACATTTAAAATGCAGAATTTACTTGGGGGTTCTGATGCCTGGCTTTAGACCCTGAAGTTCTGGGCACAGTGTTCTAGCCCGCGGGCATGCTGGCTGGAGAAAGTAAACGGAGCCCAGGGGCCATAGCTGTTTCTTTAGAAATTGTCTTAAAAGAATTTCCAAGATGTTTGGAGTGCAGTACGGAATTCCTACTGTTTTTCTTACCCCAAATCGATCCTTTCTTGCTCCTTCCACCTCTCCCATCTTCCTAATCTGAAAAACCCTTTGATTACTGATGTAAATATTGTGTAGAGCCGTCTATAAAATAGTCACCATAGTGACTTTAGGTTTTGGGGTTAATGTTTTTTATTTATTTATTTTTTCAGTGTACATCACCGGGCGTACCCCCCCATATGCAGAGTAGGTCTATGTTAAGGCCTCTGGAGTTGTCTTTACCAAGTCAGACCTCATACTCTGAAAATGAGATTTTAAAGAAAGAGTTGGAAGCTATGCGAACTTTCTGTGACTCGGCGAAACAGGACCGACTGAAGCTCCAAAACGAGTTGGCGCACAAGGTTGCGGAGTGCAAAGCCTTGGCTCTGGAGTGCGAGAGAGTCAAGGAGGACTCAGACGAGCAGATCAAGCAGCTGGAAGATGCCCTCAAAGATGTGCAGAAGAGGATGTATGAGTCGGAAGGCAAAGTCAAGCAAATGCAGACCCACTTCCTGGCCCTCAAAGAGCACCTGACCAATGAAGCAGCCACGGGGAGCCACCGCGTCATCGAGGAGCTGAGGGAGCAGCTGAAAGACATGAAAGGGAAATATGAAGGCGCTTCGGCAGAAGTGGGCAAGCTGAGGAACCAAATCAAACAGAGCGAGATGCTGGTAGAAGGGTTCAAGAGGGACGAGAGCAGGCTGGTGGAAGAGAATAAGAGATTGCAGAAGGAATGCAGCACGTGTGAAATAGATCGGGAGAGGAGGGGGCGGAGGGTCACGGAGCTGGAGGGCCAGCTCAAAGAGCTGGGGGCTAAGCTGGCCCTTTCCGTGCCCACAGAGACATTTGAAAGCATGAAGAGCTCGTTATCCAATGACATCAGTGAGAAAGCGAAAAGGCTAGCGGAGGTGGGGCGGGACTATGAAAGCTCTCAGGGGGAGATTCGACAGCTGAAGAGGGATCTGGAGAGCGTTAGGGCCCAGCACATCAGACCGGAGGAGCATGAGCAGCTCAGGAGCAGGTTGGAGCAGAAGTCGGGAGAGCTGGGGAAGAAAGTGACAGAGCTAACCCTGAAAAACCAGACACTCCAGAAAGAAGTGGAAAAACTCTACGCAGACAACAAACTCCTCAACCAGCAGGTGCACAGCCTCACGGTGGAGATGAAAACTCGCTATGTGCCTTTGAGGGTCAGCGAGGAGATGAAGAAGGCGCATGATGTGAATGTGGAGGATTTGAATAAGAAGCTTTCGGATGCAACACAGAGATACGCAGAGAAGAAGCTAGAAGCAGAGAGACTGCTGGCAGAGAACGATAAGTTGACCAAGAACGTCAGCCGCCTGGAAGCTGTGTTTGTAGCTCCCGAGAAACATGAAAAGGAGCTAATGGGTCTGAAATCCAATATCGCTGAACTAAAAATGCAGCTGTGTGAGCTTAATAAAAAATGTGGTGAGGGTCAGGAGAAAATACGTGCGCTTATGTCTGAAAACACCAGCTTGAAAAAGACTCTGAGTAGCCAGTACGTGCCTGCCAAAACCCACGAGGAGGTGAAGGCCTCCCTGAGCAGCACTTTGGAGAAAACCAACAGAGCTTTATTGGACTCGAAGAAAAGGCTTGACGACACGAGCCAGGAATTTTCAAAACTAAGGGAGGAGAATGAAGTGTTGAGGAGGAACCTGGAGAACGTTCAGAATCAGATGAAGGCTGACTACGTGAGCCTGGAGGAACACTCGAGAAAGATGAACATGGCGAACCAGAGCCTGAAGGAGGCGCAGGATGCCCACACTGCCCTCCTGGCTGACTACCGCCAGGGCCAGGAGGAGATCGTCACGCTGCACGCAGAAATTAAGGCCCAGAAAAAGGAGCTCGACACCATCCAAGAATGCATCAAGCTAAAATATGCTCCCCTCTCCCGAATGGAAGAGTGTGAACGCAAGTTCAAGGCTACAGAGAAAGCACTGAAGGAGCAGTTATCAGAGCAGACACACAAGGGCCAGGTGAGGGACGAAGAGGTCAAGAAGGGCAAGCAAGAGAATGAGAGGCTGAGGAAGGATCTCGCCGCCCTTCAGAAGGAGCTGAAGGATAGGAATGTTCTGGTGGAAGAGGCCAGGGAGGCAGAAAGAGCACTGAGCAGGAAGACAGAAGAACTCGGCAAACAGCTGAAGGAACTGTCCCAGAAGTACAGCGATGTGAAGAGCGAGAGAGAGAAGCTGGTGGAAGAAAAGGCCAAGCAGACTTCCGAGATCCTTGCAGCCCAAAATCTTCTGCAAAAACAGCCAGTCCCACTGGAGCAGGTGGAGGCTCTCAAAACATCTCTCAACGGCACAATCGAGCACCTAAAGGAGGAGCTGAGGAGTAAGGAGAGGTGTCTGGAGAGAGAGCAGCAGGCGGTGAGCCAACTTCAGCAGCTGCTGGAGAATCAGAAGAGCTCCTCCGTGACCCTGGCGGATCACCTGCAGCTAAAGGAAGCCTTGGAGAAAGAGGTTGGGATCATGAAAGCCAGCCTGAGAGAGAAGGAAGAGGAAAGCCAGAAGAAAACCAAAGAAGTCTCCAAACTCCAGACCGAGGTCCAGAACACCAAGCAGGCGCTGAAGAACTTAGAGACCAGAGAGGTCGTCGACATGTCAAAATACAAAGCCACCAAGAATGATTTGGAGACCCAGATTTCCAACTTAAATGACAAACTGGCCAGTCTGAACAGGAAGTACGACCAAGTGTGTGAGGAGAAGGTCTCTGCCAAGGACGAGAAGGAGCTGCTGCATCTTAACATCGAGCAGGAGATCAGGGACCAGAAGGAGCGGTGTGACAAGTCCCTGACAACCATCATGGAGCTGCAGCAGAGGATACAGGAGTCCGCCAAGCAGATCGAAGCAAAGGACAATAAGGTAGGCCGATGCAGACCGGGAGGCCGGCGGGGGACCCTGGCGTAGCGCCCCAAGTCAGGTCCACAAAGCCATTAGTTAAGCGCCACCCTTCCAGTTTGACCACAGGCACGCCAAGTAATTCTCCATTGAAAAGGCACAGAAACCAAAGGCCTGTCTTCCGTCCATCCCCTCAGCTGACGGTTAAAGAAGAAGGGGAGACTGAGGTTCGCTTTCTCCTATCGAGGAGTCAGAACCTTGTGGGCCTCTGGCTGTCAGAAGTGAGGTCACTGGGGAACATCCGGACTCCATCTCCCTGCTCACCTATGCCAGTACACTGAGCCCAAGTCACCGTGCATTCTGCCCTCAGGTGTTTCTGCAAACCTGGTCCCTTTTGTGCTTTGCTGTGTCCTGTGCACCTTTAACCCTTCACCTTTACCCTGCAGCCCCCAGTGCCAGTCCAGCCAACAGTTGCTCCCAAACCACAGGCTCCATCTTGGCTTTGCCATTTGTTAAATTAAAACATTTTAGGGGCAGGATTTTTAATTTATCTTTTCCTCTTGGTCTGCTTCCTTATGGTCCATTTTTCCAGAATATGTACACAATAATATTGTCAGAGCTGTTAGGTGTCTAGGTTGTACCATGGAGATGAAAAAAGGAAGACCGATCACAGCTCAATGCACTCACTGAGTAATCATGAAATGGCCTCTATGCGCTGGGGAGATTTGGAATGAGTGAAAGCAAGCTCAGACTCAGCCTTCCCCAGCAGCACGTCTTCCCATAAGCTCTAGCATTTAAATCCACTCGGCCTATGTGCAGAGCTGTTAGGATGCAGTAACATCATTGTGAGAGCCGAGTCCTGCATCTACTTATACACATCGCCAGTTCTTAAACGGCACAACTCCTGGGACCGCAGAGGCGGCTTAGCTGTTAAAAGCACTTGATGGCCGCTCTTCCAGAAGACAGCACTGATGTTTTGATCAGCTCACAACTGTTCTGGCGTGGGGGGTGCGGGTGGGGAACATGACGCCATCTGCTGGTCTCTGTGGGCACTCCACACACATAGACAGAAATAAATTTTTAAAAAACTTGTTTGGATAAATAATACAGCCCTTGATGAGAAGAAGTTAATCTGTGTGCACATGAGTCAAACTTTTTTAGTTCTTACGCTCCATCTAATAAACCCCTTTCCAGTGTTCAAAACATCAGAGGACCTTTCATGCTCAGAGAAAACTGCTCATGCTCCAGTCTTAGGACATTCACGATGTTTCTTCTTAATTTGGTGTTGTCTTTGGAAGAAATTTACTGGAATTAAGTCCAAGAAACTGTATGAAAGTATGCCATGTATTCTGTAGGTAGAGTCTTGACCGCATCTTACTCGATGTTTAAAGTTTCTGTCTCAAGTGAGGAGTGATTTCTGTGGAAGGATTTTCATCTGCAACGATGGTGAATGCTTTCCTACCATTTCTTTCTGTCTCTCAAAAGATAACTGAACTTCTGAATGATGTCGAAAGACTAAAGCAGGCGCTCAATGGCCTTTCCCAGCTCACCTACAGCAGCGGCGGCCCCACCAAGCGGCAGAGCCAGCTAGTGGACACCCTGCAGCAGCGAGTGAGGGATCTGCAGCAGCAGCTGGCTGTGAGTGTGTGTCCAGGGCACTGAAGGGTGGGGCCGGCGGAGTGAACTAGTATGTGTGAGTGAATGAGTGTGTGTGTGGCTGTGTGAGTGTGTGTGTGTCTGTGTGAGTGTGTGTGTGTCTGTGTGAGTGTGTATTTTGTGTGTGTGTCCATGAGCGTGTGTGAGTGTGTGTGTGTGTGTCTGTGTGAGTGTGTATTTTGTGTGTGTGTCCATGAGCGTGTGTGAGTGTGTGTGTGTCTGTATGAGTGTGTATTTTGTGTGTGTGTCCATGAGCGTATGTGAGTGTGTGTGTCTGAGTGTGTGTGTATGTATGTGTTAGTGTATGTGTATGTGAGTGTGTGTGTGTGTCTGTGAGTGTGTATTTTGTGTGTATGTGAGTGTGTGTGTGAATGTGAGTGTGTGAGTGTGTATTGTGTGTGTATGTGAGTGTGTGTGTCTGTGTGAGTGTGTATTGTGTGTGTGTCCATGAGTGTGTGAGTGTGTGTGAGTGTGTGTGAGTGAATGTGAGTGTGTGTGCGAGTCTGTGTATGTGAGTGTGTGTGTCTGTGTGAGTGTGTATTTTGTATGTGTGTCCATGAGTGTGTGAGTGTGTGAATATGTATTTTGTGTGTGTGTCCATGAGTGTGTGAGTGTGTGTGAGTGAATGTGAGTGTGTGTGAGTGAATGTGAGTGTGTGTGAGTGTGTGTGTATGTGAGTGTGTGTCTGTGAGTGTATTGTGTGTGTCCATGAGTGTGAGTATGTGTGTGAGTGTGCGTGTGTGAGTGTGTATTGTGTGTGAGTGTGTGAGTGAATGTGAGTGTGTGTGTGCAAGTGTGTGTGTGAGTGTGTGTCTGTGTGTGTATTGTGTATGTCCATGAGTGTGTGTGTGTGAGTGTGTGTGTCTGAGTGTGTGTGTGTGAGTGTGTATTGTGTGTGTATGTCCATGAGTGTGTGTGTGTGAGTGTGTGAGTGTGTATTGTATGTCCATGAGTGTGTGTGTGTGAGTGTGTGAGTGTGTATTGTATGTCCATGAGTGTGTGTGTGTATGTGTCTGTGTGCGTGTATATTGTGTGTCCATGAGTGTGTGTGTGAGTGTGAGTGTGTGTGAGTGTGAGTGTATGTGTCTGTGTGAGTGTATATTGTGTGTGTATGTCCATGAGTGTATGTGTGAGTGTGAGTATGTCTGTGTGAGTATGTTATATGTGTGTCCATGAGTGTATGTGTCTGTGTGAGTTATGTATGTGTGGGTGTTACGTATATGAGTGAGTGTATATATTGTGTGTGTGTATGTGTCCATGAGTACATGTGTATTTGTCAGTGTGTGTGTTATATGTGTATGTGCCCATAAGTGTGTGTGTGTATTTATGAGTGTATGTGAGAGTGTGTGAATTTATTTGAGTGTATGTGAATACGTGAGTGAGTGTGTATGTATAAGTATGTGTATGTGTCTATGAGTATGTGTGTATTTGTGTGTATGTATGTTATATAAGTGTGTGTGTGTGTGTGAGAGAGGGGGGGGAGAGGGAGAGAGAGAGGGAAGGAGAGAGAGAGAGAGAGAGAGAGAGAGAGAGAGAGAGAGAGAGAGAGAAGCTTCCATGGAGTTGAAATGCATTTGAAGCTGACTTCACATTCATGTTTGATCCTTGTTTAACGCTGCCACTACTTACAGTATGGTAGTGTCATTTATTTGCGCCTAATGTATGCTACTCCAATACGCATCCGTTATTTCCTCTCTGAACTGTGCCTCTGTTACCATTCTGCAGAGCAGGGTAGTTTAAGGGGACTTACTTGGCTCATGGCTCTGGATGGGTTGCATCTGGTGAAAACCTGGCTGTGTCACAGCATGGCCATATCACACCGGAAGGCAAGAGCAAGAGGGGCCAAGCTCACTGCCCATAAGGACACCATTCTGGCAGGAAGAAACTTGTGACAGTGACATTAACAATGTCATTATCAATATTGGATCGAATTACCTCTTACCTGTGGGTGGTGGTGACTGGGAACTCTTTCTAACACGCAGAGTCTGGGGTCACATTCTAACGGCCGTTTCCCAGAAAGGAGAGGCTAGCGTCTCTGGTTCCAAAGAAGAAGGAAGAACTTGTGTAAAGCATTTTGGTGTGTGAAAGGGAGGTAGAGGATCTTCCAGGACACGAAAATAGTATGAAAAGATCCAGAGGGTGGGATCTAGCCACCACGACCGAGGATAAGAAAAGGCAGGCCGAGTGGCGGTAGTGCACCCCTGTAGCAGCATCTGTAGAGGCTTGGGAGCTGGCACAGCATGTGGTGCACAAGCCTGCCAACCCGAGGAAACCACTGAAAGGGGGGCGGGAAGAGACAGCTGTCCTCTAGTATCACCTTCTCGGGGTCTAGGACTGAGCTACCTCTTCCCTTTTGTCAGCGCTGGCTCAACGACTCCAGAGGGATGGATGCCTCCCTATGTGTGAGAGAGTGTCCAAGCATCTGCTTGGTCTGCAGAGTCCAAAGAGCAAAAGCCATGTCTTTTTAAAATCGTTTTAAAACTATTATTTTTATTATTTTGTGTGTGTGTGTGTGTGTGTGTGTGTGTGTGTGTGTGTGTGTGTGTATCTATACGCATCCACATTTCCATTCATGTCCTTTTACCCTAAAACAGTATTCATGGTAAGTAATAACAACAACAACAACAACACAACAACAAAACCTTTCTTGTTGTTTTGTTTTGTTTTTTATGTTTAAGGCCCAGACTTGCGATCAGCAGTTAGAAGTATATACTACTCTTGCAAAGAACTCAAGTTCGGTTCCCAGATCCCACATTGGGCAGCTCACAGAAGCCCATAACTCCACTTCGGGGAATCTGGTGCCTTTAGCTTCTGTGGGCTCTTCATAGATACAGTCACATACAGACACACAGACACACAGACACACAGAGTCATCCCTTGTGCCTTGCTGGCATTGCTTCCCCAGGAACAGGAATGTATGTTAAGGAAAACCTTACACCAGCTCCATCACGTATGTCAGCATCTGCGTGCGCTTCTGTTTTAAGGGTGGCAGAGCCCTTTAATAACCTGCTGTGTGCAACCAGAAATCTCACACTCATGGCTCTGAGTCTCCTGGCCTTGCACACATGCGTGCTAACGTTCTCCTCTGTCTGCTTTCCCACGGCTCTAGGATGCTGACAGACAGCACCAGGAAGTGATCGCTATCTACCGGACACACCTCCTCAGTGCCGCACAGGTAGGGTCGGCTGTGTCTTTGGAAGAGACTATTCATTTTAGGGGAAAATAAAATTCTGTTTTTATTTTTATTTGAGTAAACTTACATGCACGTAATTGACATTTGAAGTTGCTCTAGCCCATATGCTTATTTAAAAATAATTGTGTTTCTTTTAATCATGGCTTGCATATCTCCCAGAACAATTTACAAAGCCACACAGCAACACAACATCTTAAATTTAGTGTTGTCTCCATCTGCTTGCCACTCATCCGCTAGACAGTTTGGCAACACACGATGGCAGATCACGTTAACAGTGTCGCTAGCTGGGATAATGCCTTGACATCACACGTGGCTGTCAGCAGGGGCTGGGTGGGAGAGTAGAGGGGGCTGCATATGTTTCCTGGTGGCTGGGGTGGGGGTGGGGGTCTTTGAAGTAAAGAACACTAAAAAGTTGGAAAAGGACAAAGGGGGTATCATAGAATTGTAAGAATTAAGGGAGAATTGGTCCGTTGTAATTGATTATTTACTGATGGCGCCGTACACTCAGTGAAGCAGAAGATGGTAATCCTCTTGCGGCCTGTAAAAGAAACATGCTCAGGAAATGTTCAGGGTGTGAGAGACAGGCTTCTGCTCTGTGGCAGCCATGCGAACAGTCCCACATTCTCAGAATAGACTGAGCAGGAAGACGGACTGGAAGAGACAACGTTGGATTCACGAGTGAGGGGTACTAGAAGTTGATTGGATTTGAGATGTGTTAGCCACACTGTTCTGTTAAAACAAAACAGGAGCAGGAGAACTCAGCTAAATAATAGTAAACATACTTTCTGACATCAGATTCTTAAAACCAGTGATTCACATTTCCTATAGGCTTGGGAGGGATACTGAAAAGAGGGACGGCAGGAAGGATGCTTCCCTGCTGCCCTCTGAGCGGGTGAGACATTTGCTGAGCTCTGAAAGATTATGTCATTACTAGAGCTGTCAGTGGACAACAGAACAGGACGTTTACTAGAGGTCAGAACAGCCCAGATCAGACTGCAGGGGCATGTGGTACAGGACCTGATATACATGTACACATGTATATGTATACAGAGACACATGCGCAGACACACACATACACACGCATACACGCACAAACTTGATACTAGAAAGGATGAGAAACATCCTAGTCTTGGCCAGGGAGGGCAGAGCAAAACACCGTGACAGCTTCTGAGCCCTTCCTACTCTGTAGAATGTGCCCTTCTGAAATCTAAAACTGTTTTCTGCTGAGTCCTAATGAAGCAGCAGCAGCACTTGGCATCTGAAGACGTCTTGCCGTCTGGCATCATGCAGTTAACTATGGATCCAGTGTAGTCAACTGTGGCTAACATTTGAAATTTAAACACCCTGCCGCTGTAAAAACAGATTTGGGAGGCAAAACTTTTTATATTCATAGATGTGTCCTGCCAAAACCTATTCAGATGCTCCAGTAATGAATTAATAATAAAGAAGAGAGTAGAAGCGTGCAAGCCTGCCACAGATTTGCATCTGCTTAACCCTGCTACTTAAAAGTATGTGCGTGTGTATCTGTGTATGAGTGTGTATATCTGTGTATGAGTGTATGTATGAGTGTTTATCTATGAGTGTGTATCTGTGTATGAGTGTGTGTACCTGTAAGAGTGTGTGTATGAGTGTGTATCTATGAGTGTGTGCATCTGTGTATGAGTGTGTGTCTGTATGAATGCGTGTATCTATGAGTGTATATATGAGTATGTGAGTGTGTATCTGTGTATGAGTGTGTGTATCTGTAAGAGTGTGTGTATGAGTGTGTATCTATGAGTGTGTGTATCTGTGTATGAGTGTGTGTCTGTGTATGAATGTGTGTATCTGTCAGTGTATATATGAGTGTGTGAGTGTGTATCTGTGTATGAGTGTGTGTATAGGTGTGTTGTGTGTTTGTGTGTTGTACACACAGGAGTATGCAGGTGCATGTGGCGGCCAGGACAGGACACTGAGTGCCTTTCTTACTCTGCTCTGCCTTATTGCCTTGAGGCATGGTCTGTCACTGAACCTGAAGTGCAGTTGAGCTAGGCTGGTCAACCAGAGAGCTCTTGGGATGTGCTGGGGTCGTAGGCACTCCAGCTTTCCCAGAGCTTTTGTGTGGGTGCTGGGGATTCAATCTCAGGGCCTCACATCGCAGAGCCACTACTCTTACACACCAAGCCATCCCTCTAGCCCCTACTTACACACCCAGCTTTGCAACAGGGGAGATCCCAGGATCTAAGAGGTACCATTCATTACCGATAGTTTTTGGCCAAATGTTTGGAAGATGGATCTTTTCTACCCTGTCGGGTGGAAGTGTAAATTGTTGTTTCTAATAAGGAAAAAGTTGTAGTCACTTGAAAATTCAGATATTGAACTGGCTTTTTGTTACTGTGTCTTTTTTTTTGAGACTGGTCTCATGTAGTCCAGGTAGCCCTTGATTCCTGACTTTCCTGCCTCTGTTTCCCGAGTGCTGACATTGTAGTTGTTCACCGTACACCCCATCTTGATCCAGCTATTTCTTCTCAAAGTGTCTGGTGTGTGTGTGTGTGTGTGTGTGTGTGTGTGTGTGTGTGTGTGTGTTAAATATTATACACATATATTAAATGTCTGACATTATGAAGAGGCCAGGAAATTTAATATGTCTGTATAGTGGATGTTACATAAAACGAACAGCGACCTGGCTCTGGAGAAGGATTGCTATGGCACAGAGAGGACGTGCCACAGGGATGTGTCATCCTGCTTATGTAACCTAAGTATGGGGATTATTTTTCCTCAGTTGCTTCTCTCCTCAAAGGGGCCGGGCAGGGAGATGGCTGAGTGGGCAAAGCACTTTCCTACAAGCTTGAGGATCAGAGTTCAGATCCTCAGCACCAAGGAACTGCTGAGTGGGTGTGGCAGCCTGGCTGTAAGCCCTGCTGCCAGGCCAGCCAAATGGCAAGCTCTGGTTTCAAGTGACAGACTGCCTCATATAGAAGAAAGAGAATGCTCGAGGGTACATATGCACATGCTTGTGCACACACACACACAATGCACAACAGCCGTGGGAAATGTTCATGTTGCTTACTGTTTGTCACGCACACAGCAGAGGCCATTGTTGCCCATTGGTTTTCTGGTCATAATGTTTGGAGCTCCCGCTGTGTACTTAGTGCTTGTGACCTGACCTTTATTTCCATGGTAGAGTTCCTGGGGGCCACTCTTACAGTGACGAGGGGTGCCCTAGGATAAAGGCCTCAGCTCTGGAGCTCATAAAGATGACATATACCCTCTTCCTTCTCCCCAGGGTCACATGGATGAAGATGTGCAGGCAGCCTTGCTGCAGATCATACAGATGCGACAAGGCCTCGTGTGCTAGCGTCAGCTGACTTGGAACCTGCGCTGCTGGTGCTATGCATTCTGGGTGCAACTCTGTGGCTCTTCTGGGCCTTACTCTGATAGTATCAGTAAAATAAACTATATTTTGTTCCGTTGTTGAATTTTATTTCTCTGAGACGAGTGTGTTACTGAGTTTTCCAGTGGATTCAAAGCTGATTCATTTCACACAGTGGCAAACAGCTCGTGCTTCTTGCCTTCCCTCAGCTATTATCTTTTTATTTGTACTTTTTAATTTTTTTCCTTTTTTTTTTTCTTTTTTTCTTTTTTTCGGAGCTGGGGTGGAACCCAGGGCCTTGCGCTTGCTAGGCAAGTGCTCTACCGCTGAGCTAAATCCCCAACCCCGTACTTTTTAATTTTTATTACTTTTTGTTTGTTGTTTTGTCTTTTGAGACGGTTTGTCTGTATAGCCCTGGCCATCCTGGAACTCATTTTGTAGATCAGACTGGCCTCAAACTCACAGAGAACCACCTGTTTCTGCCTCCCGAATGCTGGGATTAAAGGCCTGTGCCACCATGCCCTGTAATTATACTTTTTAAAACTACATTTTAAAAGTAGTTGCGTCCCTGAGCTCTCTGATGGGACTCCATATAAAAAGGAGTTTAGGCTGAAATTAGCAGTGAAAGATTGGTTTGGGAGAAAATAATTTATCGGATAGCTACTTTAAATGGATCAAAAACCCTTCCAGGGGCTGAGGAGCTGGCTCAGTAAAGAAAGTGATTTCTAGGCAAGCATGGGGGTCTGCACTCAATCCCCAGAACCCAGATTCTCAGCCTCAAGTGCAACAGAGGTGTCCAGTGCTAAAGAGGCAGACACAGCGCGGACTGTGAGCCTCACAGGTGGCCAGTCTAGCCAAATCAGTCATTAGCTGCAGGTTCAGGGAGAGACCCTGCCTCAAAAAATGAGATGGGGAGAAGTGGACAAAGATGCCAGACATCAGCCCCTCCTCCACATGCACATTCACATGTGTGCACACACATGCAGACAAATCACATTTTCCTCCCCGTGATTCTTAAGCCTTAGCTGCTTTGCAGGAGTGGCTGGTGTGGCTAGGCAAGTGCATCTCCGTCGAGCAGTCTAACAAGTGCTTTCCCTCTGTCTTCCTTCGTACACTAATACCGTCTAAGTAGATTTCTTTTCTCCTCTGTTGTTGCAGTGCTAATTTACACAGCTCAGGAACAGGCGGGAGCAGGATGGTTGAGGCATTGGTAAGACGCTTGCCTCCTGGTCTCCACAGCAGCTCTCTAGCCTTTCTTTACGGAGGCTGACTTTTCTCGCCATGGTCTTTAGAGTGAGAACAATGAGAGATGATGTGCGAAATTTTTCAAAGTGTCAAAAACTTGAATATATATATATATATATATATATATGCCATCGCTTTGACATTTGCAACTGTTGTAATCAAGCGCTCCTTCTACATGTGTCCTCCAAATGTTTCAGACTTATTTATAGGAGCATCATCTGATGGGATTAATAACAGGAGAACAAGTTTCTTGGAAAATTAGCATTAGAGAATTGGTCTGGGCGAACATCTTGAAGTTTTAGACAACAGTGCCACAATGCGATGACACTTCCAGAATGCAGACAGCAATAAGATAAAAGAATTGGACCTATTAGTGGTAAATTCTCTAACCAGCTATTTCTACTAACTGCATCTTACTAAGGAGAATTTATATCTTTTATTTTGATTAATATTTTATTTGTTGTTCACACTAAAAAAAAATCTCTAGTTTGACAGTTACAAGTAATTTCCCAAACAGATCATATCAGCTGAGCTTGTGTGTGTGTGGTGTGTATATGTAATTTGTTGTGTGTGTGTGTGTGTGTGTGTGTGTGTGTGTGTGTGTGTGTGTACACATGTAGAGTCTCTAAGCTGATGTTGGGTATCTTCTATTGCTTACCACTTTCTTTATTGAAGCGGGGACTCTTGAACCCCACTCCAGAATCAGCTGCATTAGTGAGCCAGCTTGCCCTAATCATCGCCTGTCTCTGCTTCCTTGGTGCTTGGGTTATAGGTGGCCATTATACCTGTCTGGCTTTTATAAGTTGGTTCTGGGGAATCTGAACTCTGCTCTTGACACATGCATGACACATGCTGTACCCGCTGAGCCATCTTCCTGGCCTCTGGGTTTTCTTCCATTGCAAACTATGCCTTAGTAATCCTTGAGCATCTGAATCAAGTTTGTTTTTAATCCTAACTCTAGAATACAGTTGGAAAAATCACCACTCACACAAGGGTATGCCATCATATTTCCTTTTGGAAAGGGCATGTTCTAATGCGGGGTTACATAAGGGCACGTCCGTGCAAGCACACAATGAATTATAAGCATACCCTGACACCCCACCCCCACCAATCTCCCGTGTCCCCTTGATAATGTGATTTCTGCTTTCAGGTCATCTGAACACCCATGATCTTATGTCTCTGTAAAGTCTAGGAACCACAACTGAGAGGAAATAGGTGCTGTCTGTCTTTCTAAGACTAAACTGATAGCTTAACCTAGTGACCTCAGTTGTATGCATTTCCCAGCAAGTGGCATGACTTCATTCTTTCTAAGTCCGCATGTTCCACATACCGTCAGTGTATAAATGATGAAAAGTTGGATTGATTTACTTTGAATTCTTGAGGCAGGCACATAAATTTTACAGGAGGGACATATGTTTCCTTAAGTTGTTTAGTGTTGTCATTTGTCCTGTATTCTGTTTTTAAGATTTTTGGGCCACATATTGAAGTCCAACAGACTGATGTTCTGAACTGAATGCTTATGGTCTGAGCCATGTTCTCCTTGATAGTTGGGGAAGTAACCTTATGCATATTTTATTTGTGTTTTAAGGTTTGTTTTTTTTTTTTAAATTTGTGTATGTGCACATGAGTGCAGTGCCCATGGAGGCCAGAAGAGGGTGTCAGATCTCCTAGAGCTGGAGTGACAGGTGGTTATGAGCCTCTTAACACAGGTTCTGGGGACAACTGGAGTCCCCTGCATTTTATCTCCACATGTCAAAAACTCTTTAGAATTCCTTTGAGTAAGTATCCTTATAGAATACTTAAGTTGTCATTCATGTCTTTATTTTAACCACTTTTTAAAAAATTCTTTAATCTTTTTTTACAGTCCAGTCTTTATCCCCCTCCTACTCCACCCCCTGACTGTTTCACATCCCATTCCTCCTTCCCCAACCTCCGACTCCAGGAGGATGTCCCCACCCCACCACCACCACCACCCCATCAGACCTCCCCACTCCCTGGGGCCTCAAGTCTCTTGAGGGTTAGGTGCATCTTCTCTGACTGAGTCCAGACCCGGCAGTCCTCTGCTGTAGATGTGTCAGGGGCTTCATATCAGCTGGTGTATGCTGTCTGGTTGGTGGCTTGGTGTCAGAGCAATCTCTGAGGTCCAGGTTAGTTGAGACTGCTGTCTTCCTATGGGGTCGCCCTCCTCTTCAGCTTCTTCCAGCCTTTTCCCTAAATCAACCTCAGGGGTTGGCAGCTTCTGTCCACTGATTGGGTGTAAGTATCTGTGTCTGTCTCAGTCAGCTGCTTGTTGGGCCTTTCAGAGGGCAGTCACCTAGGCCCCTGTCTGTAAGCACACCATAACATCAGTAATAGTGTCAGCCCTCGCTTGGTGCCTCCCCTTGGGCGGGATCCCAGTTTGGGCCTGTCACTGGCCCTCCTTTCTCTCAGGCTCTTCTCCGTCTTTGACCCTGCAGCTCTTTCAGACAGGAACAATTCAGGTTCCTCAGAAAATTGGAAATAGATCAACCTGAAGACCCAGCTACACCACTCCAGCATATACCCAAAAGATACCCCACCACATCACAGGGCTCATGTTCCACTGTGTTCATAGCGGCCTTGTTTGTGATAGAAGCTGGAAACAACCCAGATGCCCCACAACAGAAGACTGGATCCAGAAAGTGTGGTTTATCTACACAGTGGAAGTCATCCATTTCTTATCTCTGGAGAATTCAGAGTAAAATCTGACAGGGTCCCAGATATGGTTGGCTATCTGAGGCCCTCTTAGGCCAATCCTGTTGTCACCCACTCACCTCTGGACATGCCAGGCTGAGATTGCATTTAAAGCATTGGTGATGGAGGCCTTTGAGTTAGAACTCAGTAGAGCATAGATCATAGACGATTGTCTATTTTATGTTCAGAAAAACAGATCTGAAGTGACCAGTTGTCATCTCAGGATCTGCAAGTTTTCTGGGAGAGCCACTGAATTTTTTCTTTTTAAAGATTTATTTTATTTATATGAGTACACTGTAGCTGTCCTCAGACACACCAGAAGAGGGCATCAGATCCCATTTCAGATGGTTGTGAGTCACCATGTGGTTGCTGGGAATTGAACTCAGGGCCTCTGGGAGAGCAGTCAGTGCTCTTAACCACTGAGCCATGTCTCAGCTTGAATCAAGGAATTCTAACAGCTGTGAGCCTTTATCCTCCAATCCTTAGGGGTTGTTGTTTGTTTTATCCTATGGCCTTATCAGGCCTGCTCGTTCTTATTTACCTGCTGTCAATATTAAGAATTATCTATTAAAATTGAGTCAGTGAGGAGCTGAGGGGCTTGGTTCCAGGTCATTCTCCACATGAGGCTGCTCACATCTACCCGTAACTCCAGTCACAGGGTATCCAGTACCCTCTCTCAGTCTCTGAAGGCTCCAGGCATGTACTTGGTACACATACATATGTAAAGATACATATACAAAAAATAAAATTTAAAAAGATCGGGCTGGTAAGAAGGCTCACCAGGAGAAGGCACCTACACTAAACCTGAGTTTGATCCCTGGAACCCACGTGGTAGAAAGGGAGATCCCATTCCCCCAAGCTGTCCTCTGATCTCCGCATACTTGCAGACATGGGGCATGTGCCCGACACTATACACGCCAAGCCCCCATGCTGTTATTTCTTTTTTTTCTTTTTTCTTTTTTTTTTTCCAGAGCTGGGGACCGAACCCAGGTTCTTGCGCTTGCTAGGAAAGGGCTCTACCACTGAGCTAAATCCCCAACCTCCATGCTGTTATTTCTTAAAACGAATATTCCTGCGGTGAGTAACGACTGGGCGTACCTACGTCGTTCTAAAATTTCAGGTGAAGTTAGTATAGCTTTGTTAGGAGTCAGATCTTAAACGTTCCCTCAAACCCATGTGTTAAAGGTTGGTTACCAGCTGCGATGGTGTGGGGGCTGGCATAGAGGAATGCTTTGCAGGGCCAAGTAGAGCGGTGTTAAGGTATTGGATGGTACGCACAAAACAGCTCCCTGACCCTGCCCTTACCTTTGCCATAAGTGAGTATATAGATTCTAAAATAAAAGGACGAAGCCAGGACAGAGATGGCCTCCCACACATCTCCCCCAGCCAGAGCAAGGACCATGGTTAGCATAATTGGGCGTGTGGCATCCTTATGGATCCCAGTGTATTTTCATTATCTATTGCTTGAGCAAACATCACCAGTGAGTGGATCCAGCCAAAAGAAGATAACAGAAATGTCATACGTAAAAGGAAAAGAGGGAGGCTTTTTGAAGTCTGCTTCCCTAGTCATACAGACACATGACTTGGTCACATATATATGTATACATATTTATGTGTATATATGAATTTATATTCAATGAAACAGAGGAGGCATCAAGAAAACAACGCCTCCATAATTTTTATTTGCTATCAGGTCTTATTTAATAGGTGCGATTCTTATTTATTGTATGCAGGTTTGTGGATTTATTTTTTTATGATAGCAGACCTGGGAATATCCTGAAGTCTGAAAAGAGTTTAGAGAGGTTATTGCCTTCTTAATAATTTAGAGCGTCTATTGCCGTGCCAAGTCAGAAGATTAACATTTAATAGAAAAAATTATATATCTATAATTCAGTCACGGCTATTAGATCAGATGGATTTTACATTAAGTGAAAAAGATGTTGAGCATTTAAGGACCATTAAACTACAGGACTCTTTTATTAGGTTTTAAGGCCTCCGAGCCAGAGTCCTGCTGTGAGGAGTATTTATTTTACATATACAGAACGCATTAAGGATAGGGAAAGGGCACACATTTTCAAAGAAAACAGGCCATGAAAAATTGTGATTTTCCACATTGTGAGCAGCTGCCGTGCAGAGTCCGTCTTATTTTATAATAATCCGTTTTATGCATCATTAAGTAGCTTTCTTGGAGATGAGGAGCATAGGGTGAAGGCCACTTCCAAATGGTACCCTGCAAGAAGGCGGAGTGATGGCATCTCTGTGGTGACTGGACTTTGAAAAAAAAATGTATCCCTGAGAGGATACTGAAGGTTACAGGTCAGGGTGAGAATGCCTTCTCCAGAAATCCTTCAAGGACCCTAAAGACAGGAGAGATACTAATAAATGTGTCCTCTGCCTCTGCCTCTGCCTCTGCCTCTGCCTCTGCCTCTGCCTCTGCCTCTGCCTCTGTCTCTGAGTGTGTGTGTGTGTGTGTGTGTGTGTGTGTGTGTGTGTGACCTTGTATTTTGAGTCAAGTTCTCACAACTGAATCTGGAGCTCACTGTTTTTGTTTGTTTGTTTGTTTGTTTGTTTGTTTTTTTGGCCTAGCCCAGTTGGCCAGCAAGCCCCCTATGTGGGTGCTGGGATTTGAACTTGTACCGTATGCTTGCAAGAAGTGCTTTGCCAACGGAGCCATCCCCACTCCTGGCATTACCCTCTTTCTAATGGCACCTCCATTACCAGTAAAGGACTAGAATTTGGCCCGTGAGAGGGATTGCATGCTAGTGAAGAGAAAGCCGGAGCCATCATTTTTATTATATACATGCTCAGAACACATCTTATGTGACTGGAACAAAAACATAAGATATCAGACATGCTTTTCTTAGTCTCTATATCATTACTGCCGTCCCCCCTCCCCTACCTCCCCTGACCAAAAACAAACCTGGGGACCAGGTTCACATGAGGGACTCGGAAACACTGTGGGAAGGAAGCTGGTCTCATTGGTAACCTTTTCGCTCTACGTTGTCCAAATAAATTTTGTGCTTTTTCCCCCGCTCCCTCTCGCTTGCTATTCTAAGCTTTTTTTAATTGCCTGAAGTGGGACCTTATGGGCTGTTTAGGCATTTTCCTCAGGATTTAAAAATGAAGCCAATTTATATTCTCAGTCTTCTTGCTAAAAAATCTGTTAAACCACAATAAAAAGGACTGCTACTTAAACCCTCCCCGCTTTGTCGTTGCCATAATTATTGGCTCTTTGGAGCTGCAAGACCTCGTTTCCGCACAATTAAAGAGGTGGGCAACTGGAGAGGGCCGAACTGGTACAGGTGGAGGACTCAAAGGCTGAGGTCTCCCTGCTGCGATAGGAAACTGAGAGCTCTGCCGCTTGGAGGCTTTTTTTTTTTTTTTTTTTAAAGCAAATTGTTCCAGTTGGCCCTAATCCCTAAGCAGTTCAGCTCCTTTAAAACCATCTTTATTCATTCACACCAATTGACACTTAGGGGAAGAAAAAAAAAGCCCAGCGACTATTCATCTGCGTCTAAATATATCCGTCAAAGTCGAATGTGTTTAAGGGGATTTACCATCTGCTTATTCAAAATACTATTTGTTGTCAATATTTTTGGTGTACCGGCGTCGGGCTTGTTATTATAATGTGCATAGCCACTTCACAGCGGCAGAGCCCCAAAGCCATGGCAGCGTCGGAGGAGGACTTGGAGGGCTTTCCCCCACCTCTGCTCTGTCATCTGACATGGCTGCTGCAACTCTGCGCACCAGGCAGAATTCCTTAATAAGCGCTCGCTCGCTCACTCTCCTTCCAGACCCTTTTGGGCAATCACACCCTCCATGTTCTCTAAGTAGTGAGCAGTTACCAGGACAACAGAGACTTTGAGGAAGGTTTAATTGTGACTTGATGTCTAGCCAGAATAAAGCGCTAGTGCCTTTCTGTGTGGATTCTAGGTCCCCAAACAAATGCCAATGGGCTTATTTTATTAGGTTAAGGTGGTTTGCAATGGTTTTTGTTCTTCCTCGGTATGAAAGAGGAAAAAGCAGAGATAGTCAATGCTAAAAAGAGCAGGGAAGCAAGTAGCGACTTTGACCCAGAAAATATTTGGTTAAACACATCCTGTCTGGCTTGCTTTTCTGGAACTGACCTCGGTGTGAACTTCCTTGTACCGAACAGGAGGATGAGAACGCATGCGTGCGTGCACCGCAAGCTGCATCCATTAAGAACACTGGTTCCTACTCGGTCCCTGTGGGTCCATCTCACCAGTTGGGATTCTTATCAAGCCTTCCGGAGTACTTACCTCTAAGGGCACATGCAATGGATGGCACAGCTTCCCCAAGTGCTTCCACTGGCCTTGCTGGAAAGAAGGCTCAGCAACTAAGAGCGTTTGTTATTCTTTCAAAGTTGCAAGTTTGGGTCCCAGTACCCATGTTTATGGTTCACAGATGACTGTAACTCGCTTCGGGGGATCTAGCGCCCTCTTCTGGCTTCCATGTGCACCTGCATGTGACAAACATAGGCATATAAATTATATATGTAACATATGCATACACACACACAGATGGACAGTGCCTCTGGAACAACAAACGTGGTTGCACATTCATGGGATTTAGCTCAAGTCCCCGTGCAGTCTCCCAGGCTTGTGTGTGTTATGTTTTTTAAGGAGTAGATGTCTACACCGTGAGTCTACTTGGGTGCACAAGGAGACACCATTCTGTTCTCCTTTTACTCCTGGCCCACGGATGTTTCAAACTGATCCCTAAAGTCCAGTGAATTTGGTTTGGGTTTTTTGGTTTTTTTTTTTGTTGTTGTTGTTTTGTTTTTGTTTTTGTTTTTTAACCGTCCTCTCTGCTTTTTCCAGAACCCTCACCTTCAGGCCTCCTCTGTGCTTAAAAACATTTTTTTTTGTTTGTCCAAACTTAAGGCCGGCTCCACAAGCCTACCCTGGACCCCTCCCCATCTACGACCTGGCTTTCTATTTTAGCTAACAGCACTGCTAAGTCAGGCTGGAAGAAACCCCTCGCCCTAACATCTGTGCAGACCCTCTCTTCATTCCTGGGGAGGGCCGATTCTTCAGGAAGAATCGTGTCTAATCTAACTGCGTAGAATCCCAGGTAACCCTGAGGTCTCCTCAGAGTAATTCTCAGCTACCCGACTCCACCCCGGTTCTTAGATATACAAGCCCACTGGTTCAGGCTATTCCGATCTAACCCCGTCTCTTTTCCAGACCCGGCGGTTCTGCACAGAACCTTCCTTGCTTTAGAGTGTCATTGTCACCTTTTCCTTTGCTATACCCTAAATTCCCCATTTTTGTGCCACTATGCCCAGGTCCTAAATGCCTGTTCTCTAGTCCCCTCCGCTCTGACACAGAAATCTGTATCACTGTCTGAATGCAGAGTCCAAATTAACCCAGATAGCTGTAAACAAATTATCACGGACGCGTTCAATTTTATTTTAAACAGGTCTAGCCATCACTCTGCCTTGTGAGGCTGGAGAAGATGAGGAGCCCAAGCAGAGAGGCTGAATAGTCAAATAGTTGCCTTCCCACAACTCATTGCTTCCGGTGCTGACAGGCCAGTTCATTCTGTGCCTGATCCGTAGTATTGATGTTGGGACTAAGTACCATTAGAAGCAGAGGCAGGGCTGGGGGACATGGCCCTGTGGTTTAAACTGTTGGCTGCACAAGTGTGAGGACCTTTGTTCAAATCCTTAGCGCCCACACAAAGCTGGAACGCACATCTACAATTGCATAGGAACAATTGCAGTGTTCCTATGGTGAGACAGGAGACAGAGACGGGAGGAACCTTGAGCACTCCCTCCCAGGCCTGCCTGCTACACACATGCAAACAATGGAGAATAGATGCACAGAGATGTGCACTGCACAGGCCGGATCTACAAGATCATAGACACGTCGCCGGGAGGTAGGGGGGCAAACAAGCTGCAGCAGAGACAGTAGGAATCCACTTTTGTGACCAGGAGGGTTGGGGTCACACCAACGTAGTTCAGTTCCTGGTGCAGGGATGAAGGTGACTCAAAGAGCGTCTCATGTATGATGAGACAACTGTGGTATTCTCAACAGACATGTTTTCCGCATTATCTGGAAGCCTTTTCCTGTTGTTCCGGCTCACCTGCCTGGGATAGCACCATCCTTACAGGGCAGACCTTCCTACATCAATCAAGAAAATGCCCAGCAGACTTCTCCACAGGCCATCTAAAGCAGGCATTCCTCCGGTTAGGGTCTTTCTTCCCAGGTGTGTCAGGTTGACGGCCGCGGCACACTCCACTTCGTTCACAGAAGCAGGGTCTCTCCTAGAACTGGGCATTCTCTGGTTAGGCTGGTTTGTTACCCAGCTTGCCCTGGAGATCCCTCATTTCCGCTCCCCAAATTCGGGGATGACAGGTGGCTACAGCACCCATCTAGCTTCTTATCTGGCTTCCAGAGATCCAAAGTCCAACCCTGGTGCTTGCACAGAAAGCATTTTATCCCCGAATCGTCCCCGCAGCCCCCTGTAGCTGTTACTTTACCTAGTTCTTATATTTTATTGTTGATATTTAAACCATCATTTGAAATGTGTTTCATAGTCTGGTATCAAAATCGTTGTCCAGTTCATTTAATCTAACATTTTTAAAAAATGGCTCAAAACTCTTTATTTTACTTACGGATTGATTATACAACGTGGGGTAGTAAGCGGCCTCCTCCCCATGTCTGGGGCTGCTTCGTTTGTTTATTTATTTCCTTTGTCATTTTCTAGGCATCTTTTACCTCCACTCTGGAATCTATTACTTTCTCTCAAATGGTTCCACAACTGTGTCTGAAAACAGTAAGCGACAACCTTGAACAGAAGATGAGGGTTTAGGGGACCTGTGAGAACCAGATTGTCCTCAAGAAAAACAAAGTTGCTTTTATAATTGCTCTTCTTGTTCTTGAGATAAAGTCTCAGGTAACCCAGGCTGGCCCATACACTATGTATCCAAGGATACATGAACTTCTAGTCCCCACTCTCAGAGTGCTGGACTTCCAGAGGTTCTGGGAACAGACCCCAGGGCTCCATACACATGGGAGACAACCTCACCCATTCTAGCTCTGTCTTTCTTTAAAACTAGCTTTTTTTTTTTTTTTTTTTTTTTTTGGTTCTTTTTTTTGGAGCTGGGGACCGAACCCAGGGCCTTGCGCTTCCTAGGTAAGCGCTCTGCCACTGAGCTAAATCCCCAGCCCTAAAACTAGCTTTTGATGTGAGGGAGAGAGCACATTCAGAACATCTCTGGATTCTGGTGTGTTGACAACTGTATTAAAGAGATTTGCTCTGTGTTTGAGAATCCATTAGCTCAACTGGGACCATCTAGTGACATCACTGAGGTATAGAGCGATGTGCTCTTCACAGATGCCGGTCCCTTCTGATTGCCCTGTGGGTCACTATGTCCACATCAAGCAGACAGATGGTGTGCCTAACTCACGACTGTCCCACAAAGGCAGTTAAGAGAATGAGAAACAGTTGGGCAGTCACCCACTCTTAATCACTCCCTCGAAAAGGAGCCAAACAGACTCACAGGTAGGACTTAGGTGTAGCTTGTCAGAACCTTGTGGCCTGTGGGCAGGCTGCAGGAGATGGAGCTGAGACCACTGACGTGAGTGTGTGCGTGTGTGTGTGTGTGTGCGCGTGTGTGTGTGTGCATGTGTGTGTGCGCGTGCATGTGTGTGCATGCGTGTGTGTGCGTGTTGTGTGACGTGTGTGTGTGTGCGTGATGTGTACTATGTGCTGTATGTGAGTGGTGTGCATGTATGTGTGGTGTGTGTGTGTGTGTGTGTGTGTGGTGTGATATGTGTATGTGCGTGTGTGTGTGATATGTATATGTGTGTTTGTGTGTGTGTGTGATATGTGTATGTGTGTGTGCATGTGTGTGTGCGTGTTGTGTGATGTGTGTGTGTGCGTGATGTGTACTATGTGCTGTATGTGAGTGGTGTGTATGTATGTGTGTGGTGTGTGTGTGTGGTGTGTGATATGTGTATGTGCGTGATGTGTACTATGTGCTGTATGTGAGTGGTGTGTATGTATGTGTGTGGTGTGTGTGTGTGGTGTGTGATATGTGTATGTGCGTGATGTGTACTATGTGCTGTATGTGAGTGGTGTGTATGTATGTGTGTGGTGTGTGTGTGTGGTGTGTGATATGTGTATGTGCGTGTGTGTGTGTGTGTGTGTGTGTGAAGAGAGCCTGCAGAAACTGGTGTGTGGACTGAGCAAGGAGCTGAGGTGAAGGTGCAGCGTGGCTCCCCACGGTTCCCCAGTTACTAGCACGTCACCCAGGTTCTCCAGCCTCTCTGCCCTGCACAGCTCACCCCCACCCATTGAAATATTGGCTGTTCTGTTCATGAAATGTTGACTTCCATTCATACTGACTGCTCCTTTCATTCCTACTATAACTCCCTCAGCCTTGAAGGAACAACTCAGATTGTACTTCTGGGAAGTCCCTTGTGAGAGAATTTTCCATTTTAATCTGAACCCCTTGCCTATGGAATGTACTAATTTCCTATGATCAGGCTTAATATATTACTCTGAACTTGGAGACCTGGGATAACGGAAATTTATTCTCTCAGATTTCTGTCTGGAAGAAAAAAAAATCAGAAACTGGTATCCTAGGTCAAAATCAAGGCATCTACAAATTTCAGCTCCCTCCAGTGGCCATGGGATAGCATCCAGTCCTTGCCTCTCTCAGCATCCCTTGGCTTGCAGCTCTGTCATTCCAAGGTCTGTCTTGGTGGTAACACTTAGTAACTAGCCTTGGGTTGAGAAATCAGCCTCCAACTTTCCAAGAAGCCCAGAGAAATCTGAGACTGTGAGGATTTTCGTGCCTCGCCTTGAGCAACCCCTAATCCAGGGGGCGACATCTTTAGAACTGTGGGGATGAGAGCCTTTCTGTGGGTTTGTACTTCACTGGGAATGCGGATCACTGGTCCTCACAGAACATCCTTTCCCTCCTGCACTCCACTCTGGGTGTCCCTCACTCACAGGAGAAGCCAACGCACACAATGGAAGAGCATGCGCAGGAGAATTCCCCAGGAGAACCCTGCCGAGACCCTTCAGAAGAGCACCGACCTGTGGAGGACATGTACTGTGGGGAGGAATTCACTCTGAAACAAGTAAGAGCTGCGTTTTCTGGAATGTCAGATTTCCCTTCTGTTCTGTATTTTTTACTTTTGTGACTCAGGGATGGAAGACCAGGGCCTAACCTCTTGCTAGGCAAGGGGTTTGTCTTGATGCAGAAAGCTCCTGCTTATAGTCAGACCAGCCGGTGGAGGCCTATGTCCTAGCTATTAGAGGCGTAAGCAGGAGGGTTGCAAGTTGAGCCCTCTCTAGGCTACACAATGATCGCAAGGCCAGCCCAAACACTTGGTGAGACCCCATCTCAAAATAAAAATAATGGGGCTCTGAGTGAAGCTACTGGTAGACACATCTGCCCGGCATATGCAAGGCCTTTCCCTCAGAGGACACCCTGTGAGTGTGGGTGTGAACTAGATAGTATCAATGGACTTGACACTAGCCAAAAGCCAAGAAGCAACTTCCCCCCACACCCCGGGACATAGTTAATGATGAGAACTTATAAACTCCATGAAAGGCAAAGCGTCAGCAAGATTTGGTTCTGTCTCTCAGCTAGATTGGTTATTGGCGTGACCTTGAATAGCTAACTTAACCCAGTGTCTGGATCTGAATAAAAAGAGAGATGCTTTAATATCACAAAAACACGTCTTAGAACACCCGTGTTATGAGATTCTAATCTCGCAGTGATTATCCATTCTCCACAATATTGAACTAATAATAATCTCATCCTTTTCTCTGAATTACCAACCTCGGAGTCGCCGTTTCTGCCGCTGAGCTTGGCTGAGATGTACGTGTGATCACACAGGTCTTGAACCCTCGAGCAGAGCAGAACACAGCGGTTCTGGGGGTCAGAGCCCCTTGCTGCCTTCATGACAGCAACGGGAAGAAGAACTGCATGAAGGGAGAGACCACGGGCAGAGGTGCTCACTGGGTGAGGAAGGGCAGAGACAAGCCTCAGAGCAAAGCGCCCTGCTTCTCTTCAAGGGGCTCACCTCACTTCTGAGAAGGCTCTACTTACCTCTCAGAGCCCCCTTAGTAGTGGGAACTAAGAACTTCAGATACATGAATATTTATGAAAGAGAAGTATTTGTTGAAAATGAATATTAAACGGTTAGTGGGATAACTGGAAAGAACAATACTGGCCTCAGGATCTGGGCAGACAAGCCTTAGAAGTCTTTATGCAGCCCAGATGCTGGACTCAGGGCAGCCTTGCCATTCTGGTGGCTCTGGACTATGTAGCTGAGACACTAGTTACAAAGGAATCCAGGATGGCGGGTGCTGGGGGTTCTCAGCGGGGACCCCCTGAGATGGGAACCCCAATTAGAGCAATCAGCTCAAGTCTGGGAAGCCAAAATTAAATGATCAAAACATGCTTATCTTTGGAAGTCTTTCTCACACAAACAGTTGTAAAATATGGGCGGTGTTATCAAGAAGCAGACTTAACAAGGAGAGCAGTTCAGGTAACTGGATGCAGGTTCTGTTGAGTCCCGCAACAGGGTTTAGTGGTGTCCAAGTTCTGCAGGGCTGTGGGTTGCCATTTGGGGGAGTTGTGGGCTCCAGTTTAAGTGTTCAGAGAATAGTTCCAGGCACCTGCCGCATGGATACCAGTGGGTGTGGGAGCAGGAGACTACCTCAGTGGGAAGGGATTTTGGGATGGTACAGTGATTCTAAAGCTGTTCAGCAGGGCTGGTCCCCATGTCCTTGTCCTGCTCCAGGAAGAGCACGATGGTGTGGGTCATGCTCTTCATCTCTTGCTTCCGTGCAAGGTCACCTGCCATGTCCTCCCTTGCTTTGATCTCGGCCCTGCATCCTCTGTTCTTACTGTAGAAACATGAACTAAGAGAAGGCTCTTAGTCACTGGACCTTCCTGGTCATCACCTACTGCACCACAGGTAAATTTGCAATGTGGTATGGTGCTGGTTGTAGGGTTTTTCTGAACCAACTATGTCCCTTCTGTCTACATTGACACTTCAAAATATGCAAAAACAAAACCCCACCCTCATCAACCTCATACCCTACCCTCAAGGGAGACAACCCAATGCGTCCTAAAAGCTGTGGCCAGGCCCCGAGTGTGTATGCACAGGTTCTCTGAGACTGAGAACCTTCTGTCAAATTCTTCTTAAGACTTCTAGGTTCTGGTCTAGCGACTTGATTGTAAAGTTGATGACACTAAGATGGGGCTACGATGACAGGAGCAATAGGGGAAATTAGTTAATATTTATGAGTCTAAGGAGAAGCTGGTTCATAGTCATGCTTACATGTGGATTCAAGGCTACACTTAGAAATTTTGGCATCCACACCAGTTAGGACTCACTGTGCCTGCGGCTGGATCTGCTAACTCTGGCCTCTTAAAGCCCTTTTCTGTACAGAATTGCCACATCAGTGGTGTGCTTGACTTGTTTATCATTTTGTACGAGTGGACTAGTAAAGACAAATGGACTGCTGTACAGCAATGACTCTCTCATCTGTGAAACTGTCCAAATCTGAAAACATGGGGCTGACCAGAATCCATCCTGCTCCTAGCCCCACTGGTAGCCATGCTGTATCGTTCCAGGGTAGACCCCTGTCCTCCTCCTGAGCCACACACGATGATGAAGATGCTGGGTGGGACGCCTCCACCAGTGTCTGTCCCCACGCCAGCAAGCTTCTCACCACATTGCCCTGTCGCTGAGGATCTGCCACCCCCATTCTCTTCTCCATGTCCCTGCCACTGTTCCCCATGGCCTTTGCAATGACACCCAGGTTCTTTAATGTGCAGAATAGGAATGTTCAACACCATCTGCCTCTTTGGCTTTGTGTTCTACCTTGCTCAGCTCTTGTGTGGCTATACAAGGCCACTGACCATACTAAACGCTGTCCTCTCAAACTCCTGTCCCAGTCTCGTCCCTTCTCATGCTTTTGTCTTTCCATGATTCCTCTGCTGGGCCCTGCAGGGATTTTCTTTCTCCATACCTCTCCCGACACAAATGGAAGTGTCCTTCCAGTCACTCACATGTCACCTCGGCTGATTATTCTCTGCACGAGGCTAGAGGGAAGGATGGATGAGTGCTACCCAAGTATCTACTGCAGTGGCTGTGGTGCATATGGCTGGAGACAGAGTGTTGGCAAAGAATCATGGGAGTTCAGGCCTCCAGCTCCCATGGCTTAGAGAGTGTGGGGCACACTGGCTGTCCCAGTGAATACAAGCATTGCCTCTCTGTGATTAGTGAAAAACGGCCTCAGAACAGTGTGAGGGCTCACCTTAGGAAGTAACCCCATATCTTTCTATACCCTTCAAGGTCTCTGTGCCCTAAGTGACCTCAGAAAGGAGGGCCCACAGAGGCTCTCTTTCTCCAGGTGCCTCTTAAGAAGAGGGGACTACATCTCCATGGGTCACAGCGGTGCCATCTGTTCTTGACCTCCCAGCAGCATGTGTCCTTGGATGACAACTCCTTTGGCAAAGCCTTTTTTCTCATTTTGACCCGAGCTGTCTTCTTGAGGTGCCTAGATCAGTTCCTCTCCCTCCTCCCTCCCTCCTCTATCTCCTTTCTCCCTCTTCTTCCTCCTGTTTCCCTCCTATCCCTCCTCCCTCCCTCCTCTTCCTCATCCCTCCTTTCCTCTCTCTCAATCCCTCCCTTCCTCTTTCCTCCTTCCATTTCTCAGTCTCTCTTCCCTTCCTCCATTCCTTTGTCTCTCCCTCCTTCTCTTTCCCCGTTCTCCCTCGTCTCCTGCTTATTTAGACAGCCTTGTTCTTCTGAAATCTTACTCGGCATATTACAGACAAAGGCCTCTGGTTCTACTTTGGCAGGTCTGTCAGCATTCCATGCAGGTTTTTGAGAAGAAACTGTGTGGGTACTTTACTCTTAACCCCCTTAAATTTCTTCATGCAGATTTAAGCCCAACTTCCCCCAAGTCCTCCCAGCTTTGGAAGGGTTATATGAGGAGTGTCACAGATATTGCAAGCGGGCAGGAGGTGGCAGGAGAGAGCCATGGTGGCCTCAACAGATCTGTGAAGACTTGAGTCACAGGAACTAGTCCATAGGGATAACAGGGAGCCCTTGATGTGAACAGCAGGAAGAGAAGGGAGGGCACAGACACCCTGACAAGGCTACCAGGACGGAGGGTGCAGGTGTGGTGAGAAGATAGGGAAGGGGGAAACTGCATGAAGAGTCTGCGAAAAGACTCATCAGCCCCACATGGCAATGCAGCCCCAGACTTTAGCATGTCCTGAGGACACTACAGGGGCAGTAAGAGGGTAATGGGTAGATCAGTCACGGAACCGGGGGTGATGTAATGTTATGCCCTGATCATAACAGGTATCACCAAAGACTGTTGTGTGCCTGTGTGCATGCGTGTGTGTGTGTGTGTGTGTGTGTGTGTGTGTGTGTGCATGCATGCGTGTGTGTGTGGGTGTGTACATGCTGGTGTGTGTGTGTGTGTGCATGTGGGTGTGTACATGCTGGTGTGTGTGTGTGTGTGTGTGTGTGTGTGTGTGTGTGTGTGTAGACCAGTGGAATCAAGGGGTCAATGAGGGGTATCTTCCTCTATTGCTTTCCACCTTTGTTTCTGAGACAGGATCTTTTATTGAATGTGCAGTTCACCAACCCAGCTGGATGGCCAGGGAGCTGCACTAAGGCTGTAACCAACTCCCCAGGACTGGAATTACAGGTGTGCATACTGAGCCTGGATTCTGCAAGCTTGGGTCCTGGTGCCTGTGCACAGCTGATAATGAAAGTCTCTTAATGATAGAGAGTTACTTTTAATTTTAAGCTGAAGATTATACTGTCGATCCCAATTATGTTGTAAGAAAATCCGTGGAGTATGTGTGCACTTATGTGATTGTGTGGATGAATGAATGAATGAATGAATGAATGAATGAATGAATATTCATACCATACATTCTATATGGAGAGAAAAAGAAAATGTTCACAAGTTAACAATGCTTATTTTTCTAAATCTGGGCTCCAGAGCTTGTGTGAAATGTGTAATTAGAGAATGCAGTGGAAGCTTCCAGGGTGCTGTGCTCAACTTTTGAGGATTAGGGCACAGTGAACAGAAGGCTGAGGACTTTGCTTAGTACTCAATATCAGAATGGATCTTCCTAAAGGAAGGTGCCCAGTGTCCAGTGGTCTGGACACTTGGTGGTCCCTGAGTTATTTCTCCAACACTGACCATGGGCTGGCACCCTGCTGGTGTAGATGGACAGGAAGATGAACTCCCTACTGGATTCTGTTCACTCTACTATCTGTCAGGTATCAGAGATTGGGATAAACTTCTGACAAGGACCCAGGAAGGGTCAAGCAATGGCTGTCACTGAAGGACCACAAAGTACAGGCCAGGGCTGTGCTTCGAATGCTGGATGGTGGGTCTTAGGTGAGGCAGCCTGTGGAGGTGGGGCACCTTCAAGGGATGAACCTTAGTGAGTGATAATTAGATAATTGTGCTGTTGCCAGGAGGGCATTGCCTTTGAAAAGGTTAAGGTAGTTCTCTTGGGACCCTGGTTTGTTTTACCAGAGAATTGTTATAAAAAAGAGGCACCCTGGTCCCTAATCTTCTTGGCTCTCTGTCTTTCTATGTGACCTCTTCTAAGTATTGGCCAGTTCTCTGTCTGTTTCTTTACCGTGCTGGGACACAGCCAGGAAGCCCTCAGCAGGATGCCCATACCAGGCTGTTTGAAGACTTCATCCCCCAGATCATTAGCTTAGAAATATTCATTAACATATAAGTAACCCAGACTTCACCATTCTGTTACAGCAGCACAGAATAAACTAATACGGTTTGCACAAGGGAACGACGAGTCCTCTCCTCTCGGTGTCCTGTGGGGAGGCCTGGCAGCGAGTGGCTGATCTGTTTGGCTTGTCTGATAGAGAGAGTCCCCAGAGGAGTGAACTTAACTGTACTGTCCCGGGAGGGACAGCTCCTCCTCCTGGGCTGAAGAAGCCCTCCATTCTACAAGAAATTGAGAAGAGCCTACCCCTCATAACTCAGAACAGTGGCACAAGCAAAATTCGGATGGCTTTTCCTGTGTCTTTGTAGATACCACACCATGAAACAACCAGCACAACACTGGCCATTGGTTCTTACCAGCATGATCTGCCCATGGCCCACCATTTGAACTTGCTGAGACTGGTTAGGATTTTGTTACCCGCAACCTGCTTTGTGCCATTCATACACTCAGCAAATATGTTACTATTACCCTCCTCCCAGAGTCCTAGAAGCCAGGCTTCCAGCAGGCCACCATCAGTGGCTGGGCATGCTTGGGTCTGTTGGACACCAGGTCTTGTCATGCAGGTCTGAGTGTCTCCACAGTTCCATTCAGCTTGCATCCTCTTCCTTAGTCCTGTGGGAATCTGGCCATGTCATAGTCTTCTCTCTCTGCCCCCCAGACCTGTCCCACGAGCATGCCTCCCAGGTTGCCCTCCTGTACCTGGCTCCGGGCCCAGTTGCTTCCCACCTTTCCCCTCTTGCTTGTTACTCAGCCATTCTTCTTCTATTCGCTCCCCCCTCCCAACCCCCCCCCCCAAATCCTTCATTCTGTCACCAGCACGGACTTTTACATAGGTAGGGGACTGAGTTATCACTCAGCGATAAAGAGGGACGAACCACTGATTCACGCTAAGTGAGAGAAGCTGCAGGCACCAGAGCAGGGATCCTTTGGTTCCATTCGTCTGAGTTGTCTCGAAATGACAGCTGCGAAGAGACAGACAGCAGATTGGTAACTGCCTCAGGCTGGGGTTAGGAGTGGCGATTGAGTACAAATGTACTCGGGGGAGTGATTGGGGTGACAGAAATATTCTGAAACTGGATTATGGCGATCATTGCACGATTCTGAAGATTTATTAAAAATTACTGAATTGTACTTAGGAAATAATCGGACACATCTCCACGGGCAGAGTGTTCCAGGGTATTCTCCAAGGTTCCAGCGGATTCTACTGTTTGGTGCATGAGGTCACCAACCTCGTGGATGAGATTACTGTGCTAATTCTTGGCTGGAGGGAAGAATTTTTCAACCAGAGCTACTAAGTATATTTACTGTGAACAAGCTCTGACCGTGTGACTGGGCTCAGTAGCTTTCCTGAGCCTTGTACCTGGAGGACAGCACTAGGATCTTACGGTAGCACTCAGCCCCATCTTCGGCCTGCCTCAATTGCTCCTCCCAGCTGTGCTCCAAGCACACTGGGTTACATGTGGTGTTCACAACCTGCCAAGAACATGCTGTACCCCCATTTACCCTTTAGCTCCACCTCATGTCCTGCTCCGGAGTGGGAGCTCTTGAGGGAGAGACCATCTTGCCCATCTGCATTCCTAGGACTTGTAACAGTGCTGAGTCACATTCTTCATTCATTCATTCATTCATTCATTCATTCATTCATTCTACAATCATTTGTTTAGACCAAGGATTCTTGAGCGACATCACTACTGACATGCTGGGCTAAGTCAGTTTGTCCTGTGGAGTTCTTCATTTAGCATGGTGTAAAGTAATGCACCATGTCCAGTTTCTATCCACTGGACACCAGCAGTGCCCTCTGTATATCTGTTGTAGTCCAAAGTGGTCTCCGGCATTGTCCAAAGCCCTTTGGCAAGGCATGGAGTAGGGAGGGAGGGAGGGAGGGAGATCGGGTGTAACATTGTCCCAAGTTGACAATAGCTGGTGTCAGGTCTTTTCTGTACCAAGTTCTGTGCTGATCTTCATTCAGCTGTTCAGAAAAACTGCTGGGACTGAGAACAAAGCCCTGAAGTGGTTCCTTGTCACCAAGAGCTTGTCAGCCTAGGAGCCCAAGGCCTTGCTGGCTGCTGCTGTTTCTGGCTGGTGACCTTGCTCAGCCAGGAAGCCTCTTAGGCCCCTAATCTAGTGTTGATTTCTTCTTGACTCTGCCTGTCTTCACCTTTTGTGTTCCCTGCCATTCACCTGCTGAGGAGGATGGAGGTCAGACAGATGCTCTGCCTTCTCTGCCCAGCACTGGCTTGCTCTCTGCCCATTCTTGCTTTGTTGGGCCTACCCTCACAAAGCTCTTTCTGTTGCTCTCAGGAATTTGCAAGCCACAGCACATTCTGGGGTTTGGTCACCCCATCACTCATCTTACAGGCTGAGGGCGGGAACTTGGTCTCTATCTCTTATGGCTGCATCTCTTGTCCTTTGTCCTTTTATAAAAAAATAAATAAATAAATAAATAAAAATAAAAAACCCGACTCCCCTGAAGCATCATGGGAAAACACAGGATTTCTGCATTTGCTTCTGTAAAATGACTTATTTCTGTCTTCTCATAATTGGGAAGACGTCAGCCGTCCTTCTGGAACTGTCTTCCTTTTCTAGAGTTCCCAGCTCTGCTTCTCTTGAGCCTCTTTCTTGAGTCTATAAATAGCAGTAATGTTAGCATTAAATATTTGCATACTAGTGAGGCAGATTCAAACACAGTCTGTCTGGTTCCCCAGTGGGGGTGGGGGGTGGGGGGTGGGGGTGGGGGGATGGAGGGTAGGGGGGCTTGCATGACTGTTTGTTGTGAGGATTTCCTTGTGGGGGTTGGGAGAATGAGGTAATTACTTACATCCCCTCTTCAAAAGGCCTTAATGACAAATAGGTGTGATTCAGCCCAGGTTCACTCTGAGAAGCCAGTGAGTTCATTAGGATTACTCACAGATCAGTAAGTAAAGGGTTATGGGAGGCATGGGTGGCCTTAAAGCTGCCACACTGGAAAGTCTGCGCTCAGCAAGCATGCTAACTCCTGCATGGACACTAAGCCTGTCCCTAGTCCCTCAGCCTGTAGCTCCTTGCCCTTTCCTGAGATCATGTGCAATCAGGGCAGAATGGTACATTACTGGTTAGAGGAAGGGCTGGATTCTCTCAGCTCCTCCTTCTGTGGGGGATGGCCAGCCATGAACGAGCCCAGCTGTGATAGAAGCTTTTGCAAGTGAGCACAGCTTGATTTCTGAAAGTGAGTTTGGTTTGGAACGTATTCCTGTACACTGGTCTACTGTGTCCCTGGGTTTCTGGAATCTGCCTTCATGGCTCTCACACTGTCTTTGTTTGAGTCTCACTAGACATAGATGCCAAGAAAAGAATTTGGGCACAATAAGGGTTGGGAGAGAGTAGGAGTGTTAATGGAGAGATGACTCACTGGACACAGTGCTTACTCTGTAAACATGGGGACCGAGTGTCAGCCCCAGAGCCAATGTAAGCCAGATACAATATTGCAGAAGTGGAGATAAAGGACCTCTGGGAACTCACTGTCCAGCCAAGCAACGAGAGACCTGTCTCAAAAAACAATACAGTGTATGGGTCCTGATGAATGACGCCTGAGGTTGTTTTCTCCCTCTCTCCCGGCTTGCCTCTCCCCACTCACCACACCCCTACGTGGATATGGACATATGCACACAGAAGCAAGAGGTTTGTGGGAACTGATCTTACAATGGGTAGTGAACTGAGGCTAGAAAGAAAAGAACCTATCACAGAGTGTGTGTTATCCTGCAGGCTGCTGCTGTGGGCAACCAAAGCTCAACCCACTGAGGAATCTCAGGGAGATCCCCTAGAGCTCACTTCAGTGTCCCCCAGCAAAGGGAAAGAAATGATTACCCAATTCCCCAACTCTGAAGGCAGTGAGAAGCTTCCGGAAGCATTAACTCCTGACTGCCTAGGTTAGATTCAATGCACAGTCTTGGGTGTTCCCAGTAGGTAGGCGAGGACTCTCGTGGGCGTGGCCTGATCTACATATGTATTCTGAGCTGCTCAAATTCCAGGCTAGCACTGAAGGGCTTTTGAGTGCCCAAGCTCCTGGTAGGACCGTCTGTGGACCCGAGCGCATCTCTGCCTCACCCTCTCCTAACTCCTGTCTCTTGTCCTGAAACTCGCCCCACAGGGGACTTTCCAACAGCATTTTCAACAGCTTCCCACCCACTAAACTACAGCCGAGGCTCTACTTCAGCAATGCCCATCCCTGTTCTTTCCCCTTTGCTGTGCCTGAAGTTCTTCCCAGCCCCAGATGGAGAGTGTGTCCGCACCTCTGCAAGTCCGTCTGGCTTCTTGACTTGCTTTGACCAAGAAGTGTATCATATTTGCTTTTGAGTTTTAGTCTTAGCGTATTTCAGCTTCCCTTAAGCTCCCTGAACACCCTTCCTCTGGGATGTAAACAAACTCCTCCAACTGTCTCACTCAAGGGCTGTGTGGGGGAACTGAGGCACCCAGCCAGTGCCCAGTACCATCTGAGGCCTGCTCAGCTATTCCTGCTGAGCCATCCGAATGTTTGCTTAATTTATTATTTATTTGTGGGCAGATGTATGTGGGGGTCTTTTTCAGGTGCTTCTCACCTTCTATTTTTGAGAAAAGTCTTCTTTGGATGTCACCAATTCATCCAGTTGACCAGCAAGCTCTGAAGTTCTGTCTCTCCATGTCCCCTGTCTTCTTCTTACCATAGTGTGCTTGGGGTTACAGACATGCCACGATGTCTGAAAGTCCTTGGGTCCGCACTTGGGTCCTTATACTTGTACAGACTGAGTCATCTCCCCAGCCTTGTGAGTTATGCCCCGAGAGTTATAGCTTCAAAACCTCAATATTTCGGGGGTGTTTGGGATTCGGCAATAACTAACATAGCATGGCCTCCAAAATGAAGGGTCCAATGGCTTATGATCAAGTAGGGTGGCCGCCCACGTATCGCCAAACCTCCAGGATGTCTTCCTCCCAGGCAGCTCTATCCACAGCCACAGAATGGGGTTCCGTTCCCTTGTTGCCAGGAAAGACCATCGGCGTTCTTCCCTCAGCCTCTCTTAAAACAGGGAGGTGCCAGGGCTGTTGCGTCTTAAGCTCCCTGTGTTGAGGGAAACAACTCGCAGCCAAGAGAGCAAACAGAGCCCACCCTTCCCCAGGAACATCCAACGCCCGTCGCTGCTCCAGGCAGAATCCCAGTGCAAAATAATTCCCTTCCATGGGAGCTGGCTCAGAGTGCATCCGTCTTCACAGGCTCATAATTCATCTGATTATTCTCATGCCGGCCCAGTGGGGACTCAGAGTCATCAATAAATCACCACATTGCTGCAGATTATGCTAAACGACCTGGGTAGAGGACTGGATGTGCCTGCCCGTCTCTATGACCACGAGGGAGGGCTGGAGCCACTCACAGATGATGCTCCGCTCCGTGGGGCTGGAGAGTGTGCTCCCTGGGCGACGGTGCACCACCCTCTTGTCCTCTTTTGCTGTACCGTGATCATGACCCATGAGAACAGGCACCCAGGGGTTGTCAGGTGACGCGAGTTCTGCCTTGTGATAGCCCTGAGGCTTCTCATCTGCAAAATGGTCAGGAATTCTTGTAGGAACTGAAGGAGAAGAGAAATGGGGGTTCTATACACTGTTCAGTCTCTCTGTATGTACGTGTGTTGGGGAAGGGTTCCTGATGGCCATTCTTCCAAAGTGACCCAGGGATACCTTGGGGAGAGTAGACAGGACTGGAGGTAAAACTACTGTGAGCCTAGCACATCTGAGCCTAATGCTAGCTCCTTCTCTTGTGTTTCAGATAGGCTCAGTAGGGAATCAGGGCTCAGTGTGGGGAACCCTTTAGCAAAGGCCTCACAGTGTGATGATTGCTGAGTTGCTCCTTCTCTAAGCTCATACTTCCCTTTGCTGTGTGTGTTGTTTGCCCATATTTCTGTTTCTTTGGTTTCCAGTATTATCGAGAGGCTTCCCCGGGACTTCCTTCAGTAAGCAAGAAATAAAGTCAGGGGTTATGATTTTCTTTTGAAACAAAAAGAAATGTACTCATGGAACTCTCACCATGTCACAGGTCTTCCAGTACATTCCTCACTCACCAGCTCCTTCTCAGTGGGCTTCACTTGGCTCTATTTCCACAGGGGAGGGAACAAGACCTTTGTAAGGCCAGGCATATCTGCTCCAGGTACAGAGAAGGAGTTTAACCTGTGCTCTGTCCTGCTACTTCACATTGGAAACCGGAGACCTCTGTCTTCTTTTTCATCATGTATCCTCCTCAACTTACCCCAGTTTTGATCTTTTTACTACTCCCTGTTTTGGGACCCTTCCTTCCTTCCTTCCTTCCTTCCTTCCTTCCTTCCTTCCTTCCTTCTTTTTTAAGTTGCAATCAAGACTCCCATAACTTAAACTCATTTGTAGATTTCAGAATCATGTGTTGTTGTTGCTGGTCCAGGCAATCAGTTGAGAGTAAATGAATGAATGGGTGGATGAATGAATGAATGAATAAAATGACCTGATTCATGATGTGGAAAATTAGAGATTTTCGTTCAGGGGAATTTGATGAAGGATCATTAGGGGATCTATGTGCTCTGAGTCAAAGGCCCTCCTCAGTAGATCCATGACCTGTGTATGGCACACTTTCGAGCACATGACTACGTTCTTTTAAGACAATGAGCAGGTGGATCACTTCAGGAAGAAGTTGGTCCAACTGCTGGATCCGGGGCATTCAATAAGCAGTGCCTTCCGATCTCCCCAGGGTCTGAATACTGTGATGAATGGAGAATGTGTCACATACAATGAGAGCAGCTACTCATTATGATGCGCCTGACATTTGGGCTTTCTTATCCCGAATCTCAGATGTTGGTGGATCGCACAGACCTGGAACTATTGCTTCCAGAATTGAAACTCTTGGAGGAGCCTAACGGATCTGTTTCCTTAAGGCAGCATTTTTTTTTTTAATTCACTAATCTGAGTGAGACTGGAGGTAACAAAGAATGGTGTCTCCTCTTCAAGAGAATGATGTGTGTGGATGGGGGGAGGGTTGTCACCTAATACATCAAGGTTTAGGAAAGCTATAGGACTGCCTTGATAGAGCAGTAGGATTCTCTAGAAAATGTTTTTAACAGTTGAAGAGGAATATGGTCTCAAATGAGGGGTTTAGGTTGATAGAATGGGGGTCAAATGACATAAGAGAGGAAGAGGTGCAGTCGGCCTTTCTCCAGCAAGACTTTTTAAGTAGTAAACAGAAAATGAAGACCAGCTGGGATGGAGGCCCCCGCTTTTGAGCAGGTCTTGGAAATCCTCATGAAAAATGTTTGATCCTGAATTTGGGGCCAGAAGAGGGGGTAAAAAACCAAACCAAACCAAACAAAACAACTCACAAAACCTTGGGGTCCAAACTGGCTCATATCTCGAGAGCAGAGCAGGTCCGCTCAGTCTGGCAAAGGTGACCAAGGTGACTCGTGATGTTGATTGATGTTAAGGAGCCGGCTTTGCCGAATGATCTCCGACCATAAAAGCAAATGCAGTGTGGGACTAGGTAACTTGGATTAACTCCCCTCCTTGGAGCAATAGGAAAGACCAGACTTAATATGTATGGAGAATCAGACTGAAGGTAAAGTGGCGGTGGGCACGGCAGAGGTCCAGAGAGGGAAGGCGATGGCCCACACTGATTGTCAACTGATAACAGACACAGTCACCTAAAAAAAGATCTGGGCGTGTCTGTGGGTGTTATACAGGTCGGCTGGCTTCTGGGCCTGTCTGTCTTACCCAAGTTAATTTGAAGTAGGAAGACACACAGGAAATGTGAGCACCTCCATTACATGCCTGGGGTCCTGAGAGGAAGAACAAAAAGGGAGCTGAGTACAAGGGAGCCTCCATCTTGCTGTCTGCTTCTGCCCTGTGGCCAGCAGCCTCACTCCTGCAGCCAGGACTTCCTGTCAGCATGTACCACACCTGCAAACCCATCCAAAACAATGTTTGTCACTTAAATTGCTTTTTTATTTGAGGTGTTTTTATTACACCAATGGGAAAAATAACTGAGATGGGTAACTTCAGAATTGGGAACTTTTAAGATGTATTCACTGACAAAAAAATTGAATTAAATGAAAATAAAACACTTAAAACGAACTTTTAGAGATTATACAGTACAGCCCTACACAGTACAGTCCTACGTAACCTACCCATCAAAGGAGAGATCCAAGGAAATCAAAGAACTGTTTCTCAGACTGCAGCCTGAGGATACACTGACATGTGAGAGACTTGACTGAAACAGGAGCTTAGAGAGGGGCGCTTCAAACTCATCTACTAGAAGTGTTCGGAGGTCCAAAGTCACCTTTAAAGTCTAAAAATAACACAAAGAGAAAAAGAGCAAAGCAAATCTCCACTATGTATAAAAATACAATAAAGACGAAATGAAAATCCACTCGGAAGAGATGTGATAAAGCTGAACTCACAAGGCCATCCTTGAGAGGACGGACAAAAATTGATAAACTCCTACTTAGGGAGACTAAGCCTGAATACAGAGGGGACAGATGACCAAGACCAGGGGTAAATGAAGGCGATTTCTATAGATGATAGAAGGAAGGGGGTGCTAGCAATAACTTTATAACATCATACTCATAACCACTGGGGGGAAAACAAACATTCAAACTGGTGGCAACATTAAAACAGAAACTCAGAACAGCCTATCTATTAAATACATTTTATTTGTTCTGTAGTTGTGTGTGTGTGTGTGTGTGTGTGTGTGTGTGTGTGTGTGTGCAGGCCAAAGGTAGATGTTGGAGTGCCTCCCTCTATTCCTGCATTCTCGTTTGCTTTCTGTTGCTCTGATAAAACACTGACAAAGAGCAACATAGGAGAAAGGGCATTATTTCAGCTTACAAGTTACAGTCAGCCACTGTGAGAAGCCAGAGAAAACTCAAGGCAGGAAACACTGATGGTGGGCTGAGCCCTCCTGCATCAATTAACAATTAAGAAAATGTTAATTCTTTTAATTTCTTAAGACACTCTCTCTCTCTCTCTCTCTCTCTCTCTCTCTCTCTCTCTCTCTCCCACTGTGGGGTTCAACAACTGTCTAGATTGGCTGGTCTTGCCAGTGAGCTCCAGAATTTGCCTGTCCCTGCCCTGCCCCATCTCTAGTGCTAGGGATACAGAAATGCAACACTATACCTGGCTTTTACGTGAGTGCTGGGGATCTAGACTCAAGTCCCTGTATAATAGGCACTTGGCTGACTGAAGCCATCTCCCAAGACCCTCATTTGCTACATTCAAAGGAAATTCCTGCAGAAGAGACTCCAAGATCAAATAGCTTTATTGGTAATGTCTGCGGAGAAACCCCAAGGATGAAATAAAATGCACCAACTGTACACGTTACTTTTCTCATCATTGGGACCACATACAAGAACAACTTAAAGTGGGAGGGTTTCTTCTGGCTCCTGGTTATGGTGCTATGGTGGTTGTGGCAGTGTGAGGCACCTGGTGACCTTGCATTTGCAGTAAGGGAGCAGGGAGTGTGACAGTCAGTGCTCACCCCACCCTCTCCTGTTCTGTTTAGTCCTGGACTGAGGCTCACAGATGCTGCAACTCATGTTTAGAGTGGACCTTCATACCTTAGTAATCTGTTTCAGAGATATCCTTTGGGGTGTGTCCAGTGGTCTGTCTCCTAGGAGAGCCTACAAGCAGATAGATTGACCGAAGACTATCAAACCAATCTGACATAAAACCCTTTAGAAAATGTAGTTGATTAGCATAGCTCTAATGTCAAAAATCTGCAAGGAAGAAAGCAGTTTATACGTAAAATAGACCAGATAAAAGCGTCAGTACCCACCTATAATCCTGGGACTCAAGGGGTTCAGCTTGGATTACATAATGAACAGGAAGCTAGCCTAGGCTGCACAGCAAGACCCTGTTACAAACAAACAAACAAACAACAACAAACCAATGGATTAAACAAAGAAGACCAATATTTTTTCATTAAATCCAACAATCTAGAAAAAGGCAAACACACCATGACCACATAGGGTTTGTGCAGGAGTAACATAACATCTGAGAATCAAACAATATAATTTGTCATATTAATATAAATAAGTAAAGTGATATATAATTTCAATAGGTACATTTTACTGGATAGAAGCTTGAAATAAATGAAAGATAGTGTCTCTGTAAACTAGAAAAGGATAGATGCAGTAGGTCATCTTTGAAAACTCAGTCAGGATGAGGTTTGTCATTCAACTCTGAACTAGAGATCACGGGTACTGCAATAAGGCAAGGGAGAAATAGGAACTATGCATCTCTATCGATATAGACATAGATTTTTTTAAAAGTAAGAATAATCTGCCCTCATTTGTAAGTGACATGATTGTTTATATAAAATATTTCAGGGAATCTCCAGAAAAGCTACTAGAATTAAAAAGGGAACTTAGTAGTTAGGGGTGGTGGTGCTTAACTACAATCCCAGTCCTCAGGAGGCTGAGGCAGAAATGTCGGGTGACCAAGTCCTCCAGCTGCAAGTCCAATTCAAGGCCATCCTGGGCTCCACGAGATACTGCATACAAATCAAAACAGTGAATTTAGCCAAGCTGCAGATAGAAATACAACACATAAATTGATTGTAAGTGTACATATTAGGACCAAACAATTGGAAAGTGAAATTAAAAGATGCATTTCACACTGTGTAAGAAAACGTGGACATACATAGGGCACTGCCAACAGAAATTGAAGGTCTAAATACACATAGATGTGGACCATTTTGTGTATCATAGAAGTCAGTATTGCCACGTGTCGGCTCTTTCCAAGTAGGGCTGATGAACCTATAAATTAACAAAAATCTTAGCAGAGGCTTTGAAACCAGGAATTGACAAGATAATTTGTAAAAACAAGAAAATTGAAATTGCAAAAAAAAAAAAAATTAGGAAGACACAGTTTTGAGAAAAGGTAAAGGCCTGTTGCTGTGATAAAACACTGTGGCCCAAAGCAACTGAGGGAGGGAAA
Organism: Rattus norvegicus; assembly: GCF_021556685.1. Lineage (NCBI taxonomy): Eukaryota > Metazoa > Chordata > Mammalia > Rodentia > Muridae > Rattus > Rattus norvegicus. The sequence goes on from NC_141541.1 coordinate 69,085,289, forward strand.
TGTGTATTTCGGCTTACACTCCCAGGTCACAGTCCATCAGTCCATCAGTCAGGGCAGGGCCTGAAGCAGAGACAATGGGGAGACGCTGCTCACTGGCTCACCCAGCCTGCTTCCCTGTAATACTCATACCAAAGAGTAATCAAGAAAACGCACCACAGACTTGTCTACAGCCAATTTCACAGGGACATTTTCCCAATTAAGATCCCTCTACCCTCACAGGTTTGTGTCTGTCGACAGAAACCAACTAGGACAAGGTCTGAAGCCGTCTGGCTTCATACCACAGAGTCACTCTGAAGACGATGTGAGGTAGGCAGGGATGCAGAGCAGAGGAGGGGAAGAGAAGGCAGAAATGTCACGATACAGAGTTACAGTAACGTCGACGGTGAGACAGGTCGTTACATAGAACGGAGGGACAAAGAGAATCCAGAAATGGACCCAGGCACAGATGACTGGACCTCATCAAACTGACCATGAAAATTCAGTAGAGAAAGGGCTGTCTTTTTCTTGTTTTTTTTTTTTTTATTAACTTGAGTATTTCTTATATACATTTTGAGTGTTATTCCCTTTCCCGGTTTCCGGGCAAACATCCCCCTAATCCCTCCCCCCTCCCCTTCCTTATGGGTGTTCCCCTCCCCATCCTCCCCCCATTGCCGTCCCCCCAACAGTCTAGTTCACTGGGGGTTCAGTCTTAGCAGGACCCAGGGCTTCCCCTTCCACTGGTGCTCTTAGGGCTGTCTTTTTCAAAACTGATCTCTACATACGCCAACACTCATTGAACTAGACACATCAGAGGAAAGTGGGCTCCTATATTCAAAATATGTTCAATGGTATTAAAATACATAATGATACGTTAAAGTCAGTGAGGAAAAAAATAAATCAAACAGGGACCTAATGGGAAAAACGCACAGGCTAGACACTTAAAGGGAGACTGCTAAACAATCATAGATGTGCCCAAATGCCCTGGCAGGGTGTCTGGAAATGACTTTAGATACAAGTGAGTGTTCCCTACACGTCCCTCAGGGTGCCTGAAGCCCAGAGATCCTTAACACCAGTTCTAAAGACGGGAGTGTAAAGTAGTAAAGAGGTTGGCTTTGATTTTTGTCTCCTACACTGGAAGGCCCCGGTGCCGCGGTGACTCAGCTGTTCTCCTTAGGTGCGCGGTGGACAGAAGCGTGCAGGTGCGCTGAGAGACAGGTGCTGGAATGCTTGCATCAGCGTCATTCAAATAGTCCCAGTGGACAGCCCAAATGTTTATCCACAACAGAATGCAAAAAAATTAAGTGTGAGCGATTCATACAAAGAAACTCCCGGCAGAGGAAACGAGTGAGCCACAGCTTCTCCTAACAACGTGGCTAAAGCTTGCAAACAAACCGTTGGGTAAACAAAGCAAGACAAGGAAAACAAACCAAACCAATTTACTCGCCTCGAAGACAGTACACGCGCAACCAGACTGCTGTGTTTAGGGATGTGTGTCTAGCTGATAGCAACACTGCAGAGGAAGGGAAGAGAGTGGTAACCACGGACACCCAGGGAGTTATGCTGTACCAGGGAAGGGGAGCCTGCGATGAAGACCCAAGTGAGGGGATGAGCCCTGCAATCGTGGGGGAAGCTGGGAGAGAGTAAGTTTGGGAAAGGTATTTCCCAACAAGTTAGTACATTACATTTATTTATATAATTTATACGTAATATAATAAACATATAATAATATAAACAATAAATATAAACAAACCAGCAAGCAAACAAAAAAATAAAACATAGGAGCTTGGAGAAACTTCTTGCAAGACTGTTAGGGTGCAGTGGACTCTTCAGAGCTTCCTGGGAGATCCGGTACCCAGACACTGAAGCTGCTGGGCAGGGCAGGGCAGGGCTGGGCAGTGGTAGCTGCTGGGGACTGTATTAGTTACTTTACTGATGCAGGGATGAAACTCTATGACATGGCAACTTGCAGAAGAGCTTATTTGGTCTTATGGTTCTATAAGGTTAGAGTCCATGATGACGGGAGGAGGCAGCAGGTGACAGGCATGGCATCTCGACCAGAAGCTGAGGTCTCACATCTTGAGCTATAAGCACAACCACACACACACACACACACACACACACACACACACACACACACACACACACATACACACACACAGAGAGAGAGAGAGAGAGAGAGAGAGAGAGAGAGAACCTGCCTCTGAGTGACACACTTCTTCCAACAAGACCACACTTCCTAAACCCATCCAAACAATGCCATCAACTGGGACCAAGCATTCAAATGCCCAAGACTATGAGGACATTTCTTTTGTTTCTCATTCAAACCATTGCATGGGAGGGAGGAAGTCAGTAGAAGGCTATGCCTCTACAAAGCTGCCAGAGTGATTGCATAGCTGAATGTCCAGCCATGAGCTGTGGTCACTGTTGAATCAGTATGGAGTGCATTAGAAGGAAGAGTTGTCCATAGAACATAGAAGAACAAAGACCAGATCCCCAGTCCAGGGTCTATCTGTGCTATGTGACCTGAATAGGTGTTTATTATTTCTAGGTAGGGCACTAATGGCAGACTAAGGAAACCATCTTACCCAAGTCTACTCTGGCAAACCAACAAGTTTATTGGTCGTACTTACAGAAGCACAGAAAGAGATTGTCGAGAAACCCTGTGCTAAGGTTGGAAAGCCCTGAACTTGGTGCAAGATGCAGATTTGCTTTGTAGAGAGGCTTCTATTCTCTACCTATGGGGTCCTGGATGCCACACCCTCTCCCTGAGCAATGTCACTTAGTCCTTAGGGAAATTACAGGTCCAACTCCCTTTCTTCCTATAAGAAACCCTTTCAACAAACACCTGAGATACTCGGAATGCTTCCCCATGCTAATGAGGTATCTCACTCCTACCCCTTCCCCAGAGTTGTACATAAGCATTGTTAACCCCAGATGAAATTGATCTGCCTCCTGGAAGCTGATCCTGGAGTGGCATCATTTCCATTCCTCATAGAGGGGCTTCTGAACTCACTGTTTGTAGCCTCTGCCCCATTTGCCATCATGGACCGATATTGGCTAATCCCTGATCCCTGGGAGCAAGGAGGGTCTTACAAGAGCCTGGGCGAGCTGTATCATCGGAAACCCACCCTAGGATGAGTGATAACTCATGAAAGCTGTATCCCTAGAACTCTCTACCCGTCTGCTGACCAGCCAGTGTCTCCTCTCCCCAATATTACTGCTTATATGGCCTTGAGGCTTGAGCTTGTGAATCTTGTATGTTTCAAGAACTTCCTGGGCTCTGTCAGTTATGTTTACTTCCTGAGCCTTAAAGCATCCCTCATCCCTCCTGGTGAGAATATTTTAACTGACAGGAAATAATTATACAACACTCTATCCCGTCCTCTGGATCTTAAATCCCTCCCTATTTCTATGATATTCCCTAAGCCTTGGCATGGAAATATAACAGATACCTGATTTTTTTTTTTACCTTCTATGGCAAAGCATTGGCTTCTATGCCACAGCATAGGCTTGGCCATTTATGTATCATAGCAGCAACCCACCCACCCCATACACACACTACAAAAAGAAGTTTTTCTCCATGATCAAACTAAAGCTAACAACAGCAGGAAGCTATAAATATCAATGAAAATGTTTAGAAAGCAATATGACAGTCACATCACATCCACTTAACAAAATACTAGTATTGCTTTTAACTAGGGCCTATGACCTCCCAAACCATAGGTTTCTGCCTTGACTCACCATGTTAGACATGAGTTACTGGACATTAAATGGGCCTTAGATATAATCAGTGAGTAGCTGGTTCTTCCCGTAACAGCCATACCACAGTTGTACCAGAGGACACATCTTACCCAGCATGTTGGTACTATAGCTCTCAGAGTCCGCAGCAGATCAGGACTATCTGTGACAGTTTCCCTCTAACAACATGCATATTACTTGCTAACACTATACATGCCAACCATATGAGAGTGTCGGCGCCAGCACCGACCTGGTACCGAGAATCGGGCGAAAGCCTACGGGATGAAAGAAACACACATACACACACACAGGTTATCATGTCAAGCCAGGAGAGGAAGAGAGGAAGAGAGAGAGAGAGAGAGAGAGAGAGGAAGCTGGGAAGGAAGAGTGAGAGTGAGAGGAATAGTGAGAGTGAGAGGAATAGTGAGAGTGAGAGGAATAGTGAGAGTCTCCTGTAGCTTTATTCACCACTTATATACCCAAGTCTCCAGGTAGAAAATAACTGGGAAGCACAGTGGGAAACCCTGGCTCGTGACTACCTGGCTCGTGACTTCGGTAACAAAAGACCAACTACGAGACCTGAATTAATTAGGGGGAAATCCCAGAAGACCAGCCTAAATCTCAAGGATAAAGGCTGAGGAAGTAAAAGGCAGAAGTGAATTGACCACCACCCAGGTGTGGTCCAGGTGTGTCAGTTCCACATGCATCAGCCGGGCTCAGCAGAGGTCATGCAGTGGAGATATCGGGTGTTTACTACTTGGTCTTTTCTTCCTGTGCCGTAAATACATGGGAGAGGCCTCTGTCCAACAATCCCATGACTTCTTAACTGTGGCCATGCAGTTACAAAGCAGCCAGGCCCAAATCCAATATGGCACTATATCTCCCCCGTTATTCTTTTATAAAAAACCATTAGGTGGAAGTAGTGGTCTGAGAGAGATCAGACATGCCTCACAGAGTGCCCAGCTCGACCATGGCGAGCCACTCTTGCAGTTAGGACTGCACCCCAATGGCTAGAAATGAACTTATGCTGTAACACACCGTTCTGGGCTATACGTGTGTGTTTATTGGGGGAGAAACTGGGCAGAGGAGCATTTGACCGGCCCGTACGTTTAAACGGGGTGTAGCCACCTCTGTCTTAGGATCGACCTCTCAAACCCCAGCCTTATCTGTCATAGGATCACCTTGTCGCCCCCAAGGTTCCTGCCTTAGATTGGTCAAGGGTCAGAGGAAGTTGCCCGTCCCTGAGGATAGCTACATTGGATCATCTTGTCATTCCTCTTACTTGAGCCCAGGGGCGAAAGAGTAGGAGCCAGATGGCATTAATTTAAGAGATTGTGGAAGTTGAGCCTCTCCCGATAAGTAGTGGGCACCTCATCTGGTTCTCCTCAGCTGCTACCACCAAGGGCCGTAGTCAAGCCGCTCCTATAATAAAAATTTAGAATTCCCAATTGTTAGCAACTACTCCAGAAAGTTCACCCACTGTGCTTGCCTAACAATAGATTGGGGGAGGGTAACTCCAGACACTGCAGACACAATGGCTGCAGCAGTAATGGCTGCCACAATAGCAGCGAAAATGCCTAGGTCTTTCCCAGGACAGTTCAGGATCAGTCATTCTTCTCTGGACCAACCAGCAGGCAATGGAACCATGTACAGGACACACTGACTGCAGCAACGCCAGAATTTCTGTGATGACAAAAGATGAGGGGGAATCCTCCGTCTTCCTCTAAGGGCACAGGAATGACTCCAGGAACCAGAACCACGAGAGCTGAATTGAATCTTCATGCTCCCAGGATCAGCATGGCTCACCAGACTCTCAGGCAGCTGGCACACTCCTGTAGCATTCTGTAGAAAAAACACAAACATTCCCTCTTCCCCATATAAAATACCTGGACAGGATCATGCCAATATGTGGGTCTTTCTATTTCACCTAGGCAGAAGTATGCCTAGTTGTAGGGTGCCATAAACCTTGGCATCCAAATTTTAAAATTGAAATAAAAGGAGCATTATTAGCATTCAGGGATAGTTCCCCCTTTTATTTATTAAAATTGTTAAAATATTTATTAAGATAAGTCCTCGAGGATTAAATTGAGGACACTGAGCACTTGTATTTATAAATTGACTTGTATACCAAATTATTGTTTCCAGCATTATTGTTTTGATGATATAAAGAATGAGACTTTTTGACTAATTGTTTCTATGTAAGGCCTATAATCTGCCTGGTATTATTGTCCTCCCTTGCTAAGGGGTCCAGGCAATACAGTTTGAGTTTTTAAATGGCCTATAAAGGAACAGTACTTAGTGCTCTTAACCACTAAGCCATCTCTCCAGCCCCTCACCAGCTTTATTTACCTAAACATAAGCATTAATTAGAAATGTCAAATCCTGTAAACAAGGTCCAGATTTAGCCTTATTTAGAAATCCCTGAGTTGGCAGGGTGAGGCTGGGCGTTGAAAGTAAGCAAATGGAGTCTTCCTCTTTTTGTGAGGGTGTGTTATCAACTCCATTACCATTTTCAAAGAGCTGGGTCTATGGTTTTGTTTAGTTGTCTGAGCCAGAGCACTGAAAGGACAGTGAGTTGTCAGACAATTTACACTGAAATCATCACTCACTGATTTTATGTAGAAAACCTGCCTCTAATAAAGCATTAAGTAATTGTAAAATTTGAGGGCTAGTAGTATCTAAAAAAAAAGGAAAACTTTTTAATCAATTGTAAAACCACAAGCCACACATTGGCTATCAGTATATGAATTGAAAGCTTGATTTTTAACATTTAAAAACAGTGGCTACAGCACGTAATTTAATAGTCTGTATTGAAGCAGGGGAAACTCAAGAGAATAAACAAGTGATCCAATCATACATGTAGCCTTTTCATTAGATGAACCACCTATAAATACACTAAGCGCATTTTCTATGGGTTGCATGCACAAATTTACAGGAAATACAAAAGCATGTAAAGAGTAAAATTATCAATTTTGCCTGAAATTTGTATATGTAATAGGCCAAATATCAGTATTTTGTAATAACCAATTAACTGTTGTTTGGAATAAGATATGTTTTACCAGGTTTCTATTTAAAATACTTTTATGACTCCAGTCCACAACTCTGTACTAACACAGCTGAAGCTTTATCTCCAATGTGCATAACAAAGACCTAAGTCCTCTGGTAGGGTGAGGTACTTAGCCAATTAACATATCCTTAGAAGCTTAAAATTAGCTTCAAATATTCTTTTCTGGAGTAGTGTAACAGCTACTCCCCAAATATTAAAGCTCATTTTGAGAGCAAAGGTTTGTAGTAAAAATTTCCATATACATTGAAAGATTTAAGGTTCTAACTTCTTACATCGAAGAAGCAACAAAATTACATAATACAAGGCTGTTAGCAATCCTCTAAATCTATCTTGAATGGCGGTTGAAGTAAGCAAACAGGCTATAATGCTCTCACAAGTTCTAAAACCTCATCAATCCTTCGTAAATCTTGTAACAATCTCTACCTGTTTGATTTTTTTTTCTCAATTATAAATAAGTTTGAGTTACTCAATGTAACACTGGCAATCCTTAATCACAATCCTTACGTTCTCCTTGTAACACCAGAGCACAACCACAAGGTCGCCTGAGTTCTGAGTAGTGACTAGGCAGCTGTCCTTGGGGCAGTGGAATTAGCATTAAAATACAGATAACTTCAGGGCAAACCAGAACTATGGAAAGCAAAACTTAACCTCTAACAATCTAGTCTCCAAAATCCAGTCTCCAAAACACCGAGTCTATCCTTCATGCTACAAAGTTTGACTGCCAATTCCTACATATGAATGCACGATGGTGCGGTCTCCAATACCTCAACAAAGAGACATTGCCCTAAATTCTTTTAGAAGCCTGGTTTCTAGAATAAGAGTTCCATAAAAATATTATCTCAATTTAGACCTGTTTCCCTAGGTTGGCTCATGCCACATGTTGTCTAGAATGACTCCATCTAAATTACCAGCTTTATGTCAACTTTCTGTTACCAATATTATACTTTTTTAACCATATCCAATAACCTAAAAGCCAATAGTCCATAACCAAGGCATGTAGAGCATATTTATACATTTAAAACCAATCAGAAACAAAATTGAAGTGGCTACACCTATCTTTAATATTTAGACCAAGCACCATTTTTACTTTTCTAGCTATGATTTTAAAAGCACCTTGTCACCTGTTGAGTCAAATAATAAGTCAGGGATTTTTCTAAGAGAAACAGCCATCCGCTCCCTTAACATAGAAGCTGAGGAGCTGCTGGCTCCTTTAAGATTGGCTAGTGTAAACATTTAGCCAGCCCCCTGGGGAGCTTGCCCAGCAGATTTAGGCTTCTAGCTACAGATGTAGGCTCCAAAAGCCAATTGAAACTTTTTATTTATTTGTACCTTTTTTGAAAGGAGTTAAAACTACATCAATGGGTGAATCAACCAGCATTTAAAATTTTAACCTTTTCTTTTAAACATGAAACACAAAACATTTAAACAACGAGAAACAAAAACCACAGACATAAACTGACAGACATGGACAGCTTGGTGCACCAAGGACAAACAATAGACATAAAGGGAAAAAACTAGATGGTGTCCCACCGAAGGGACCCACATATCCTACCTATGGAACCCAGAACCAGAAATAAGCATTTCTCCAATAGGAGCCAGCAGAGAGGCAGGACGTCTCCTGCTTTCCCTCTGTTCCTAGGAGAGCTCTGAAAAGGTTTTTCTTTCTCCAAAGCAACCGCGGAGAGTCCGGGAGGACTGTTTTTCCCCAACCCGTTCTCTCTCATGTCTAGGGTGTAAACTATCTCTAGCCAGGGTCCAAAGACTAAAATATAACTCTAACAGAACGCATATGCAAAAACACTTTACCGTTACCTTGTCCCTTTTTTTATGACAAGTTTTACTCAGGCTAGCCCAAATCATCCAGGCCTTTCCTGACCCATCTTACGTCCAATCCGTCCCTTCTCCTCCTATGCCGGCCGGGCTCCAGGGACGTCCCGTAGGTGGTACCCCCTTTCTTCTCCGATCTCGGTGGGACCTCCATTTGTCGGCGCCAGCACCGACCTGGTACCGAGAATCGGGCGAAAGCCTACGGGATGAAAGAAACACACATACACACACACAGGTTATCATGTCAAGCCAGGAGAGGAAGAGAGGAAGAGAGAGAGAGAGAGAGAGAGAGAGAGGAAGCTGGGAAGGAAGAGTGAGAGTGAGAGGAATAGTGAGAGTGAGAGGAATAGTGAGAGTCTCCTGTAGCTTTATTCACCACTTATATACCCAAGTCTCCAGGTAGAAAATAACTGGGAAGCACAGTGGGAAACCCTGGCTCGTGACTACCTGGCTCGTGACTTCGGTAACAAAAGACCAACTACGAGACCTGAATTAATTAGGGGGAAATCCCAGAAGACCAGCCTAAATCTCAAGGATAAAGGCTGAGGAAGTAAAAGGCAGAAGTGAATTGACCACCACCCAGGTGTGGTCCAGGTGTGTCAGTTCCACATGCATCAGCCGGGCTCAGCAGAGGTCATGCAGTGGAGATATCGGGTGTTTACTACTTGGTCTTTTCTTCCTGTGCCGTAAATACATGGGAGAGGCCTCTGTCCAACAATCCCATGACTTCTTAACTGTGGCCATGCAGTTACAAAGCAGCCAGGCCCAAATCCAATATGGCACTATATGAGAGCTAGCTCCCAGCTGAGTCTCAGACTGATTTCTCCATGTCCTACAGTCAAAGTGTGCATTGTCTTTTTTTTTTTTTTTTTTTTTTTTTGGTTCTTTTTTTTCGGAGCTGGGGACCGAACCCAGGGCCTTGCGCTTCCTGAGCTAAATCCCCAACCCCGTGTGCACTGTCTTTTTTTTTTTTTTTGGTTCTTTTTTTCGGAGCTGGGGACCGAACCCAGGGCCTTGCGCTTCCTAGGTGCACTGTCTTTAACAATAGAGTCTTACCATTTAGTTCTGGCATCAGCTAACAGCAGTAGACTTATGGACTATGCAACCCTACCCCATAACTCAGAGAGAGGTAGGCCATCCTGGCCCTGGGATTTTTACTCATTATATTATGGATCTTGGGAGAGCCCTTTCCCCATACTCAGGGTACCTCATTCAAACTCCTTAATTGCTATTTTTACTGTCCTTCCAGATGTTTTTCTACATCTGTAAGGCACCTAAGAGCTAGAGTTATATAATGAAAACGTTTTACGGAGGGCAGGCAGGATCTCTGAAAGCCCACTGTCATTCATTCTAAGCGCCTGTTAGCCTTGGGTGGCTAAGAGAATACTAAAAGAGAAACATTAGCAAGGCCCAGCACAGCCTGGAACAATCCAATCAGCCGTATCAATTGCTTCATCAAAAGAGCACTATCGGGCACAGAGGTGTTGAAGTGTCTCTCAAAGGCTCATGTGTGTAAATGCATGGTCCCCAGCTGGTGGCATGTTTTTTTGGAAAGTGCAGAATCTTTAGGAAGTGGAGCCTCCTAGAGAAAGTGGGTGAGTAGAGATGGGCCTTGTGGCTTTAGACCTTGGCCCTGTCTGCTCTCTGTCTGCTCTCTGCTTCCTGAGTGCAGGGCGATCAGCTGCCTCATGCCGCTGCCACAGCCACACCTTCCCCACCAAGTCAGACTATCCTCTCTTTAAACTGTGAGCCAAAGGTACACACTCTTCCTTCCTGAAGCGCTTGCCTGTCCGTCAGGGACTGGTTGCCCCTGTGTTGAGTTGGGTCACGAAGCTTTTGTCTCAATGGGAGGTGGGCAGTTATCTTCTTCAGATTCTCTGCCTCCTGGTACCTAGGATGATCCCACCCACACCCATGCCTCATGGCCTCCTGCGCAGAGCTGTGAGAGATTCTTTAGCCGCTTACTTTAAGGTTTTCCTATCTTAAACAGGTAAACTTAGTGAACTGGGCGATTACTAAGGCCCTTGACTATATGTGGAATCATGGGTGTTTTTTCTTCCTAGGAGGGGCATCTTCTCTGCCTTCTGTCTTGCTCTTTCTCCTTTTATTGTCTCATTCTTCCCAGGGGATTCATGTTTCTGGACCCCACGGAGGAATCTGTGGTTCAGATCTAATCTGTACTCTCCCTTGGAGCCAGCCATCTGTACACAGCAGCAAGCCAACACCCCCAAACTCATCTTCCGTTTTCCACCTTCCCTGCCAAATCAGAGGCTAACTCAGAAGGCAGTAACTGCTTGCATTTCCCATTCGCCTCCCTCCCCGACATGGGCAAGTTCTTTCTGGGCAGTCAACTTAGCCTCTGGTTCATGTCTCATTGCTCACAGCGAAGGCTATGTGAAAGCTGCCAGAGCCTCACTATCCAGCCCCAATGCCTACTACTAGGAATGGCTATGATCTCAGTCTATCAGCCACTTTGGCGGATAACCACACTTGCGAGGTGAGCTCTATTCATTAAGGGGGCACATCACCCCATCCTTCTCTGAACACTACATTCAGAGAAGATATAAGATCCTGTATTTCTCCGTCAGATGGCTTGGGCTTGGTTACACGTCTTATCACCCATGGACCATGCCACCAATCACTACAGTTAGAGGCAGCTGGGGAGGTGAGGGTTTACTTCAGTGTCTATTTTCAGGTCACAGTCCATCATCAACGGAAGCCAGGGCAAGAACTCGAGGCAGGACCTTTAGGAAGGGCCATGGAGGAATGTTGCTTGGTGGCTTGCTCCTCATGGACTTCTCAGCTTGTTTCTTGTACACAGCAGGACCACTAGCCCAGGAGTAGCCCTATCCACAGTGGGCTGAATCCTTCCACATCATCGTCAATCAGGAAAAAGCCAGGAAGACTTGCCTACAAGCAATGTGATGGAAGCGTCTTCTCAGTTGAGGTTCTTCTTCCCAGAAAACTCCATCTTGGGTCAGGTTGGCAAACAAAACAAAAGCATGTCAGGATTACCTCTGCAGATGCCCCACCCTTAGAAAGATCAGCCTCAGTTACATGTCTTGTCATCTACTGCAAGGACCAAGTTATCCTCTCCTCCCAATTCATCTTTGGTTCTTTCTATCCTGGTTCAAGTGCCAGTTCTACTGTGTGACTTCCAAGGTAGACATGGACAAACATATATTGACCCAAGATAGGGCACTGACAACAGACCAAAGAAATGGTGCAACCCACTTCCAGTTCTGTGAGCCAAAAAGTTTTCTGGGGTTAATTATAGGAACAGGGTGAGAGATGATCTGTAGGAGCCTGGGTGAGTCAAAGGGAGTTGCAGTCATGGGAAAGCCCATCCCAGCATGAGATGACTCACAAAGCTTCATCCTTGAAGTTCTTTTAACAACTTGCAGTCAAGTCAGATGCCTGGCCAGAAGTTGTGATTCCTCCAAATTGTTAGGAAAAAGGCCTTGCAAGTCTTGTAAGTTTCTGGTGCTTCCTGAGCCTTGTAAGTTTTATTTATTTCCTAACACTCCCACCCTCTTCCATCTCTATCCCAGAGAAATAGTTACACAACACACTCACTATTGCTATATTGTTATCTATTGCTCTTTTACTTCTACTTTCCAAAGCTGGGATGGGGTGAGAGAGGGAAAATCTCTCTGAGTTATCCTCTGGGTAATTCAGGGATTCTCAAAGACCAATGACAGCTTAAAAGGTTGTTACTGAGTCTAAAACCTCAGTCATCGGGTAGATAATCATGAGGGGAAAGATGATGTTAGACATGCCCAGGATATAAAGGGATTTCTGACTGTGTCCTAGTTCCTGGCCTGTGTAGTGGTTGCATGGATGTTTACTCTGTAGCTGCCTGTCTTCACTCTGTGAACTGAGCGCATTTACATGATGCAGAGTGCCAACTACTATATAGTCATGGTATGATGTAAGATTTCAAGGCCACATTTTAAAGAAAACAAACGTGAAAACCAAAGCTCATGTGTGTAAGATATCTTTTTCTCTTTCTCCCTTTACCTTTGTTTGAGAGAGAGAGAGAGAGTGAGTAGAGGCAGTGTGGAGTGTGTGTGACTGCATGCACATCTGGAGGCTGGAGGTGGATGTTTGGTGTCCTGTATTTCTCTTACCTTTTGAGGCAGGTGTCCTGTATTTCTCTTACATTTTGAGGCAGGATCTCTCACTGACCCAGGAGCTCCCCAGTTTAGTGGAGCTGGTTTGCCAACAAACTCAAAGCTCCAGCCTTTCTAGGAGTCTCCATCTCTGGAGTCAGAGTGCATGCTGCCACACCCAGTTTTTCACATGAATTTTGGGGACTTGAACTTGGGTCCTGATGCTTATGCAGCAAGCACTTTACCAGCTGATCCAGAAGCAGCCAGGCCGTACCATGGTGATTCCTTCTAGGAAGGAGACGACAGAAAAGATGCAGAGAAGGACCCCCCAACCCCACCTGTTTATCCATTTTCAAACTTAAGCTCTTCAGGTAACAGGAAAATGTCTAAGAGCTGTAGCGTGTGTGTAAATGTCACCTTAGGCTTGGATGAAAGGAAAACCCCGATGCAGACATCACTTGGGTAAATCAAACAGTGTTTACTTAGCTAGAGTAAGCAGAGGAAGCTACGACGTGAGGATGTGGGACAGAGATGAGCATCATTTTCTGAGACAGGCAGCATCCCACTTGTGCATGGTGAAGTCTCAGCCAGGCTCTCCTCAGACCTTTGTGAGGCTCTGCACAGGAGCCCCTATCTGTGCCAGCTTAGGTGCTGAAGGTGAGTGAAGTCCGGCCTGTGAGTACAGTCCTGCCTTTGCATGTCGTTAGCTCTCCCAGGCAGAGCTTCCAGGCTTGAACTGTGAGCACTTCTGTAGTGGGTCGATGAGTTGATTTACCCAGGGCTCCTCCTCAGAGCCAGGTGTCTCTCATCAGTCTGAGGACTACGATGAAAACCCAGGGCTGCAGTGTGATCCAGTCCACTTACTGCAAAACAGTGTTCTTCCAACACTTTCCTTCACGCCCTTCAAGCCAGAGCAGCCCAGTTTCCACATCTGGCTCAGCCCAGCACAGCCACAGGCTAGAACAAGGTTAGTCACCCAGCTATCTCTAGAATCATGCTAACAGACATGCAGACAGGGACGAGATTCCTGTTGAAGTAATTGCAACAGAAATCAGCTACTCGTCAGCAAACGCAAGCAAGTGCAAGATTCCTGCCACTCTAACCCTCCTCGTCTCCCTGTTCCCACAAAGGGCTCACCACACCCTATACAGGCAACAGCAGCCTAAGGGGCCAGGCCCCAGCACAGAGGGACCTTCCTTCTGACACCCTGCTGTAAGTCAGCATTTTCCCTGCCAACTCCCCATAACTGGATTCCTAGTATGTAACCTCCCATTTCCCAGAATCCCATACCTGCTGATAGCAGCAGGATGGTGTCCTCTTTCAGATGTCATTGCCCAGTTCTGGGAAGCTATCCTTCAAGGTCTTGGGTTAAGCGGAAGGATAGCTTCTATTTCTTCCCTTTGTGTGTTCAATCCCTTGCTGAGGCCTTGACATATGGGTGATGTCTGAGGGCACCTGGGCTTGGTTTTCCTGATAAAGCTTTAAGTCACTGGAGCCAGAGAATGGCTTGGTGGAGTGTATAAGCAGGTGGAGTCTCTTTTCTTTCTTGGGTCACTTCATGTGACCACGGAATGACTGCAGGAGTCTGAGAGAGGGACAGAAGGAGCAGAGAAGGTTTGGAGATCACTGATGGTAGCCATATGAAACAAGGGGGTATCTCTGTGACACCTGCCTGTCTCGATGGTACTCAGGGCCCAGGAGATCTTCCTCTGCTTGGAAGCTGTGCTTCTCTGTACGCTCTTCAGATATCATCCTAGAGAGATGGAGAAAACTCAGTACCCCAAATAAACAAAAAGTAAGTTTCTTTATACTGCTATCATAGCAGGAGAGGGAACCCTAAAGATGTTCAATGCATTTGGGGATGTCAATGGGGGCCTTTTTGTTGTTTGTTGTTTTGCAATGGGGTCTCATGCAACCTGTGCTGACTTTCAACTCATAATATATCACCGTGAGCCCCCAATTTTTCTGCCTCTGTCTCCTAAGTTCTGGATTGCAGGCTGGAAGCATTCTTCTTCATACACTGACCTTAAACACTGGAACTCACAACCACTTCCAACATATGAACTTTTATTTATTTTCAGCATAAATTTTGGCAAGTGTTACTGATATGGTGTGACATTAATTCTACAGAATGTTCATGTATAACTTAGTGTCCAAGAATCTATCAGGTAGAAAGACTAGCGAGGGGCAGGTGACAGCCATGGGTGGTGGTTACTACAAGACTGGCTATAGATACAGGGTTTGAAGAACCAAGAAAACATTACCTAAAATTTGTCCAGAACTTTAGAAGACACCCCCATTAAAGCTGTCAAGTCTGAAGTGAGAAGCTGGTGTGTGGGACAGGAGGACCTGTAAGCAGGAGGCCAAGTCATGGGCATGAAGGTCATCTGTGTCATGGGCACCAGAGGGAGGAGTCGGATAACAGGCATGATGGCGGAACCTGACTTTTACAAAAACACCACTTGCCACCTAGAAGAATCCGTGACATTAGCAAAAATGAGGAATAGGCTGAGTGTCCACCTCTTACCCTGCACAGAGGTGAAGCCGCTTAGATTTAAGGTCTAAACTTGAAAGGTGGAACAGAAAAGCCGAGCAGGAGAAACCATTGACAAACACCTTTGCCATTTGGAAACAGCCAATAACTTGTGGCCCTCAAAACCATTCTCCTAGGGGAGGAAAAAATGAACACATCCGATGACAGCAAAATTAAAGATTTTGTTGCATGAAGGTCTTCAAGGATGAAATTAAGGAGGTAACAGATTGAGACGTGGCTTTTAAATGTCGAAAAAATATTGAGATAAATGAGGGATGCTGACTGTGAACTCAAATTAGAAATTAGTGTTGCAGATGTGGGGAAAAGCCTTTGTTCTAATGAGATTTACAGGAAAGCCAAGGTCTGCAGCTTTCTTTTGAATATGTTGACATCATGCATTTATGCACCTTTATAACAGTGCGAACACACTTAATGCTACCGATGACACATTTAAAGATGGTAAATGCTATGTTACATGGATTTTTATTAAACCAGAACAAGGCAAAAGCCAAGATAACTAACCAGTCAGAACACAGGGTTATAATCAATTAAGGACTGGGTTATCTATCTATCTATCTATCTATCTATCTATCTATCTATCTATCTATCTATCTATTAAATGAAACACATAGAAAAATGATTGACAAATCAGTTATACAATAATATTCATATAACTTTTACCTAGTTTGAAATTCTTTGAAACAGAATTTTGAGGGTGACAGCAGGAAAGTAGCACACAAAATATACAAGGGACTCTTGAAAACTGAAAATGAAAAGATAAAGAATAATATAAAAATGAGGAAAACATATGAACTGGAAATTCACAGAACAGGGAGCATGGGTAGGACATACATGAAGAGACACTTCCTGTGAAAAATCGCAGGAAGGGAAAACCAAAACCAAGATGAGAGGCCCACACCACCCAGAAGGGTGACATACTTTGGGAAGCTCTGTTTGCAGGTTCGGGTGATGCTGGGGAGCTGATACACACTGTTGCCAGCCCATCGGTCACAGAAAGCAATGGACTGTCAGAATAAAATGGAGTACACAGTTCCTCAGGGCCTAGATAACCTCTCTTGAATACCAAAGGGCCTGAGAGAGACACATGTACTAAGATGACCACTACATTACTTGCTGTGTTGGTTAGTTTTATTGTCAACTTGCCACAATCTAGAGTCCCCGAAGAGAGAGAACCTTAAGTGAGGAATTGTCCAGATGAGATCGGCCTGTTGCCATATCTGTGAGGTTGTCTTGAGTGACGACTGATGTGGGCAGGTCCAGTCCACGGTGGGTAGCACCATCCCTAGGCAGGTATGCCTGGGCTGTATAAGGGCAATCCAGAGAGCATGCGAGTAAGCAGCATTTCTCCATGGTTTCTGCTATAGGTTCCTTCCTTGACTTTCCTTGGTGATGTGACCTGAGACTGTACGCCGAAATATACCCATTCTATTCCATGTTGCCTCTGGTCATGGGTTTATCACACCAAAGGAGAACTACTTACCTTAGGGAGGATGTGGGATCACTAACTTGCTCTCTGAATCAGGCAAATAAGGTGATACCTACCCATTGGGATTTACTTTCTATCCAATAATCTTGGTTAGAATGGGAAGCCGGAACTCCAGTCATAACCTAGAGAGAAGAACCCAGGACATCAGAATAGGGGAAAATGTATTGAAAGACTACAACCCAGGACTCGGAGGGCTGGGATCCTTTTGTGTTCAGGAAAATACGTGCAATCATCTTTGCAAATCTAACTGGCTGCATGTTTGTATCTTTGAATAGTTATTGACTTGCCATGTTGTTCCCTGGGAGCCAAATGAAACCTAATGCTTCATCCTTAGGGCAGGATCCATAGTGGAGGCACAGGACAGCCGAAAGGTAGGTTCATGTAGGGACAGAGAACCTATTGTTTAGGCCATGAGACAGTTATGTACAAGATTTAAAAAGGAGACGTTCAAAAGCTGATACTTATGTTTCTTCTCTTTTTTATTTTATTATTTCATTTTAAAGATAGAGTCTCATGTCTCTCTGCTGGCCTCAGACTCACTATGGTTGTCAAGGTTGGCTTTAGGCTCCCAATCCTCCTCCCTCTGCTCTCAAGTGCTGGGCTCACAGCGGTGTGTACCTTGTCCCATTTTATGTGGTGCTGGGGAGGAGACTTGGGGCTTCCTGAATACCAGGCAAGCAGCCTACCAACTGAGTTAGAGCTCCTCCAGTACAGTGGTCTCAATCTTCCTAACGCTGTGACCCTTTAATACAGTTCCTCGCGTTGGGGTAATTCCCCATCCTTAAAAGCAATTTCGTTACTATTTCATAATTGTAATTCACTACCATTATGAATTGTAATGGAAATATCCCTGCTTTCCTATGGCCTTGAGCAACCCCTGTGAAAGGGTTGTTCAACCTCCAAAGGGGTGGCAACCCACAGATTGAGAACCACTGCTCTGGAGCCCCATAAGAATATTATGTTATCTACAACAAGTCAAAGGAAACCACTGTTGGAAGGTTGCAAGCAAGGTCTGAGCGGTGTGTGGATGTGGCCCCAGGGAAACCTGGAAAAGAGGTGGATCGGAAGGAACCTCCTTCCATTTCCCCTTCAAGGATAAGAGACCTTTTCAGGAGGAAAAATAAAACATACTTAGAAATTTATGATTTACCGAGCAGAAACCTCTCGGATAAAAAAGACATTTACTGTTTGTGCTGGCTAATTCTATGTCAATTTGATACTGCCTATAGTCGCCTGAGGGGAGGGAAACTCAATTGAGAAAATGGCTCTACCTAGCTGTAAGTAAGCTTATGGGACATTTTCTTAATTAGTGTTTGATGAAGGAGAGCCCGGCCAATTGTGGGCTGGTGGTCCTGGGGTCTATAAGAAAGCAGGCTGAACAACCCATGAGGAACAAGCCAGTAAGCAGCACCCTTCCATGGTCTCTGCGTCAGCTCCTGCCTCCAGGTTCCTGCCCTGTATGAGTTCCCATACCCACTTCCTTCTATGAAGAACGGTGATGAGAATTGTGAGCCAAATAAAGCAGTTCCCCTCCAGGTTGCTTTGGTCAGGGTCTTGCATCACAGTAACTGTAACCGTAATGAAGACACTGTAGATGGATTCACCACATCAAAATATCATCCCAGAAGCTAAAACCCTCAACCTATCAGCTCTTTCTGTTGACGGTTAGTTAGTTATCTGGCTGAGAGTCTTAAACACTAAGGTCTCTCGCTGATAAACTGAGGGGCTGCACTGGGAGCTGCTGTAGCCATTCCTAGAACAAAGAGGTTTTCTCTTCTGAGCATCGAAGGCATGTTGCATGCTGAAAGTCTGCAGGGATGGAAGTTTGGCAAAGGTCTGCTCTAACGATGGATGAATCTTCGGGGAGACCACTCTGGGTCTCCTTGACCACCCCCTGGGTCAGGAGGCCTGAGAGGCCTTTATGCAATCTCCTTTATCTCCTCTCCTTCTCTTAAAGAAGAGGCTATTTCTAACTCTGACCCAGTTTATTGAAAAGAACACTGGGCTACAGGGCACTGAAGCAGCCCAAGGCTCTGCTGCCCGTTGCCAGTTGATGGGACAGGCGAGGATTCCAAACCCATTCATTCCCACTCCGTTACACTATCACCCACAAACAAAAATGGAAAAAAAAATATTCTGAATTTATCTCTGGTTTTGAAAGGACTCCAGCTAGTCTGAGCTCATCTTAAACCCTATCCCAGTTTCCCTGTGAGGCACTACAGACAGAGATAGCCAGCAAGGGGGAAACAAAACAAAACAAAACAAAACAAAACAAACCATCCCGAGCCCTACCATTTCCATCAAGCCTGTAAGTGTTGGATCATTTAGATCACCATTCTGCATATGGACTTTGTTAATAGCTCAGCTTTGAGTTCAAAATGTTAAATTCCCCTGCGGGGGGGGGGGGGACCCAATGTTTTAAGTCCCTTGCAGCCACTGGAGGGCAGGAGGCTCTGTGCTAGGACTTTGCCTTTTGCTGGCTGGAAGTGACATCTGGCTTCCAAGCCTTTAAGAGGCTGTGATAGCTAAGCCCGGCTGCTACTAAAACTCTTCAGAATTCCTGGTTTGCAGAAAGGAAGAAGGCATGTGTGGCTGACCCTGGCTGAGGAGGCTGAATATTTAAACCCACAATCATCTAGAAGGCCAAGGAGGGAGTTGGAGTAGCCTAATAAATGAATCCCCTGAAAGAAAATGTCAGGCAGCCTGTTTTCCCCCTCCTTGGCCTTTCTTCCTTGATCACCCAGCATCCGCCCCCACACACTTCAATTTTGGCTTATTTAAACTTCAGGAGAGTTGCCAGGCAGGCGGGAAGAAGAAGTTAAATTAGATGGATTTCAAAGCTTTGGTTTTCAGACACTAATAAATTAGGCGGATGACGAGACGTTGGTGAGAACCTGTGAGGGGCCAATGGGAGAGCCGGTCTTCCTGCCTGTGTCAGCCTTGACCTTGGTGGGGCTGAGCAGCCTGCTCAGTGAGGACCGGCAAGGGCAGTGGGCACACATGGGGTCCGTTCTGAGTCCTGCCCTATCTGGGGCTGGGAAGGAGGAATCTGATCCAGAAGTAGATTTTGTGTAATTAGGGCCAACGGAATTGTCTGGTTGCCAGAGAGAAAGTTTGTTGCAGACAGACCAGCTATGCAGGCATGTTGCTGAAAACCCTGGTGGGCCCTATTAGGAGATAACAAGTCTGTGAGAGCTGTTAGTCTGTGGTTCATTTGGCTCGGCATGGCGAGGGGCTGTGTGATCAGTGGGCCCTCCTCGCTGCTTTTTCTCTCAAACAGGAAATAACTCGCATGTATGCCTCTGCTATTTTACAGAAAGGTGGTAAAGGTCTCATAAAGAAAGTTCTAGATCGTAATGTTCTAAATTGGGACAAGATTTCTATGTCGGTTTCTATCTACTTAACTATATTCTATTTATTCGTTTGCTCATCTACCTACATATCATTTATTTACTTAGTTATCTACGCTGGCGTCTGATATTTTGTATGTATGCATGCGAACCTATGGGTACACCTGTGTGTGGGAGTGCGTGCACATGTGTGTGTTCATGCATGTGGAGGCCACAGGTCAGTCCTTGGTATCGCTTCTCATAACAACCATCCGTGTTGCTTTTTGAGACAGGATCTGTTACTGAGATGTGGGGCTTGCTGCCTGGCCCCCCAATCCTAGATATCCTGTTTCCACCTCCTTGGTGTGCATAACACTAGGCCTGGCTTTTTTAGGTAGTTGTTGGGGATCATAAGCTGGCCCACATGTTTTCATGGAAAGCACTCTGTAGAGTATCTTCCCAACCCCTAGACAAATATAAATGCATGGTCATAGGAAAAGCCCAAGACAAGCTTCCATGACGTCCTCAGGGGCCAACAGTGAGTCACCCTCCCCAATCTCATTCAAAATCAGCCCCCTTTCCAGAAGTCCTGACTTCCTAGCTACTATTCGCTAAGTACTTACTTATTCATTATTAAGCTGAGTACATGCTATCTTGTCATCTTTACGGTACACGCTCTAATAGGAACACCCATTCCCTTTATTTTACAAGAGAGGCTAGCAAAAAATAATCATCTTCTAACCCAGATTCATCCAGACTCAAAGCCAGTCACACCCACTCCATCCTCTGCCCTTTCCACAGCCAGTGACTCCTCCCTAGTCCTCATGCCATCCCCGCCATCACACCTCTCGGTCTTGCTTCCACACGCTCTAGCATCCCAATCAAGCTGCGTCTCAGGAGGAGCTTGGAATCCCTTGTTTTAGCATCAGAGTCTTCAAAGTTTGTTTGCTCAACCTTTCTCATCCACTTCCCCCATGCAAGCCCTCGGGGCCACGTGGTTGGCTCTCTGTCTCTGGAATGACAAGCGGTTGCCACGAAGGGAGTTCCTTTGTTACTGTGATGGTTGGTCTTAATGTCACAAATTAGAATCACTTCAGTAGGGAGCCTCACTTGAAGAATTAATTGCTGGATGCCTTGATTGACATGGGACCAGCTCCTCAAGTGTGGTGGCCCAGATAAAAGGGGGCCCAGGCTGAGTATTCAGTTCTTGCTTGTTTGACCATCCCTCTTGCCTAATTGGCCTTTCCTCTTGCTGCCAGTTGATTTCTGCTGCTGCTGCTGCTGCTACTGCTACTGCTGCTACATCTGCTACATCCTTCACTGGCATCAGAACCAGTGTTGCCAGTCTTCCATCACGACTGAGGAGGAAGCCTCCAAGAAACGTCCAGGTTCAGTGCCATATTGGAATGGCTGGGGTACCCATCCTGAGGGAATGAACAACTCCCAGGTTTTTGGCCTCCTGGGTGTAAGACAACCTGTTACTAGTTGATTTGTTTGTTTGTTTTGTTTGTTTTTTTTTATTTTATTTTTCTCTCATATATTACATCCTGACTGTGGTTTCCACTTCCTCCAGTCCCCCTAAGTCCCTCCACCTCTACCTCCCCTCTCCCAGATCCACCTCTCCTCTGTTTCCCTTCAGAAAAGGGTAGGCCTCTCAGGGTTATCAGCCAAACATGGGATAACAAGTTACGATAAGACTAGGAACAAGCACTCATATCAAGGCTGGATGAGGCAACTCAGTAGGAGGGAAAGAGTTCCCAAAGCAGGCAAAACAGTCAGAGGCAGCCCCTGCTCCACTGTTAGGAGTTGGCTCGAACACCATGTTTTATATATATATATATATATATATATATATATATATATATATATATATATATATACACAACATATATGCAGAGGACCTAGCTCAGACCCATGTAAGCTCTGTGGTTGCTGATTCAGTCTGTAGGAGCAGCTATGAACCCTGGTTAGCTAACTGTGTGGGTTGAGTTCTTGTGGTGACCTGACCCCTTCTGGTTCCCACAGTAATCCCTGCCCTTCTTCTGTGGGGTTTACTGAGCTTTCCCTAATGTTTGGCTGTGGGTCTCTGCATCTGCTCCCATCAGTAGCTAGATGAAGCCTCTCTGGTAACTCGATGAGTATAGTAGAGTACCATTAGGAATCATTTCATTGATGACTTTCCTCCTCCTCCTCCTCCTCCTCCTCCTCCTCCTCCTCCTCCTCCTCCTCCTCCTCCTCCTCCTCCTCCTCCTCCTCCTCCTTTTCATGTGTGGTTCTATTCTAAGTCTCTGGACCATACAGCCTGTGGTTCCTGGCCTTCCAGGCAGTGTCAGTCATGTGCTCCCTCTTATGACATAGATCCCACCTTGGACCAGTCTACCTGTTACTCTGTTAATGTAAGCTAATATATTCTTTACACACACACACACACACACACACACACACACACACACACACACACACACTGGTTCCGTTCCTCCAGAGAACCCTGACTAATACAGCTACTTCCAAAGGCTCACCCACTCACCCACTCTGGATTCTCTTCCCTTGCCTCCGAGGACTTCTCTCAGGCAGTCGTCCCATTTGTTTTGCATTATTAATCTCCTTTTCTTCCAAAGCAAGCCTTAGGCAGGCAAAGTGCTCTCAAGTCTCCTGTACTAAAAACCCCTCCTCAGGGCCTTCTTCCTTCTAGATGTAACATCTTTTTTCTATTCCTCTCCCAGAACCTCTCTAAAGCAATCCCTCCAATGGCTAGCTCTTGCTCAGCCGGCCTTCTATAGAGATTGCTCACATCAAGGCCCTGAGCGCTTTCGTACTGACATAGCCAGTGCTCCCTACCTTCACTTCGTCCTACACTCACTGCAACGGTCGACACTGTTGGCTACTCCTCTACTGGATAGAGACGGTTGTCAGGGTACAATGGCTCTGCTCAGAACCGTGCAAAAGCAGTACACATTCAGTAGAAAATAGACTTCAAATTTTGCATTTTGGTTATATACTATGGTAGTGTGTGTGTGTGTGTGTGTGTGTGTGTGTGTGTGCATGTTCATGTGCGTGTACTTGCACATGTGTGTGAGGGTATGTGCTTACGTCAAGACCAGAGGACAACGTTTGGTATCATTCCTCAGGGTCTCTGCTGGTCTGAAAGCAGGCTGGGCTATCTTGTTGGCCAGCCCCAGGAATCTACCCGTCTCCAGTGCTGGGATTATGGGAGCATGCACAGGCTCTACTGCTGTACTTGATGCTGGACAACACAAAAAACTGTAGCTCTCAGTAATGAGGGAGAAACAGCTCGCGGTCCACAGTACATAGTGGTGCCAGCAGTTTTTTGGATGCAAGTACTTGATACATTATATGAGACATTCGATCCTTTAAAATAGACTGTGTTGGATAAGCTTGCCCAACAGTAGGCTAATGGACGTGCTCCGAACACGTTTAATGTAGTCTGGGCTGAGATATGATACTTAGCTGATTAGTATATTAAAAAGCTATTTTCAACTTACAAAGGACTCACCACCATCCTCGTCTCCCTGCCAAGAAACATGCCACCAGCCCACAGACTGGGTGAAGCTTCTAGACCTCACATCATCGTGAATGGCAGAGCATCAGTTTGTAAGGCAGAGAATTAGTGGACATGCCTGAGCTCTGTGGAGCTCCGGAAGCTGGACCACTAGGTTTCTCGGGGGAGCCTTTCTTCCCTGCCCTTCCTCATCTACCTTCTCCTCTTCAGTCTTTGATGTCATAAGCTAAACAGCTAGACTTCCTTTCTTTGGTTTCTGACTCCGCTGAGTATCAGTTACCTGAAGAAGAATCTTTCCTAGGTTTCTTAGGCAGAACACAATATAGGGAAAAGAGCTGGATCCAGGTACGGACATTGGAAAGATGGACGTGCAAAGGCTCCAGCTCATCTAGCCGGGACGATATGCCTCTCAGGGCTCTGGCGAATGCGAGCTGCGTTGAGGCTGGGAGGCCTGTGCAGGACTTCTGGCTGCGGGTCTCTACTATCCCTGCAGCGACCAATACCTGACAGCCCACAAAGCCGTGCTCCAGCCCCATGACACTCACGCGCTAGGGGCCCTTTTGGATCTTTCACTGAAGGCATTAAAGAAAAATACAATCTCATTCCTGACTGAATTTGCTGGGGACTGCAGTGGACTCTCTAGGGCCTTCTGAGGGATGCACCTGCTGGGAGAGGGTGAGGAATACTGCAAAACTGTGGAGATGGGCAAACTGTCTCCAGCTCTCTAGCCCCTAGCGGGCAAGTGAGGAACACTGCAAACGCGGAAAGTGGAATTGGGGAGCCACATCTGCTCCTAAGTTATCCTTTTTGGGGTTGCTTCCTTTCCCATGCTCCAATTCTCCATCTCCCGGTTCGACAGAACCCTCACTGCTGCAAGGCCTCAGAGCTGATCCCACACTCAAGGTAAAGGGAGTGGTCTGATGCTGAGCCTGCTGGTCCAAGATGGCGGCTCCAGTCTGGGGAAGCGTGAAAGCCTCCAGTCAGGCTACCTTTGCTTACCTGACTGAGAGCTATCCCCATGTTTGACCACCATAGTATAGTATTCTGCCCAGCCAGCTCTGCCTTGACCTACTCTCAATGATTTTCTCTCAGTGGTGGGGCACATGCAACTCCCATTCTGACCCTGTGATGGTAAAGTAGAATCAAGGGGTCCAGCCAGGGAGAGACAGGCTACTCCCCAAGACCCTATATCTAAGCACTTCCAAAAACTAAGAAACTTGTGGGGGACAGCCTTATAATTCTGCATAAAGTTTGCACCCCGACCTCAGGCCTTACCTGGCATCCCCCAGAAGCATACCAGTCCCCTTCTAGGTCTTGTGTTCTTTTTCCTCAAGAGGCCGCACACCATCCTGTGTCCCTACTGAGAAACTTGTCACCAGTCAACAGGCTGTACAAAGCTTCTCGAACTCTCACCATCGCAGAGAACCAGCTTGTAAGCCAGAGAAATTCCTAATGGGCCTGCCTGAGCTCTGTGAAACCCTGGAAGCTGGACCACTAGGTTCCCCCACTGGAACCATTCTCCCCTCCTCTTCCCAACCCCTCCCCTTCTCTTCTTTGGCATCTGACTGTAGTTTTCTTTGAAGGAAGAAATTATTTTGCCCCAGGAAACTCATTTATAGCAAAATAAGTGAAAGGCGCGGGCATCTGGCCCCACGTGGGGCTCACTTTCGGGTTATGGCTTTCACAAGCCTTCATCTGGCTCCGCCAGGCTTGGAACCTCTCCCCGCCAGCATCACACCTGGTTGCGGCTGGAAAGGAAAGGATTTCAGCTTTTCATCTTCTGGGCCTCTTTGTTATTATTGGAGCCAATTTTTGGCCTGGGATCAGAGCGGGAGGAACAGGGCGGGAGGTAGACAGAGGGAGGCAGGGCTGGGAAACATAGTCAGAACTGGAAAGTGTCCCAGAGGTGGGAGGGAGAAAGATCTGCTGTGGATTTGAACAGCAGCTTCTCCTGAGAGCATGCAGCTCTCGGTCCTGCTGAGGACCTGCAGACAGCTAGACTAGAGCCAGGACAGACAGACAGACAGATAGACACACACACATATAACCACACAATCACACACACACACACACAACCACACAATTACACATACACATGCAACCACGCAATAATACTCATACGCATACAACCACACAATAACACATATAACCACACACATACACACACAATCATGCACATAAAACCACACATCTATACACATAAAACCACACAATTACACACACACACACACACACACACACACACACACACACACAAATCCCGTGGCCTGAGGGTTTTGTCAATATCAGACCCATGAGAGAAGGCCACCCTAAGCCCCCTTTGATAAGAATTTAGAGTTCTTGGCTTAAAAGAGACATATAAAAAATGAAAATACAAAAGGAGGTTAAGCTCCGAAAACCATATGCTACATTTTTGAGTAGGAAGATTGCTTTTTGGAACAGTTTATAGGTTAGCAGTTAATATTTCCTTAAAAGCTGGCTTATTTTCTATCCTGTAATTTTTTTTTTGAAAAAAATGTAGCTTTGAGAAAAACCAAATTACCCTTTAGCATGCCTAAGAGGATTCTGTCTATCGTGTGTGTCAGGATCTTTATGGTGTGCATATCTAGTGAAACCATGTCCCATAAAAATACCAAGGGAGGGTACCACAGTGGGATTCGAAGCTTATTTAAAATTAATTGCAGATTCATTTCACTGCACATTCGTTGGGGGCTTTTCTGTTTTCATTATTAATATGAAGAAATGGTAAGAGGGCTGCCTAATTCTGAGGAGAAAGTGGCTAATGCATGAGTCTCCCCAGGCAGCAGACATCTGTCAGGCTGTCCTCTTGTGCTTACCATGCTCAGGCCTGTCTCTGATGACACTGGGTCTGAGCTAAGCTGTGAGAGCTTTCACTTGATGTTCACCGGGCCCCATAGGTTTCTTGTGCTCCCCCTAGCTCCCCTCCAGCCGGCCAAACAGCATCACAGCAAGGCCACTTGTGTGTGTGTGTATGTGTGTGTGTGTGTGTGTGTGTGTGTGTGAGAGAGAGAGAGAGAGAGAGAGAGAGAGAGAGAGAGACAGGGACAGAGAGACAGACAGGGACAGAGAGACAGACAGAGACAGAGACAGAGAGAGATTGAGTGAGACAGAGAATGAAGGCATCTACATGAGAGGTGATTGAAGGCAGAAGAAAGAAAAGCAATATGCTAACATCTCTGGGAAATCGGGGGTGGGATCATTTAATGGGGGAACATGTGCCTAGCATGTGTGTGGCCCTGAGTTAGATCCCCAGCACCCAATAAAGAAAGTAGGAATGGAAAGGGAAAGAGGAGAAAGAAGGAAAGGAAGGGGAGGGAAGGAGCGGGAAGGCGGAGGTTTGGGGAGAGGAAATTCAATCGAGTAGAGTGATTGCCTCCTGGAAGCCAGGAAGCAGAGAAAGAAAGAAACAGATAAGATACATCTTTTCCTAACATGCCCCATAGGCCTCGTCCCTCTATCTACCCTACCATCTCACAGTTTGCTGCCTCCAATAGAGCATTATGTCCTGAATATATCAGGCCAGTTAAAAGCACTGGCTGCTCTTGCAGAGGACCCAAGTTTGTTGCCCAGTACCCACAATGGTGGTTCACAACTGTCTGTAACACTCGTTCTAGATCCAACGCCCTCTTCTGACCTCTGCGGTCACTGCATGAATGTGGTGCACATGCATGCATGCAGACAAACACACATAAAGCAAACTAAAGGCATGTTTATAAAAAGAAAGAAGCTGTTAATGAAGCTTCCAGGTTCAGCCACATTCTCAAAGACCATTCCATGGCCACCAAACTCCCAATACCTGAGCCTGTGGAGAAACCACAGCACAACCTCAATCTTCTACTGAGGAATGCTGAGACCCGGATAAGTACCTGGTCTTGTCTGCAACCAGACTGTGAAGAGAGACCTGGTGAGGGCTGCAGCGGTGGCTCCACTGGTAAAAATGCTCGTCTCATAAGCATGAGTTGGACCCCCAAAGGCCACATACAAAGGACAGACATGGTGGTGCACTCTTGTAACCCTGACACCTGGACAGTGGTAGGGGGATCCTTAGGGTTTTATGAACAGCAGACTACCTGTGAGACTACTTAGTGAGTACCTGGTCAATGGGAGATCCTGTCCTCTCATTGTATCAGTGTACCTGCTTACAAAAGGCATCACAGCTGGGCTTGGTGACTGTTGACACACATTCATAGGAGGGAGAGGGACATTAGGACTGGCCCCGAGATTCTAGTCACTGCTTCCAGTCATTTCTACGCAATACTGCCTTAATTGCTCTTGGCTCTGGGGGTCTTGGGAGGTACTAGTGTATATAGGTTGAGGAAGGTGAACAGAAGGAGGCTCTGTCTATGCGACCACAAATGAGGGAGCCCTTATTCATGCTGCGTGCAAACCTCCCAGTTTTGTGCTTGAGGGTCTCTCAGGCTACAGTCTATAACCCCTCACTCATGCTTTATGAGGAAGCCGACTACATTCATGGTTTCTACAGGGTGATCTTTGGTGGGACTGAATTTCGAGTTGTCATTGGAACCTTATAAAGAGGGCTTAGGTGTTGTTTATATCTCTCCCGGGAAGGATTTCTCTCAAGAGCATCCATCCATAGGTATGTGACACACACAGACCAGGAGAAAAAAGGAGGAAGAAGCAACACTGGCGGCTTGTTAGTCAACTGAGCTACCTGCTGACCTTATACCAAATAGTCTCAATGAGGTGAGGGGACTTCCCAAGTTTATGTGGCTGACAGGAGGATAAACAGGATCAGGGTCCCCAGCTCCTGCTTTCTAGTCTACTTGTGTTGTATCTCTCACAATGCTGCATTGTTTGTGACCCTATTTCTGTGGATATGAAAACCCAAATATCTACTCACCCCAGTAGGGAACTGATAACAGACAAAGTCTGGATAGCACCTGCCCTAGTCAGTGTGCTATTGCTGTGAAGAGGCACATGACCACTATAACTCTCATGAAGGGAAGCATTTCGTCAGGGCTGGCTTACAGTTTCAGAGGTTTAGGTCATTGTAGTCACAGCAGGGACTATGGTGGCACACAGGTAGACATAGTGCTGGTGAAGCTGAAAGTTCTATATCTAGATTGGGATTGCAGACAGCAAGAAGAGAGAGACACTGGATCTGGCTTAGCCTTTTTTGATACCCCAAAGCCTACAGTTCCTCCAACATGGCCACACCTTCTAATCTCTCTCTAGTATCAACATTCCCTAATGACCAAACATTCAAATTTATGAGCCTACAGGGGCCATTCCTATTCAAGCCATCACTGCACCAAAGTCCAACATAGTAAACAGATGGGTTTTATTGTGGTTACTTACTGTAGCAGAAATGGCTCAAGGACAGTTGTATCACCAAAGTCCACCCCAGCATGAGTGACAGTTCACAAAGGCTGAAAACTTCCCAGCACACTGCACAGCCTGCAGGTAGCTCAACAGGTTGGAGATTGTTCTTTCCAGGCACCTCAGTTGGTTTGCGTCTCTTCTAAGCCTCTAGACTTGTCTCTGTTTCTTCTAGGTGGCTCAGCTGGTCTCTGCTTCTACTCGGTGTCAGGGCTTGTCTCAGAGTCTCCTTTGTACGTTGGCTCCTCTGAGAGTGACTCTCAATGATCTTCATTGTTTATTCTTAGAGAGGAAGAAGTTTAGTGAATCTGGTCCGTT
The DNA here is from genome assembly GCF_021556685.1 of Rattus norvegicus. NCBI lineage: Eukaryota > Metazoa > Chordata > Mammalia > Rodentia > Muridae > Rattus > Rattus norvegicus. The sequence continues at coordinate 69,114,580 of NC_141541.1, forward strand.
TTAGGGACTTCCTGGAGACTTTTGGGTTGTTTACTTCCTGTCTTAATGAGCTTCCCTAAAGGATGGAATGTAAAATACATGTACAACGTGTGGAACTTCCATCTCAGGTTCAGAGCAGAAGATGAAGCCTACTGGAGGTGCTGGTAAGGTCCGAGGAAAAAGCATAGCCCATTTCCACGGAGGACTTAGAAACTAGATATGGTGGCTAGGCACAGCTAACTGAAATAATGCCCAAGTATTCTTTCCTGTTTGCTTAGAGACTAGTATCCTTCTAAACCAAAAACCAAATGTGTGTCACTAACTAAAGGTGACTCTATGGCCAGTATTAGAGGCTTTTCTTGTTGCTATGTCTAAATACCCAACAGGGAAGAACCTCACATCCTTCATGGAACAGGAAGCAGGCAGAGGAACAGAAAAGAGGTAGATTATTATAAACATCAAGGCTCACCCCAGAGTGACCCACTTCCTCCAGCAAAGCTCCAACCCTTAATGGTTTCATGCCTTTCAAACTGCCACATGGTCTTGCCTCATGAACATCCATCTCCTTTGGTTCTACCATTCCTGGGAGGGAGGGCAGTACTATTATATTTCTATTTGCATGGATGACCGTGGGAATGGCACGACATAGAAGCACCCACTCCTTCAATCCCATGAGCCCATCCACCACAGTGGCACCTCAGCCACTTCAGTATCAGTGTCAACTTAGACACCACATCCAGAATTCCTCAAAAAGCCTGTGTGCTCTTCCTCTTCAAAGACACCATAGTAACCTGCTGCAGAACCTTTTGGAAAGGGGCCAGAAATTGGTTGATCATGTCTACTTGGGATGGCTTCACAGGGTTCCTCATCCTGGGGAGTCTGGCCTGTTCTTCAAACTTGGACTCCAGATCTGTGAGCTGACGCAGTGTTGGAAGTCAGATGTGGGGTTCTTCTTTTCCCCCATGGTAGCTGACACCAGGTTCAGTGAGCTCTCTGGTGGGTGGCCCCCTCAGAAAAGCATGGCCAGTTGGCAATCACTGGGATCCCTGCAGGTCAGGCAGCCTGATTACCACTCCAGCCTCATTGCCTATTATTGTAATCATGTTCGTCTCACTGCAGCTGATTAAATGTTGTCCTAGCGTCAGCCTTTCTGGGATTCCCATTATCCTCACTTTGGATCCCGGGTTCCCCAGGTCACTGGCAGCATCTGCTGCTTTCCATTCTGTCTTAGAGAGAACAGTGACCACCACTGAGCTTCAAAGGGACATGAGTGGCCCCTCTCTCAAGGCCACGTTCATTGCTTCATAGTGGGTGGTGTTAGGGGTTATCTCCCTGGGGAGACATAAACAACCTCCTTCTTATGACATCCCAGTGACAAACCAGAGTTAACCTGGGGAACCAATGAGCTTAAATGTCTTACTTAAAGAGCATGGATGACCTAGGAAGCCACATTAAGAAGTTTCCACACAGCATGGACTATGGCTCCCTCACAGCTGCACAGAGCCCGTTTTCCCTTGTCTTCCCAGCCTATATATTTTTTCACATCCTCAAGACTGCAACGCCATGTGTACGTTAGGGCAGACTGTGCACAAATGGCTGTAAGTAGTGGCTGATACTTAACCGAGGATCCAATAACCTTCCAACCACCTCCTCCTATGAGAGAATGTCAACAGCCCACAAGGCCCTATCATGATTTAAAGCTTGAACTCAGAAGCAACTGGAGAAGATGGCAGCTGTTTTGCTTGAAGCGAGCTGTCTTAGTTAAGGTTTTAGTGCTGTGAAGACACACATGACCACAGCAACTCCCATAAAGGAAAGCATTTAATAAAGCTGGCTTACAGTTCAGAGGTTTAGTCCATTATTGTCATGGCAGGAAGCATGGCAGCATGCAGGCAGTCATCTTGCTGGGGAGAGCACTGAGCATTCTTCATCTGGATCCACAGGCAGCAGGAAGACACTGTGAGTCACACATAGCCACTAGGCCTGGCTTGAGCTTCTGAGACCTCAAAGCCTCACCCTCCCTTCCCCCAATGATACACCCACTCTAACAAAGTCATACCTCCTAATAGTGCCACTCCCTCTGGGTCTATGGGAGCTCTTTCTATTCAAACCACCACACAGATGTTCCACAGCAGGTGGACTCTGGTCACCTTGCCATGTCACTGCAAACCTACAACTTTCACCTCAAAGAGTATGATAAGAGTTTATTCTGGAGCTAAATATGAGTAACCATGACCAAGGAACAAAGACTTAGCTTACCCCAAGTTCCCTGCTCCAATGCAGTAACAGTTTGATGACTTTCAAAGTCAAGGCATGTCTCACATACTTTGGTGGAAATACCAAATGGTTTGGTTAAAGCAAACCACAGACACCTCTGCTTAAGCTTCAGATGCTATCTGATGACTTTCTCAGCTCTCTGGTTGGTAGAAACCAGGGTTGTTGACTTAATACATTTCAAATAGTTCTAATCTGCTAGTCCCAGGGTGTTAGGTCTGACACAGAAGTGGGTAGGGAATAGTTATTTAGGGGGCTACAGATAACCCAGCTAAATTGTACTTAGGCTCTGGAGCTGCAACATTCTAACTTCCCCATAGTCACGGACATCTCCTCAGTTAATAAACCTTGCAGAAGGTTCAGTAGAAGGTGCCATTTCTTTCTGAAAACTTTCACTCTCAGAAGGAACAAAAAGGAGTTCCAGGTTTTCATAGATCATATTCACTCTCACGTTCCCTCCTTTCTCAAAATTACATCAAACACACTCCAGCACCTCCACTCCCCAGACTGCAGGCCCTCGTTACTTGTGAGCTGGAGGCTCTCGGCAGCAACCAGTTCCGAAGCCCTTACCGCCTCTGACCCTGAATTTCTGGGATGCTCTCCCAGGAATAGAGGAGACGTTCAACCTTATTCTTAGCCAACCGTGCTAAGCCTAAGCTCTCAAGACCTCAACTCTGTCTGTCTCATGGTCCTTGCAGTGCCCCTTGCAGTCCTCCCAAGCCTGTGATGCTCTTCCTTTGGGGTATAAGTTGCTGCTTTCTAGATCATGGACTCGGATTACTGCTCAGACTGGTTCCTAACCCTGTTTGGCAAAAGCAAACAAGTCATCCTGAGGGAAGACCTTGAGGGAGTCAAACATCATTTTGCAGGTATATGCTCAGGTGAGGTTTCTTAATCTTTCCAGATATGGGGAGACTGCTTATGTTTTGCATAGAAGAGAGACTTCTTTCCACATGATGATTCAGGGCATCTAGTGGTTAATATCTCCACTTACCTAAATATTTCTGTTCCAGGCTTCAGGGTTCCACTGTTTCTCTTCAAAGACTCAAACTTTGATCTGAAAGATTTGCTTTTGCTTTGGATCCAGGGTTGAGTTTTAACCCTGTAGATACATATGGGATGTCTCCAGTGAGGCCACACAGGCCCTCTGCCTTCCGTGAGGATTTCTGAATTGGTTGCTGTTCTGTGGGGTCTATCGATTTCTTCTCTTTATCTTCTTAAAAAAACAGACCATTTTTAGAGCGGTTTCAGTGTTTTGGAAAAGTCGAACAGAAAGCACAGAGCATTCCCAGCTTCTCCACCGTGATATAGAGCCTCCCTCATTACCAACACCACTGCCACAAGTTTCTCCATTATGATCCATGAACCTACATTGACATATCACTGTCCACCGAAGTGCACAGCTTACATCAAACTTGCTGCACACTCTATACATTTTTGACAGAGAGGTAATTGCTTATTTCCTCCACTGGTGTTCATGCTCAGCTGTTTTACCGTCCCACCCAAATCCTTTACTATCTGCACATTGGTGCCTCCTTCCCCTGGGCTCCTGGAAACTGCTGGTCTCTTAACAGTCCCTATAGTTTTGCTTCTTCCAAATCGTTAAATGGAGTCATATATCGCTTAACAGCCCATGTATTCTGAGGAACACTGTGATAGACATTGCCTCTGTGAAGATATTATGGGATATCCTAGGACAAACCTAGGTAGGGGAGGTCAATCATGCAGCATGATTCCCTTGATGCTATCGAGAGACTTGGTAAACAAGACTGAGAGGAAACTGCTGGTGGTGTAACACAGGATGCTGTTGGACAGAACATTTTAAATAGAGGTGATGCTCTAATAACAAAATGTAGAGTATGGCGATTACATAAATCAGCATCATAGTGATTGTCAGTATCAAGATTGCACACAGCTGTCTATATGACTTGTAGCAACAGACTTGCGTACACCAACATCACTACAAATACACAAGGCATTTCTCTGTGAGATCATTCTGGCTGAGAGTCACTAAGGGATAGAAACTTTCAGGTCCACTACAGTCTTATGAGACCATCTTCATACGTTGGGTCCATCGTGGGCTGAGCTGTTGGAATCATGTACTATGTAGGCTTTTCAGACTGTCTTCTTCTACTTAATACTTACTATATGCTTAAATTTCCTCTACATCTTTTTATGACCTAGTCACTATCTGATATGCTAGTTTATTTGTTCATCCTCCTGTTGAAAGGCACCTTGGTTTTATTTAAGAGTTCGGGCTGACATGACCATCTGTGTTCTCAGTGGAAATGAGACTTCACCTCACTCGACTGAGTACCAAGAGGTATGATAATGGATCACATGGTTAAGGATTCACCAACTTTTATTGGAAAAGACTAAATTACTTACAAATGAACAGTGTAGCATTCATTCCTACCAGGCATGGATAAGAATTCCCGTAGCTCCACTGCCCTGCCAGCATTTGATGGTGTCAGTATTGTGGGATTTGCCACTGCACAGGCATGTGGTGATAGGTCAGTGTTGGTTTAATCTGCATACTTTGCCGAGACAATCCAGAGGAGGACAGGTTTGTCTCACTCCAGAAGTTTTGTTATGTGGTCACTTGGTTCCACTGCCCTGGGTTGTGGTGGAGCTAAGCACCATGGTGGGGATGTGGTGGGGCAAAGCTGCTCACCTCATTATGAAAGGGAAGCTCTGGGGGTGCATCTTTCAAATTCCAGGAATGCCGCACCTACTAATAACACATTCAGTTATGAATGAATCAATGAATTGAGGTGTGGGTGAAGCTAGAGCTCTTGAACCCAATATCTTCCAAAAGTCAGTCATTTGGCCATTGTCTTTAACACTGAAGTTTTCAGGAAACTATAAGAAACATGAATAATTTTTAGCAGACAGTAGCTGTAAAAAAAAAAAGTGGCCTTGAAACAGGCATTAAAGCCCTGCATGGTGGCTAACAATCTCACTATTCAGCATGCTGAGGCAGGAGGACTGCATGGGTTTGAAGCTAGCCTGAGATACTCGGTTCTGTGTTATCCTAGAGTGAGATGCAATCTCAAACAGATTAGGAAGTAAAGATGGACAGGATCTTAAGAATAAATCAGCAAATTCATGATCAAAGTATATTTTTATGCCTTAACTGAGTCATATAGGAGATAAAAAATTAACACAGATATATGACATATCTTTGAATACTACAAAGAAGAAGTCCAGCCTCGTAGACCCGACACACATTCTTCACGCTCATAGCCCCACGGAACAGTTATGAAAACTGATCATGAAACAGGCTTTAACAATTTCTGAAAGATGCTTCTGATTAGGGTACATACTGGATCATGATCGAGCTAGGTTTAGAGTGAATAACTGCACTGATGTGAAGTCATCCCACCCCTTATTTGGTAGTTAGACAAAGAAACAATTCTCTACGACTTGGGGTTTACAGAAATTATAATAAAAATAAGAAAACCTTTAGAAATAAACATTAATAAATAGACTTTTTTTGAGATACAGTGTCATGTAGCCCAAGCTGGTCTTGAACTTGCTGTAAGGTGGAGATGACCTTGATGTTCTGATCCTCTGCTTCAACTTTTCAAGTGCCGATGCTAAGAGATGCTAATGACCACGGCTGCCTTACATCCAGCTGGAGGTTGAACCCAGGGCTTCACGGATAGCAGGCAAGCTTGCTGTGTCTTACTATTTATGCCATACCCCCAGCCCACGGATAGACTCACACAAAACAGGATGCTGCAGTCGGGGAGCTGGTGGCATAAGTATTTTCATTAGAAGTAGAGAGCCTAATAATTAATGCCATTGGTCATAAGTGGTAAGAACATGAGCAGATAGTGAAGTAAGGTAATAATGGGGATGTGTGAGGGGAAGGAAAGGAACCTATAGTATCGTCATCTAAATCCATCCTATAGTTAGTGTGCGCTGATAAGACTGACAATACAATTTCCCAAGATTGCAATCCAGGAAGCCACACAACTAGGAAGGCAAAAGAATCCCCTAGTTTATAAATCTATAACATTCTTGGTTTTTCCAAATCATCATCATCGTCATCATCATCATCATCATCATCACTGTCACCATCACCGTCATCGTCATCATCACCATCACCATCACCATCATCATCATCATCATCACCATCACCATCATCAACAACATCATCATCAACATCATCATCATCATCATCATCATCATCATCATCATCATCAACAACAACAACAACAACAACAATAACAACAACGACAAACAACAAAAGAGTTTAAATCCTTCCTGTCCGTAGCCTGAACTTCCCAAGCTGCAAGGCTGCATGTGACTTGCCATAGGAGATTTTATGGCACATATGGCCTAGCACCGATGTGTCCTTCCACTCTGTCTGACACAGACGTGACCAGACACAGAGGGGTGACTCTGCTTCCTATCATCTCAGCCCATGTAGCCCACCTTCATAAATCATAGTGAGGAATGTGGAGAGCATACAAAAGGACTCATTATGAACTTGACAAGTAGGATTCCTCCTAAGAATTTCTGAAACAAGATGGGGAATGGGAGAGTGTGTCTAGGACATGAAGGTATGGTGTGACGGTCAAGAGGCTAACCATTGAAGACTCGAGAAGATTTGTTCCTTTGAGAGCCCGGGAAGGAAGATCAGAGGAGAGGTCTGCTTGCTTTCCATTACTGTGATAGAGCACTGGCAAAAGTAGCATAAAGGGGGACAGGGATGGGGTTTACGGTTTCCGAGGCTTTGGCCAGGTTAATCTTAGCCTGTGGTGAGTCAGAATATCACAGCAGAACTGTGTGGTGGAAGAATTCGGTTCACCTTAAGGTGGCAGTAGGGAAGGAGGGAGGGGAAGAGGGGAAGGAGAAGGGGAAGAGAACCCTTTAATAACAAGCTCCTCCCAACAGACCCGTTAAGCAATGAATCTGCCCATATCTCAGATCCTCCAGGAGCTCAGGGCTCTCACGGTACAGTTACTTCCCAAAGGCTTCTCCTCCAAATTCTGTGTCACTGAGGAGCAAGTTCTCAGCCCTGGAACTTTGAGGGCCATTGAAGATGCAAATTGTAGCTAGAGGGAAGGAGAGGCAAGAGGATGGGGTGAGGCTGAGGGCCACATGAGCTCCTAGGTCAGAATCCATTCTCTGGAGTGGGTGGTGAGGTTAAATACCATTAAGGATCTGAGAGTGAGCTAACTCCTGGAAGACTGGCTCACCAAGAGATACTGCAAGGTAGCTTGCCCGTGTCTGTGTCCTGACTGCAAAGTATTTTAGTTTAACTTACTTCCCTTGCAATGTTTTTTGAAGGGAACATGTGTGTTGGGGGAAGGAAAGGAGGTCAGGGGCTGGACATACGTCTTAACAGCTAAGAGCACACACTGCTTGCTCTTCCAGAGAGCCCAAGTTCAGTTCCCAGCACCTATGTTGGATGGCTCACAACCACTTGTAACTCCAGCTCCAGGAAAGTCTGACACATCCGGCCTCCACAGACATCTGCTCTTACACTCAGACACATTCAAATAGATCAGACACATATACATCATTAAAAATACTAAAATGTGGGTTGGGGATTTAGCTCAGTGGTAGAGCACTTGCCTAGCAAGCGCAAGGTCCTGGGTTCAGTCCCCAGCTCCGAAAAAAGGAAAAAAAAAAGAGGAAAAAATACTAAAATGTTTTAAAATTTAAAACTGGAATAGTGGAATAGTTCTCTAAAAAACCAAAACCAAATGGGATCCAAGTGGAATTGTTGATCATTAGATTATAAGGTTGGGGCAAGGGAGATTGTTCAGCTGGTAAAGTGCTTGCTAAGATAAAAAAAAAGCATGGGGGTCTGAATTTGAACCCCAGCACCCGAATATAGAGTTGGGTGTGAGTCCCCCAGTCCTAGCGAGAAATCCAATTTCATAAAACAAGATGAAGGGTTTCTGAGGAACAAAACCAACACACACACACACACACACACACACACACACACACACACACACACACACAGAGAGAGAGAGAGAGAGAGAGAGAGAGAGAGAGTACTCAAAGGAGACTGACAAACATCTTGGCAAGTGAGGGCTCTGAATCTCTCTTGGATGAGGAAGTGATGTTTGTATCATGATTACAAGTGAAAGAAAAACTGCCAAGAGTGGCTTAAACAAGCAAGGGGAAGGTATGGTGTCTCAAAGGTATCACCAGGGTTCCAGGAGCCTTCCTCTGAAGCAACTTCTCCACAGTGAGGGTGCAAATGGGAGACTAAGACACAGAGGGAAGGGTGAGTTATACAGGAGAAGTTTGTGGCTCCTGTTCTCTTTGCATAATGGCCACTATCTCTTTAGCTTTCTTGCCTGCACTTCAGAAAAAGGATGAGAAGGAAAAAAAAAAACAAGTGAATGAGTCTGTCTTTTTTCATAAAGTTTCCTTGGAATGCCAGTGATTTCGTCTTGTATAGGTCACGTGACCATAATTAGCTGCAAGAGAGTCTGGTAAAATGATTGCTTTAGTTGGGCATATTGCCTACATATAAAATCAGGGGTGAAGCATTGAAGAAAACTTGGAAAATAACAGTTGGATAGTCAATTAGCTGTGTCTGCCACAAAGCTCATCTTAACTAGAGTTAAGTGGGCTGAGAGATCCCAGGAGCCTTCTGGGATATTTGGAGTTGAATAAGACAGCCCTAGAGGACTTGACAACTTAGAAAGAGAAGACAGACAACTAATTGGAACAACAAAACATCAAATTACATCTTAATATAATACAGTTAAGGCAAGCCACAGAAGTGAGTACAGGAGGCCTTGAGGCACAGGGTCTACAGCTTGCTGGGGTGGGGAGGGTCATGGGAGCAGATGTTAGTCAGTGGAAGCTTGTTCACTGGATAAGGGGGAGGTGTCCTTAGACAAAGAGGCTCTGCATGTGAAAAGGAGTATGGGGAACGTAGGCCTTTCCTTGTGGGGGACATCAGTTCTGAGGTGGAATGTGCAAGCTGTAAAGTTGAACGCAGCGTACTTCCAGAACCATCTCTACTGGGCTTAGGTACCAAAGGTTCTGAGGACTCACTGAAGGTTTCGAAGCAGGGGAGTGACTCAGGAGAGCTGTCTGGTAGGAGTGAGGATGGCTTTCTTCAGGCAGAGGCAGAGAGATTTGGAGGACGAGAGGGCAAAACTGTTCCCAGAGACTCTTGCTGCCTTCCCATCTCTAAGGCCAACTGGTGATGTTTCTGAATAACTTCATATAGAAAACTGAGTGGAAAGAGTGTGTTGTATGTGTATGTGTGTGTGTGTGTGTGTGTGTGTGTGTGTATGTCTGTGTGTGTATGTATGTATGTATGTGTGTGTCTGTATGTTTATGTTGAGTATGTGTGTATGTCTGTGTATATATCTGTGTGTGAGTGTGTGTATATGTCTCTGGATGTATTTGGGTGAGTGTGTGTGTATCTGTGTGAGTGTGTGTGAGTGTGTGTATGTCTGTGTGTGTATGTATGTATATATGTATGTATCTCTGTATGTGTGTCTGTGTGTGAGTGTGTGTATATATCTGTGTGTGTATGTCTGTGTTTGTATGTCTCTGTGTGTGTTTGTGTATATCTGTGTATGAGTGTTTGAAAGTGTGTATGTGAGTGTGTATGTATGTGTGTATGTATGTCTCTCTGCATGTATGTCTCTGTGTGTGAATGTGTCTGTGTGTGTATGTCTGTGTGTGAGTGTGTGTATGTGTCTGTATGTCTGTGTGAGTGCGTGTGTGCGCCCCATCTTGCAGAGAGAGGCAATGCATTTGCTGTGCTGTGTGGGGTTTGGGAAGACAGTAGAGAAGTGGCAGGACCACATAGATCCTTTCCTTTCTCCGAAGGAGGAAATTGCCTTGAGAGGGGCATTTAGCATCCAAGGCCACACATCCCTCCATTTGTCTGAGCTGACTGGAGTCCAGCACAGCCCTTGCTAAAGGGCCGATTTGGCTTTTCTATCTGTGCTGTTTGCCACCTGTCACCTTAGAAAATAGAAGGTTCTTGCCTGGGAAGGTAGCATGCAGACCGTGGGAGGTGGGTGGAGTGGGTGGAGGTTGTCTTTGACGTTTAGCATGGACTCTTGTGAATATACAGGTCAGGCACAGAGGAAGGATGCTGGGCAAGGGACCTAGGGGTCGTAGGGATAGAGACCTGGGAAGACTAGCAGCCTGGAGGGAAAGGTTGCCACTGATGTAATCCTGACAGCAGCCTGGAGCATATTTGGAGGCCTTCCATCTGCGCTCACAGAGGTGATGAGAGTGTCCCAGATACCTTGGGCTCCAAGGTACCTAGTCTTATTTGTTTCCCGACCCCTTTGTTCCCTGAGTTCTTGGGATCTGCTGCTGTGAGGTCTGCTCTGGCCTCTCCTTCAGAGAGACTAGGGCTGTGCAGGAAAAGGGTCTTAGCTCTGCCCGCAGGGGGCGCTGTGGACAAGAGCAAGAGGCACTGCTGCAGCGGCTGGCTTGGGTGGGACTCCAACCAGGCTGATCCCACCAGTTGGGAGTGGGGCACTGCAATGCAACCAGGCCCAGGAGAGGGGGAACAGGACTTCAGACTTCAAAGGCATTCCCAGAAATGTGAGAGCAACTGGAAGCCGGGCAGAAACAGGCAGCAGCCCCCATGGAGTGACCTGTGTTCATCAGGGGACCTTGTGCTGCATTTAGTGGGGGCAGGATGTTTTTCTCCAGCATCATGGGGGTCTGTGATGTGGAGCCTCAGGGTCCTCCCAGACGGAGTCTGCGCAAATAATTCCCATCAAAGGCCAAAGCCGTGAGTGATTCCACTTAGGAAAAGATTTGCCTGCGGCTTTACAGCTGTATTTTGCTGGAAAGGATCATGCAGGAATCCAGGAGGAGTTAATCTGTTTTGCTTTGCGGCAAGACTCCGGCTTGCAGTTCCATTCAGTTTGGGAGCTAGGCACATTCCTGCTCTGCTGGGCCGGTTCCCCTCATTAGAGAGGTGAGGGAATGAACCCGGGGCTTGGTCTTTGACTTTTACCCAAGGACTCCAAGAGACTCTTGATCATCGACTCTGCTAAACTCTCTCTCTGCCCTGGAGAGGTGGCAATGATTCACAGTATGCTGGGGGCCACATAAAGTGTTTCTGGGATCTTCTCTAGGTTTTGGGGGCTACACGCAAGATTCAGAAAGGACGCACATTTGGAGGAAGAAACCGGATATCTAGTGTGGGCAGCCAATTCAGGATCCAGAGAACTGTTAAAAAAAAAAAAAAAGACGTGCTGACCACCCACTCTGCCAGCCCAGAACCCACTTGCTGGCGCCAGCATCCTTCTTGGTTTTGCACTAGTACTTGGGTTGCTTGGAAGCAACCTCGCGCTTGCTTTGTGGAAGGTAGCCTGGTGTGAGCCGTCCACGTACAGGTGTGAGCGGAAGATGCATCATGGAAGTGAGGCTTTCAAAGGGGCAAGAATGAAATGTGTGCTTGTAGTTGGGGTGTGTAGGGAAGCCCTGGCAGCCATGACGTGCAGAAGACTGTTAGGAACTGGGGTCTCCTCCTACTACCTGCAACCTAACTTGTTACATGTGGCAACTTCTCTCTGCTGAGGCTCATTAACACACTCTCTCTCTCTCTCTCTCTCTCTCTCTCTCTCTCTCTCTCTCTCTCTCTCTCTCTCTTTCTGTCTCTCTCCCTTCCTCCCTCTCCCTCTCTCCTCCTCCTCCCCCATATCTTATCTCGTCCCAGCCTGGCCTTGAACTCTCTATGTAGCTGAGGATAAACTTGAATTTCTGATCCTCTTGCCTTCACCTCCCAAGTGCTGGGATTACAAGCATGTGTCACCTTGCCTGGTTTATGAAATTCTGGGCATTGAACAGGGGCTCCATGAGTCCTGGCATTAACCTGCCAGTTTCATCAACTGGAGTCCAAACTGTGATCCTCACCGTTGAGGCTGGAGACTTGCCTGTAGGGTTATCTAGACTCTGGAGTCCCAACACGCATGTATGTTTTTGCTCTGTGTGTGTGCCCCATGCTTGCAGAAGCCAGAAGAGGGCATTGGATCTCCTGGAACTGGAGTTACAAGTGGTTGTGACCTGCCCGACATGGGTCCGGGGGACCAATCCTGGGTCCTCTGCAAGAGCAGCAAGCGTTCTAACCGGTGAGCATCTCTCCAGCCCCAGCTACTTACGTTTCTGACTTGACCTTGTTGTTTGTGACCTTCCTACCCATTTTCCTGAGTGTTCATGACAGGGGGATGGCCAAAGGGACCTTTGGATTATATATAATTCCATGGTTCCTAGAGATCCAGGCTTTGTGGATGAAACACAGCAAAAGTGCAGGTACCTGTCACGCACCTTGGCAAACAGCAAGAAAACAAAACCCCCTAGGAAAGAATGCATCCCTCCTTCAGGCCTGAAGATCTATGCATGCAAATAAGCGGAAATAAGCTGGGACCTCACCAGGGAACCTGAAGGCTACTCTCCTCTAGGAGGAGAGGGAGAAAGGCCCGGAACTGAGGTTGGAGCTCAGTGATTTTCATCTTGGCTTTAATGTTTGAATCTTTTATGAGCTGGATCATTAAAAATTAATGTTGAAAAAATTTGGTCTTTCTTGTAGTTGTCCCCCAACCACCTATTTTCGGTTTCAAGGTGATGTTCTTCACTGTGGGGCACATGTTGTACTCTGGCCAATATCTGAGCACATGCAGGTGAGGGTGTGAGGTACTTGGCCCAGTTCATCTGCCGCTGTCCACTACAGGACTTTGGTGTCTTTGATTGGGTCCCCCTCAACTCTCCCTTTCCAGATTCTGGACCTAATTTCCGTATCTTCTCCACAGATGACAGCCTCCAGGGCCCCTGACCTGTGTATCTCTGCTTTGACAACCAGTGCCAATCTTTGCATTCATAGACCCTCCCCTTGGCTGCCTATGAGGACTGTAAGAGAAAGGACATTTTCTGTTTTGTTTCTGGTCCATTTCCTGGTGCTGCCTAGAGTTTAGTTCAACTTTGGAGGGCACAGATACACACACACACACACACACACACACACACACACACTGCTGTTTGTGGGAAACCCTTCAGAAACTCATGGGATCTTTCCATGTTCCGGTTTCCCCACCCATCCCTTGCTCCCTCTCCAGATTTTGTTATTCTGCTCTGTGCCTGAGACTGTGCTATCAACAGCCTGTTGCTCTTTCCAGGCTTCCCATTCCTGCTATGACTCCTCAAGTGCCATCACCTCTCTCTTGAGGGACAGCAGTGGTGGCCATTTTTTTTTTTTTTTTTTTTTTTTTTTGCGCACCCTCAACCATTTTCCTCTATCCATCCAGGGAGAAGTTCTACATTAAATCTGACCACACCCCTCTTTTGCTGTGGATGTCTCAAAGCCTTCCCTTTGAGTTAGGCTCTGAGACCTTGAAAGGGCTTGCAGGATTGGTTGGTGCAGGTACAACTCCTGTGTCCAGCATCCTGCTCCAGGTCCCCTGGGCACGCTCAGCTCCTACCCTATGCTCTGTGGCTCTGGTCTCTGAGCCTCCATACATACTTCTCCCTGCCCATAATACTCTCTCCATTGCCCATGAGTCTTAAGCTTCAGGTGTGAACTTAGGTAGTAATCTCACTTTACCTCCTTCTCCCCGAATGAGTTCTGCCTATCTGTCTCACAGGGTATCTACCATACTTTATAGGATTTCATGTTAAACCCACCTGCCTCTCCCACCAGCAACTGATGCTTTGAATAATAAGATTGACCACTTCTTAAAGGGAGTGGCCTTGTTACTACCTCATCGTCTGCCAGGCACTATGCCACGTGATTCTGATATCTTATACCACCCAACTCTCACTGCCGGCGGAGGTGGGAGCCACCATCATTTCCACCTTGCGACTGAGGGCTTGAGCCTTAGGGGAGATTAAAAGAACCTTGTCTAGATTCACAGAGGCAGTAGATGTTGGGACAGCTCAAGTCTCAGCAGTAAAAGCTGGAAGCCTGCACTTGCCCAGCTGGGCAGGGCACGGACATAGCTTTCAGATCTTTTGTTAGCCAATAAGACAATATCTACCGTTACAGCAACTCAACGCCTGTTTGTGGGGTAAATAAATTAAACAAAAGCTGTTCAGTGGGGAGAGGCAAGTGTAAGGCACAGCCTGCTTCCCCTCCCCTGGATTCAAACTTATTAAACTCATTGAGGGAACATGAAACTACACTAGTTAATCTATGCTGGAAACATCTGTTACCCAGAAGAGAACACGGTGGCTGTCTGCTTGGGCTGACCTGCCTAGATAGAGTTCAGTTAGATGGGGCTCAATGCAGACAGAGGTCCTTGGATCCATGGAGGGGCTCCAGGGCTATTTCAGGAGTTTCATAGTAGCAGGCACCTGGAAAGCCCTGATTTCAGCACTTAGTTGGATAGGGAGAAAAAAAAACCCAGAATGCATTGCTATTTCATCAAAAGTGGGGTTTGTTGGGGGTTCTCAAAGAAGTGAGTTTTCCATTTGGGGAATATTTAGCTATATCTGAATCCACTTTTGTTCAGGCTTTTGATGAGTAGAGGCGAAAGATGCTGTTAGCATTCTCCCACACACTGCAGAGTCTACACGGCAGAAACTGCCAATCCAAATGTCGCCAGTGTTTAGTTTGAGATTTAAACACTGCAGTGAGTTCACATGGTGAGTGAATGGAGATTGTGCTAGTATCTTCTGTAATGGCTTGTCAGTGTAGTTTTTGACAGAGAGAGCACTGAGAGATGACAGCTATCCTTATGGGCCCTCCCTTTCTCCACTCTGAAAAGCCCAGTACTCTTCTATGGTCTCCTTGGCATTTCCTCATTCCCTCACCCTTCTGTTAACCATTGTGGGATCAAAGGTTAGAAGTGTTTGGCTAATTTTGGAAAAGAGCATAGTAGGGAGTTTTCAGGTATGAGGGTGCAGGTGGTTCTCAGGTGTGAGGGTGCAGATGTTTCTCAGGTGTGAGGGCACAGGTGTTTCCCAAGTGTGAGGGCACAGGTATTTCCCAGGTGTGAGGGCACAGGTGGTTCTCAGGTGTGAGGGTTCAGGTGTTTCCCAGGTGTGAGAGTACAGGTGGTTCTCAAGTGTGAAAATGCAGGTATTTCTCAGGTGTGAGGGCACAGGTGGTTCTCAGGTGTGAGGGTGTAGGTGTTTCCCAGGTGTGAGGGCACAGGTGGTTCTCAGGTGTGAGGGTTCAGGTGTTTCCTATGTGTGAGGGCACAGGTGGTTCTTGGGTGAGAGGGTATAGGTGTCTTCCAAGTGTTAGGGTGCTCTGCTCACTTTAGCAGATGCTAGTGTCTGAATGTTCACACTGCTTATAACTTTCCAAGGTCTTTACTATGAACAGGGCAGGGTGAGAATGGATGGGGGTGCTGCTGGGCTATGCGTGTTACTGAATAGAACCTGTCTTTCCCATGCCTCTGGTGGTAGAGGCCTTTGTGCTCCCAGCACTTGCTGCGTCACAGAGACAAATGTCACCCAGGTTGGATTGATCTTGGTGCAACCCTACCCTTGGAGGAACACAGACCCTCTTAGGAGAGAATAGAATTCTCAGTCCTCTACCAATGTCACTCAGATTCCAAATAAGCAGGCTCCAATATTGGATTAGAGTGACCAAGAAGTTCATGGTGGGATGCTGTGAAGGACACAGGACAAGGAGCCAGAGCAGCTGGGGATGACATCTTAGAGGTGAAGGGCCAGAAATAGACTCAGGCCTGGTGCTCGGGGCAGTTCTAAGAAGAGCTCAGAGGGGCCACTTGCTTACCAGAGAAGCCAGAGGACTCTATCCCACAGGAATGGGACTAGGACACTGCCATGCTCAGCTCCAGGCCTGAGCTTGGCTTTGTGTATGTGAATGTGTAGACAATGCTCCTTCTCTCTACTGCAGAGGCTCTGAACCTTCTTAATGCTGTGACCCTATAGTACAGTTCCTCATATTGGGTGACCCCCAACCATAAAGTTATCTCATTGCTACTCCAGGACTGTAGTTTTGCTAGTATTACGAATTTTAAATATCTGATATGTAACCCCCCAAAGGGGGTGGCAACTCACAGGTTGAGAATTGCTGCTCTATGAAAAGCCATAGGCTGCCCCTGTTCCGTGCTCAGAACCCATGTCCTCCTCAGCACTCTTCTGCTTGCCAGCCCTTCGTTCATGCAGTGGTCTTCCCCTAAGGAGGCACAGCACCCTGCTGCTGTAACCTGGAGTATGTATGAAAGCAAACTGAGCAAGCCAAGGGGTAAAACCCAGTAAGCAGTATCCCTCTGTGACCTCTGCAACAGTTCCTGCCTCCAGTTCCTGTCCTGACTTCCCTTTGTGCTGGACTACACCTGAAGCAGAAATAAATCCTTTCCTCTTCGAGTTGCTTTTGGTTATGGTGTTCTATCCCAGCAACCAAAACCTAGCTAGGACAGCCCTGTGCTGGGGCTTCCATTGTTGGGGGGGCAGTGCCCACATCCCAGCCCCTGCTCATCTCTGGGAGCTGCTGGGAGCCTGTTTTGGAGAAGCGAAGAAGCAGTGGCCTCCTCTTCGTTCCTTTCCTTCCTTTCTCTGCTTGTAAAGTGTGCGTTTTCTCCAGTGGAAAAAGGAAAAACCTTTCCTCCAAATGGATGGGCCACATCCCACGTCCTCGTCAGGCCCAGATGCTGAGGTTATTTGTAGTTTTTAAAAGATCTCTGAGATGCTAATCTCTCCTTCCTGGAATTCGTGACCTCCAGGACCCCTACATCTGATCTTCTCAGATTTGTCTCTATCCCCAGTGCTGTGAGTCACACAGAGGAACTCAAAATGTGCCCCCTCTCCAGAGAAACTTAAATCAGTAGTGGCCTTGTGGGTGGCAAGATCCCTGGTCATCACATCCTAGCCTCAAGACTCTGGCCTTTTGCTTGAGATCCAGGGTCCTACCCACTGGGAAGAGGCCAGTGGGGCACCTGCCACTGGCCCCAAGGATAAAGAAGAGAAGGGAGAGGAAGAGCAAGAGAAAGAGGAAGAAGAGGAAGAAGAGGACTATTCTCTTTGGGTCTTGTGCACAATTCTAACGGGCTTAAGAGTCAACATTTGTTAGTAGTTTGACCAATAGTTAAGCAGAACACTTCGGGGAGTCTTAGATCAGGAAAGGACAGGAGAGAAGGAAAGGAGGAGGGAAAGAGTGGGGTGCACAGAAGGCGTTCAACTGAGGGATGCCGGGGGTGGGGGTGGGGGGTGTACACCAAGGCGGGGTCAGCAGAGTGAGGCAGGGGTGCACCACGGGGGAGGGTCAACTGAGTGATGCAAGGGATGTACCAAGGGGGGTCAGCTGAGGGATGCAGAGGGTGCACCAAGCGGGGGTCAGCTGAGTGATACAAGGGATGAACCAAGGGGGGGCTCAGCTGAGTCAGGCAGGGGTATACCATGGGGGGGGGAGTCAGCAGAGTGAGGCAGGGGTGCACCACGGGGATTCAGCTGAGGGATGCAGCCCCTTGTCCTAAGCTTGACAGGGCAGCTTAAGACAAGCTTGAATCCTCCCAAGGAAGAAAACGATAGTGCCCAGGTTATCAGGGAAGGTCGGGGCCCAGTCCATCCCTTCAGCAGAGTGTTTGTGTGGCCTCTGACCTGAGAGTGCTCAGAGGTTAGATACTAGGATGCTCCAGGCATTAGAAGGGAGACGAGGTGAGGACTAGGATGTTCTGGGTGATGGAATAGGTAGAGGACAGGGCAATCATCTGGTGCAGAGCTTGGCTTTTTCTCCTTCCCTCTGGAGGGACCAGATATTTTAGGCTCTTGGAGCTTTAAAGTGCCTGTTTACCTGTACTGTGCATGTGTGGAAGCCAGAGGGTGACGCATAGCATCTTCTTCCTTTGTCACCCTCTCCCGCTGCCCTTGTCTTTGTTTCTTTTCTCTTTGTTTCTTCTCTCTCTCTCTCTCTCTCTCTCTCTCTCTCTCTCTCTCTCTCTCTCTCTCCTTCTCTCAGGCAGGTCTTTCGATGAACTGGGGACTCACTGATTGTCTGATGGTCTAGGCCAGCTAGTTGTGTGCTCTAATATCTCAGCAAACCAAGAGCTGGGGTTACAGGTGTGTGCTGCCACACGTGGCTTTTACATGGGTGCCGGGGAGCTGAACTCTGGTCTTCATGGCTGTGCAGCAGGCACGTTACCCACTGAGCAGGCCCCTCATGAGTTTGTTATGGCTTTTGACATTGTGGTGGCAAGGAACAGCCATCATCAATCTGAACAGATAAGCATGACAGTGTTCTAATTAGACAGGTGGCAGGCTGAGCTTAACCATATACCTGGGCTAGACTTTGTTCCTCAGATACGACCTGGGCCAATGACGTTTGCTTTATTTGGGGACTTGCAAGAAAAATAGGACCTCAGGCCCCAGCCCTACCTATAGAAGCAGATTTTCATTTTGATAGATCAAGCTCCCTGGGACTTTTGGAATTGGAGAAAGGAGTTTAATCTTATTTTCCAAGACTCCTTTCAGCATCTGGGTCAGTACATGAAAACGACAGGGAGCAAAATTCCACCTCAATGTCAGAAAGCGTTTATTCTCTACCTCAAAAACCTCTGCTTTGCAACAGGTGGCTGGGTAGCAGTCCCTGGGATGTTCAAGTCAGGGCTAGACTCACAGTCGTTCACAGACGATGTAGCTTTGTGCCCTTGCTGGAATGAGAGCTGCCTGAACTTGAATCTGTGGACAAGAGGGCATTTCATTGACCTTTGACCTTTTTGCAGATTCTTGACCTGTCCAGTGGGGTGCTCAAGGACTTCACAGGATGGTCCCACGCATCAGAAAGAAGCAGAAGAGGCCCTCATACCACATACAGAGTGCTCAAGGTCAGCTATTAGTCGGTTATGTAATCCGACAACAGAGAGTTGTACTTTTTTGGCTGGACCAGGGATCTGCCTTTGTATGCGAAGTCTCTCCTTCCAGCTCTGAGCTCAGCAGAAGGAGACGCTTCGGGGAACACCAGTCCCAGCTGTTATGTTTTGAGTGTTTGGTATGAGCCAGGCATTATGAAAGCCTTGCTTAATGACTCAAATTACTTTCAGATACTTGCTGGCATGGAAGAGTGATGAGATTAGAATCTGTTGCTGTCCAAACGCTTTGCCTGTTTCAGCTTTAGAATCAACTTGAGCCCAGAGACGATTCGCACAGCTTGTTACCGATAGACATATGCCATGTTGAGGACCCAGAATTCCCCTAGAGCTGGTTAGAGACCTCCCTCACCCCACGTCCATGTCTCAAGATCGTGGTGGCAGGAGCATACTATTACAAACAAACAAAAACCCAAGGTCCCTGCAGACCTTGGGTTGAGTTACGAGAGGCATCCCAAGATTCAGCGTCCCTGTCTACCCTGCTGTTGTGTACGTAGTCCCTATCAGTTCATTTGGGATGGAAAGAGGACTCGGTTTTAGCCATGGGCTTTGTTTGGGATTCTTACTCTGGTCCCTTTTTGCTGTATGGTCAGGGGTGAGCCTCTTGTCCTCTCTGAGCCTTGGTCTCTTCTCCTCTGAAAGGGAACGATGATACAGCATGCTCCACAAGGTCACAGAGGAGATGAAGTGGAGATGTCAGAGCACTGTGGCTTGCCAGGAGCTATACAAATGATGCTTGTCATTTTGATGAAATCCACGAGCCTCTTCGAAGGCTCTTATCCCACCCCCCACCCCCCAGTACTGGCCCCATTACAGCGGTTCAGTACTTTATGGCTATTAGAGGAGCAAGAGACCTTCCTCTTGGAGAAACTATTCTAGTGGGGGTGGGGACTGGGGCAGATTCCCGGGCCTGGCCAGCCCAGCATCTATCTCTTGCACTAAGTATATGGTGCACATGTTCCTCCAGGCTCTCTGCTCACCCCTCTCCCTACCTGTAGCATTGGATCATAGAAGCAAAACAAAAAAATCAACAACATGGAATTCTCTGCTCAAAGAAGCCTTTCAAAACCAACATGCTGAGCTGTTTCTTCTTCTTCTTCTTCCTCTTCTTCTTCTTCTTCTTCTTCTTCTTCTTCTTCTTCTTCTTCTTCTTCTTCTTCTTCTTCTTCTTCTTCTTCTTCTTCCTCTTCTTCTTCTTCTTCTTCTTCTTCTTCTTCTTCTTCTTCTTCTTCTTCTTCTTCTTCTTCTTCTTCTTCTTCTTCTTCTTCTTCTTCTTCTTCTTCTTCTTCTTCTTCTTCTTATGGTTTCTGTATATATTTTGCTTCCAAATGGTGCGTGGGAAAAACATCAAGGATGGCCCTTTGTGCCCAAGGACAGGAGCCAGCAAAGCTCGGGGAGCCCTTTCTGACCTCTGAAATCCCCCCATTCTACCTCCTTGTCCTCACTCCCTGACACACGTTTTTTGATGTGCTCTGGCTAATTAATTTAAAGTGACGATCGTCTCAGATGAGGCTGTAAATTACTTTCAAATGGCCCAGCCAGGGCCACCCACTACTGGAAGATCAGATTGCAATGACACCACCAAGGCTTGAACAACCCTCGACAAAAGGGGAGGGGAATCCCAAAACCTCAAGTAAGAGCAGATTTCCACGCTATCCTCACGGCAACCCTAAGAAAGTGGAAACAGATGGATGGCGGCTTTGATAATGAGCGCAGCAATCAAGTTTAGATTAAAAAAAAAAAAAGCGCTCAACTCGACCCAGAAGGGATGGGCTTGACAGTAAAATCCCAGACACATAATGTTCTGCTTAAGAGGTTATTGACATATTAGCCAGGAAGAGAGTGGGTGCTGGTGCTGGAGCTGGAAGAAGTTAGCCTCCTCTCCTGCAGCATCCTCCAGTCCCCTGGCCTCTGAATGCACAGGGCTCCCAGCCCTGATTGAAACCACCTCAGGGCCTTTGGACTGGGCTGATGGTCCTATTTCCCCTGGAACTCACTAAGTGTTCCCAAGAGAATTGCCCGCTGCCTGCTGCCAGGTCTGAGGGCAGAGCAGAGGCACTGCTGTGCTTGATCTGATTATGCTTTGGAGTTAGCGTGCATATATGTGATTTGGGGGCCAGGGGCTGGGGCTGGGGACAAGATACCAAAGACAGGGGAATTCAACATTTGGAGAAAAGAACGCTAACTGTTGCCGTGGACTTGTGCCTTGATTTGTCAATCTGACAGCTGGGTAACTTGTGGCAAATCCCACTATTTCTAGGGGAGGAGGGCAGTACACAGGTATACTTGTGGAGGCCTGAGGTCCACTTTGGGTGTCATTCTTGGTTCTGAGACCTGAGTTTTTGGGACCGAACTCAGGTCCTCATGCTTGTGTGGCTAGTGCTGTACCAATGAGCGGTGCCCCAACCCAAATCCTGATCTAACTAGTGCCTCAGTTGCTTCATATACAGAATGAGGACTGAGGAAGCCTGCTGTTAGGGTGTGCTGTATGGTGGGTATCCCGCAGACTTACTTGGTAGGTTCTAGTGACCTATCTATGTCTTTTTTGCCCTAGAAGCTCTGGTGGCTGACTTGGACAGAAAAGGGAGGAGAATACCACAGGCATTTGAGGTCTGTGGCTTTGCTTTCTCCAACTCTGCCATTTTCCAGTCTCGGGTTCGGGGACGGGTTGTGTCTTCAAGCTGATCCTTAGCTTTCTGCCCACTGGCCCAGGCTATGAGGGATGGCTAAGTAAGAGACAGAGCATCCCTGTGGGTTAGCAACTGCTCCAGGCAACGGTACCCTCTTTGCCATACTTGGCACCTGCCGAACACTCAGTAAATGGTGGTTACTGACAGGGTTTGGACCAGGAAGAAAAAGCAGTCATTTTGGAAAGTGTTGAGATAAAAATCAGTCCCCACCAAGAGTCCCAGGAAATTCTCCCAGGGTGGTATTTGGGAGAGCAGATGACACGGGCGTACGCCATGCAGCGGCTGGTTGTTGGAAGCTTCTGGAGAGGAGACAGCTTCAAACGGAGCCTGATCACGGTTGGGTCCAGCGTGCATTTGCACATTTGCCAACAGTCACTTTGGAAAAGGCAGAGCTTCAGTTCCTCGTCAAGCCCTCCTCTCAGACTGATTGCAAAAGCTGTTTGGATGACATTTGTAAGCACCCTGGGGACAGGGACCAAGGCTGCCACATTGGCAGGATATCCTGAGACTCTAACAGGTGCCTGCACATAGGAGATGACCCGTGAGTGGTGCACAGCAAACGTAGGCCCTCCTCTCTTCTCTTTCCCCATTACCAAGCTAGGATGAACTCTGAGCTCTGACACCTTCCAGTTGGAGGGTTTGATACTCACCTTCTCCTAGACCCAGGGCTGTGCCTGGGGGGTGACTTTTCTGGAGCCCTGCCCCCTGCTCTACACAGCTCTTGTTTGTAGGGTAGCCCAGACCAAATGCTCTTTTAGAGTCCAATTCCGTGTCAGCCTTCTGACTCCTCGCTTTCCTCTTACCATACCAAGGTCACTTGTGATGTTGACAAAAATGTTGCTTCTTCTCTAGAACCTCAGGGAAAGGAGATACCACCAAACAAGAACATGGGCTCTGCAGGAGCAAACCTCAGGCACAGGTGCTGGTGGGTGCTGGCCAGCGGCCCAGCCAGATGACAAGGCAACAGCAATGGCAGTGGCATATTTAATCCCAGCAATTGTCTTCTCCTTTCCTTTGCTGTTCCAGCGTGCCGCTGTGTATCTCTCTTCCTGACTCTCCCTCCTAATCCCACATTAAAAAATCTAGGTTTCTGCAGCCCTTAGGCAAGGGGAGATCAGGAGGTGGAGTGGAGAGAATTCTTTCATTATTTATCAGCGGGAGCCCTGGCAACAGTGTTTTCCTACAGCCTTGCAAAAAAAAGTCCTTCTATTGGCTATCTCCTAGACTCTTGGAGCAGTGCAATCCACAGCCCTGAGTCAGGTTAGATGTTCCGAGTATTGTTAAAAACACTTATAAATGCCTCTGCATCATCCAGTTTTCTCCCCACTGCCAGTGCCTGCTCTCACAGCTGGAAGGAATCTCCATCTGCTAGATTCAGCCTTTCACTAAGCCCCATCAATTTTGCCTTTGAAATTTCTTTTGTGCGGGTCCTTTCTCCCCTTTCCACTGCTAATCCCGAGGGCCTGGCTCTTACTCCTGCACGCCTGAGCTGCTTCGAGAACTGCTTGGCAGAGTTCCCTGTCTCTGGCCTCTGTGTCTTTAATACATTCCACACGGTCGGGCCACATTTATAGCTCCCAAGCTGTTTGCATTTAAGAGGCCTCAGCTCAAAGCCCCCGGAGCTTTCCAGGGCACTTGGCACTGTCCCCACTGCTTGTGCGGCTCCCTTGACCCGTAACTTCTGCCCACGTTGGTAGCTATGCTAGCTCCCTGTGGTGGCTGCAACACGAACTCTAAGGCTCAAGCCACCTGAAACTTGGTATCTCACAATCTTGAATCTAGAAGCGTGTGCGTTTTCCAGGCCTAAGACAAGGTCAGCTGGGTGCTTCTTTATGAGGCTCTTGGGGAGAACTGGCTTCCCTGGTTCTTCCAGCTTCCAGTGGCTGCAGTTCTTACCTGTCCCTGGGGTCACTTGGTCTATCTTCTCTCTGTAATCAATCCCCCCTCTGCTGCCCTCTAGACCCCTCTATAGGGACTTGCGATTGCTTGGGGGGACCCCAGTGCCCTTAACACCATCACATTTATGAAGGTCCCTTTGCTGTGTGCCCTAGTTCACTTTAACTGCCCACTGGACACAACCTAGAGCCACTTGAGAGGGAGTTTCAGCTGAGGTATTACTCAGATCAGATTGACCAGTAGCCTGTGCCTGGAGGGGAGAGGTGCCTTTATTGTTAATTACCGTAGGAAGCCCTGCCCACTGTGGGCGACACCATTCTCTATGCAGGTGGTCTTGGACCATGTAAGGATGTAGCTGAGCATGAGCTGATGGGAAAGCCCGAAAGCAATGTTCCTCCATGATTTCTACATCAAGGTCCTACTTCATTCAGTTCCTGCCCTGCCTCCCTTCAGTGATGACTGTCACCTGGAACTATAAGCCAAATCAATCTTTTTCTCTTCTCAGATGCCTGTGGTCCTTGTTTTCTCCCAGCAAGGGAAAGGAAATCAGAATACATTGTGAAGGAGTAGTTGCGGATTCCGAGTATTGGGTATCATGGATGTTTGGGGGAGGGATGAAGTACAGAGCTGGGCAGACTCTATGGTGTTCTGGTTCCTGTTGTTCATTTACTACTTTAAAGTTGATGCCCATCTCTAGAAAAATAGTAGAGATGATAACTTGGCCACGCCACCGAGAGGCTCATTGGTTTGTATTCAGCTTCTGGAAGCACTTGGCCTGCTTGTGGTCCAGAGTCTAGGAAGTACACATTTTAAAAAGACAGCCCAAGCTATCCTGTTCTTTCTTTGTAGCTGATGATGACCTTGAACTCTGGTCTTCCTGCCTACCTCTTCCCTCTGGGATACTAGGCTTGATCCACAAGAAGTTTATGCTGCACTGGGACTCAAATTCAGGGATTGGAGAATATTAGACAAGCATTCTACCAACTAGGATGCAGACCCAGGACCCACGGAGGCATTTTGAAGTGCAATTTACAGCACACATGTTATCTCAAAATACTGGCCCCTTGTTTGTGTCACACGATGCCCTGCATGCATTCTCTGTGGCCTCAGCAGTAAGAGATTCCTTGTTGGTCCCATGCACGTTGCTCTTCTAGGAAGAAATGTTAATATCACCCTGATCCTGGGTGTAAACATCCCTGAGCTCTCATTTCCCTTAGCACCTGGCAAGTTGAGTTCGGGTGTCAGGTATGTGGCTGCTAGTGCGTGACATGTGTGACAACTGTCACATCACTGTGCCACCGTCTCATTCGATGGACTCTAGTGCATGTAATCTTATTTTAATGGAAACATTTAGACCTCTCCCACAGATAGAAAGTGAGTACCAGACAAGACAAGAACACAAAGATAAACACGTTGAAACAAGGTTATTTGCCTAAAACTTAAATAATGAAATGTGGAGTGAAGAAAATAAGTCAATTGGCACCATCAAAGATAAGTGGTGAACAAATGGCCTCTGAGCAGCAAGGTGTAAGAGAATATTGAGTGTGATGTCAGTGGATCAAAGATGACCGCAGCTCAATGGGAATTAAATTATAATGTATTGGGTAGACATTTCATATTGAGAACGCCATCTCACATGTGTCCATAATTAGAAAGGTCACATAACATTATTCAGGTGTGCACGTGAGTGTGCGTGTGTGAGAGTGTGTGAGTGTGAGTGAGTGTATAGGTGTGAGTGTGTGCATGTGTGTGAATGTGTAAGAGTGTGAGTATGAGTGAATGTGTATATGTGAGTGTGTGTGAGTTTCTGTGTGTGTGTGAGTGTGTGAGTATGTATGAATGAGTGAGTGTGTATATGTGAGTGTGTGTGTGAGTATGTGTGTGTGAGTGTGTGAGTGTGTGTGAGTGAGTGAGTGTGCTGAACAACCTTGCACGTGGATAGACAAGTGATGTGTACTGAGCTACATCCCCAGACTTTGTGCTTGTTTTTTTTTTAAAGACAAGAGTCTTGTTTTGTATCCCTGGCATGTCTGGAACTTAGTATGTAGCCTAAGCTGGCCTTGAATGTTTGGCTTCCTGAGCAATAGAGTTAGAGAAATGAATGGCCACAGCCTACCTCATGGTAGAAAGATAAAAATTAGGATGTTATAGTGAGCTGTGGTGCATGTGAGAGCTGGAGGATGCTCATACATGTTTCATGGGAATTCGTGGCTGCGATTACTTGTTTTCCCAGTACTGTGGGTTAAAGCTAGAGTCTTGCATGGGAATTCGTGGCTGCGATTACTTGTTTTCCCAGTGCTGTGGGTTAAAGCTAGAGTCTTGTATGGGAATTCGTGGCTGCGATTACTTGTTTTCCCAGTGCTGTGGGTTAAAGCTAGAGTCTTGCGTGGGAATTCGTGGCTGCGATTACTTGTTTTCCCAGTGCTGTGGGTTAAAGCTAGAGTCTTGCGTGGGAATTCGTGGCTGCGATTACTTGTTTTCCCAGTGCTGTGGGTTAAAGCTAGAGTCTTGTGTGGGAATTCGTGGCTGCGATTACTTGTTTTCCCAGTGCTGTGGGTTAAAGCTAGAGTCTTGTGTGGGAATTCGTGGCTGCGATTACTTGTTTTCCCAGTTCTGTGGGTTAAAGCTAGAGTCTTGTGTGGGAATTCGTGGCTGCGATTACTTGTTTTCCCAGTGCTGTGGGTTAAAGCTAGAGTCTTGCGTGGGAATTCGTGGCTGCGATTACTTGTTTTCCCAGTGCTGTGGGTTAAAGCTAGAGTCTTGCGTGGGAATTCGTGGCTGCGATTACTTGTTTTCCCAGTGCTGTGGGTTAAAGCTAGAGTCTTGCGTGGGAATTCGTGGCTGCGATTACTTGTTTTCCCAGTGCTGTGGGTTAAAGCTAGAGTCTTGCGTGGGAATTCGTGGCTGCGATTACTTGTTTTCCCAGTGCTGTGGGTTAAAGCTAGAGTCTTGCGTGGGAATTCGTGGCTGCGATTACTTGTTTTCCCAGTGCTGTGGGTTAAAGCTAGAGTCTTGTATGGGAATTCGTGGCTGCGATTACTTGTTTTCCCAGTACTGTGGGTTAAAGCTAGAGACTTGTATGGGAATTCGTGGCTGCGATTACTTGTTTTCCCAGTGCTGTGGATTAAAGCTAGAGTCTTGTGTGGGAATTCGTGGCTGTGATTACTTGTTTTCCCAGTACTGTGGGTTAAAGCTAGAGTCTTGTATGGGAATTCGTGGCTGCGATTACTTGTTTTCCCAGTGCTGTGGGTTAAAGCTAGAGTCTTGTGTGGGAATTCGTGGCTGCGATTACTTGTTTTCCCAGTGCTGTGGGTTAAAGCTAGAGTCTTGTGTGGGAATTCGTGGCTGCGATTACTTGTTTTCCCAGTGCTGTGGGTTAAAGCTAGAGTCTTGTGTGGGAATTCGTGGCTGCGATTACTTGTTTTCCCAGTACTGTGGGTTACAGCTAGAGTCTTGTGTGGGAATTCGTGGCTGCGATTACTTGTTTTCCCAGTGCTGTGGGTTAAAGCTAGAGTCTTGTGTGGGAATTCGTGGCTGCGATTACTTGTTTTCCCAGTACTGTGGGTTAAAGCTAGAGTCTTGCGTGGGAATTCGTGGCTGCGATTACTTGTTTTCCCAGTGTTGTGGGTTAAAGCTAGAGTCTTGTGTGGGAATTCGTGGCTGCGATTACTTGTTTTCCCAGTGCTGTGGGTTAAAGCTAGAGTCTTGTGTGGGAATTCGTGGCTGCGATTACTTGTTTTCCCAGTGCTGTGGGTTAAAGCTAGAGTCTTGTGTGGGAATTCGTGGCTGCGATTACTTGTTTTCCCAGTGCTGTGGGTTAAAGCTAGAGACTTGTGTGGGAATTCGTGGCTGCGATTACTTGTTTTCCCAGTGCTGTGGGTTAAAGCTAGAGTCTTGTGTGGGAATTCGTGGCTGCGATTACTTGTTTTCCCAGTACTGTGGGTTAAAGCTAGAGTCTTGTGTGGGAATTCGTGGCTGCGATTACTTGTTTTCCCAGTGCTGTGGGTTAAAGCTAGAGTCTTGTGTGGGAATTCGTGGCTGCGATTACTTGTTTTCCCAGTGCTGTGGGTTAAAGCTAGAGTCTTGTGTGGGAATTCGTGGCTGCGATTACTTGTTTTCCCAGTGCTGTGGGTTAAAGCTAGAGTCTTGTATGGGAATTCGTGGCTGCGATTACTTGTTTTCCCAGTGCTGTGGGTTAAAGCTAGAGTCTTGTGTATCCTACACTGAGCTCAGCCCTCTTTTTACTTTTTATTTTGAGGCAAGGTCTCAGTTTCTCACGTTGTCCTTGAACTCACTCTGTAGTCCAAACAGGACTTGAACTCAAAATCCTCCTGCTTCAGTCTCCAGGGTATCTATAGTTCCAGACTTGTACAACTAGACCACATCCAGAGATGGTCTGACTATGTAGTCTGGGCTAGCCTCCCACCTTACCCTGGAGAAGAGTGCTAAGATTGCAGGCAAACTTTCTAATAGCCTGTGAACCCCTCGTGCTGTTTTTATTTCTCCCTCTGCTCTCTGTGCCTATGTGTATTCTATGGGTAAAGGTTGTCTTGATTCCCTTGCATTAGAAAATAGTTTATAAGCTTATACCCCTCATATTCTCTCTCTCTCTCTATCTGTCCATATTCATGTGTGTACATGTATGTTCAGGTACATGTAGAAGCCCAAGGTTGATGTCTGGTGTCTCCTCTATTTCTCTACACCTTATATGTTGAGGGTAGGTCTCTCATTAAAGTCAAGCTCACTTAGTTTGACCAGCATGTTCAAGGTATACTTGAGTGCTTATATTCCAGGCAGACCACCACCATACCTGCCTGCCATTTACAACGGTCCTGGGGACCCCAGCTCTGGTCCTCACAGTTGCCTGGCAAGTGTTTTACTGAGTAAGCCATCTTCCCAGCTCCCACTCAGCCCCTATGACATTCTTAAACAACATATTGTTTAAGATTTGCTTGAACCTAAACTTGGTCCCCACACATGTCTCTTTCTGTTGACAGCTTGTGAGAGATCATAGTCTGTATACTTGGAGTGTTGGGGAAGACTCAGACTGTCCATGGTCTGGATGGGGCAGGAGCCAGCTCCCCAGCTCCCCAGCTCCCCAGCTCCCCAGCTCCCTATCATCTCCCCAGCTCCCTATCACCCCATCAGCTCTGGACACCACTTTCCATCTCTACCCAGGAAGTGGAATTTGAAGGGAGGTGAAATTAAAAATGCTTTTCTTCTGTGCTGCTGTCTGGATGTGTTTGCTGTGAAGAAGCGAGCCATAGTCAGGCCTGCCTGCAAAGTTGGCTGATGCCCCTGGTCTTGGCCTTCAGGAGCGGCCCTTCCATTCCCTAAAAGGCTCCCTGGGCTTATTCTGTCCCAACAGATGGCTCAGGTGGGATATCTGCCTTCTGTGTGGGATCTGGAGTGTGCTGGGAAGAGGACACCTGTGACAACTGCCCCATGCTCTGAGCTCTGGATCTCCTGAGCTTCTGTTGTAGAAGCGTGCCAAGTGTGTTCTCCACTCCAGTTGCTAGGGTAACAAAGCACATTCCTCTGTTAGAGAGGACTCAGAGCTTCCTCTAGGTTTCCTCTAGACTTTGACCCAAGGGTCTTGCTCTGCTAATTCTGCCTTGGAGCCTATCATTGTATTGAGTGAGGATCATGAGAACTGACACATGGTGAATCCCAGGAGTCTTTCAACAAAATGGCCAACTTGAGATTGATTGTGGGGATCCCTGACTCTTCCACACCATGTTTCCTGTGTTTCCTGAGCTCTGAACACAGAGGCTTTGCTTATACTTGGGTGGTCCCAAATACCTGGATAACACACACACACACACACACACACACACACACACACTCACAACATATATACACACAAATACACAACACAAACATATAACACAAACAAACACATACACACATACATTCACACCCACTCAACAATATATATACACACCAGTACACAGCACATACATACACATATACACACAAATACACAACACAAAGATACAACACAAACACATACACACATATACATAAATACATAGCACAAACATATACAACACATATACACACATACATACAACACAAAAGCACACAAATATACACACATACACACAACACAAACACACATACCATACATACCACACACACACATACACACCATACACACATACAAACATATAAAACACAAATACACACATATACACACATACATACACAAACAGACACCACACATAGCACACACATACACCACACACACATACATACATACATACATACATACATACATACATACATACATACATATAAAACACACACACACGCACACACACCATACAAGGGTCTCTGCCAGTTGTGATGAGCTGCTCAGGTCACGCCCAGTTCCTTGTCTCCCAGAGGAAGCTCCAGTGCTCTGGGCAGCCAGGCCCAGGGAAAGTTTTCTTCACACCCTCTGTCCTGCTCCTGGGTCTCAAAGACTGAAGGTAAGCGCGTGAAGACTGGGGACCATGCACCTCTGGCAGCAGCAGGCCAGACACTGCTCCTGAGAGCATTTGAGCAGATACGAGGAAAGGCGAATTAATTAACCTGTCACGCCCTTCTTCTCAGCTCGAGCGCAGTAGATTCTCGTATAGCAAATTATTGCTTCCCAGTTGTGCCAAACGTTCGTTTTCTTGTTTCTCTTCACGTTCTGGTTTCTGGCTCTGGAGATAAGAATTAACATGGTTTTCACAGTACCAGCCCACACCGCAGCAAATATCACAACAGGGAACAATTCGTATTACTTTTAAGCATTCATCTATCTGCGAAGCTCAAGGCATAGTGGACGTGATACATCCTATCGTCGATGAGATGGGCATAAAATGCTCGACTTGTGAGTTCCCTTATCTGTATACACGTACTTAATATATGATTAGTAATTTGAGAATTTGCAACGATTAGGTAAAGCACCTTTGGTTAAAATTTGTGATATCTTATATGTGGATGCTAGCTTTAGCTTCGATGTGCATGCTATAATTCATATAACCACAGAAGTTAAGTATTAAGTAAGAGACTGGGGTAGGTGGGTGGGTGGGTAGGAGGGGCAGGTGAATCTCCCAAGAAAGAGGAAATAGAATATATAGTGATGTAGAAACGGGGGAAGATTGGAGCGGGAGGGCTAAATGAGGAGGGAAATGGAAGAGAGAGGACACAGGAGGGACAACTGATTGTATTTAGGGCCCACTCCATAAAATGAAACCTGTCTTGGGGTTTTATTGCTGTGAAGAGACACCAAGACTAAGGCAACTCATACAAAGGCAAACATTTAATTGGGGCCAGCTTATAGTTTCCAAGGTTTAGTTCGTCATCATTTTGGCAGGAAGCATGGCAGCATCCATTAGGCATGGTGCTGGGGAAGTAACTGAGAGTTTCATGTCTTGATCCAAAGGCTGATAGAAGACTAACTTCTGGGCAACTAGGAGGAGGGGTCTCAAAGACCACCCACCCCAACAAGGACACACTTCCTTCAACAAGGCCATGCCTCCTCCAACAAGGCCACACTTCCGAATAGTGCCACTCGCTGGCCCAAGCATAAAAAGACAGCCAAACCAGCCTACACTGTATTTCTGGAACTGGGAGGCAGAGACAGGAGATCCCAGGGGCTCCATGGCCAGTCATTGAACCTTAGAAAAAACTAAGGCACAGAACAGTCAAGGAAGACACCCACTGCTGACCTCTGGCTACACACAAGTACATACACATGCACACACAAACATGTACCCACACATTGCATTACACACACACACACACACACACACACACACATACACACACACACACACTTAAAAATTTTACCACAATGAAGGCAAACATTTTCATAAAATCAATATAAAAATATAACAAATACTCTATTCTGTTACTTATGCACTATTTGATAGCTGGTCAATGGACCACCTGAACACCTGGTCATAAATAATTTTATCTTTGCTATTAAGACTTTCAGCCTCATAAATACCACAGTTTTGTTTGTCCCTTTCAGTTGTGTTAGACCTATTTGTATCAAGCAGAAGCTGGGAGGTGAAAGTTTGGTTTGGAACTCGTGCACAAATACAGTGCTTGACTGCCTGCCTCGTGCTGGGCCAGGCTTGCTCCCTGGCCTCTTCATGCATAGCCACCCAAGCCTGCGGTTCCAGATCTGTCAGCTATGTTAACCATGGTATAACTTACTCCATACAGAAGGGCTGTCACTAGAGGGAAGGCCACATGGCAGCCATTGGAGAGTGAGGTCCTGGCAGCCTCCCTAGGTTGCCCGGTGTGACATCTCCCAACAACAGCAGATAGCCGAACTGCTGTGCTCAGACTTGGGTGCGGACACGCTCAGACTCGGTGGGGTTCAGGTCAATGACTTAGAGTCTGAGCTCTGCAGTTTCCTGCCAGCACCCCTGTGGCAATACCCACCAACTTTCTTTGATGGACAAGGACACGCAGCCCTACTCGTCAGGCTGGTTGTGAAAGATGGGGGCTTGTGTTTGAAGTTCTGCCTCTGGGATATGGATTGATACTGATGGACAAGGACTCTGGCTAGAGAAACTGAGGGATGATGGTCAGTGTGAGGCAGTCAGCAGAGGAGTGGATCTCCAAGGAAGGCTGACTCTGCTACTGTTCTTCCCACAATCTAAGCCCAAAAAAGGCAAGGTCCTCAGGAGCTGGTCTGCCTTTCTGCCTGGGTCTGCACAGGGTAGGGGCAACACATCCTGCACTGGGTCTGTTCTGGGGCATGTTCTGCTGTCTATGCTGGGCCTGCACGGGGCGGGGTACTTCCTCCTAAACTGAGCACCTGCTTACCTCCCGAGGGCCCAGCTGTGAGGATTTACAGCCACACTGGAAGTCTCCTTACCTGTAAGTTATTCTACTGGTAATTAGATTTCTTTCTATTGTGGGAAGCCAGCATGTGTAAATCCAGGGGAACCTGGGGCCAGATGATATAACGGTCACCTGGGCCTCCGCTCTGCCTAAAATGCATCTTCCAGGAAAGTGATTTCTCTGGGCACGTAAGTTACTGCAGTCTCAAGGTAACCATCGCTCAGGCTCTGACCATTCCCGTAATGTCGTGTTCAAGTGATGGAGTGTTCATGGCTCCCTCGACAGTCCTCTGGCCTTGCCCTGCTCTGCTCTGAGGCAGGCACCTCAGGAACACCTGCTGCCTCTGGAGGAAATAAATGGACTCCGAGGGAGGGCGAGGTATGGGGGAGGAGGTGTGCGCTCAGTTTTCCTCTCTGGGTTAGGCTGGCTTGAGTTCAGTGATCCTAATGCTGAGACACTGGGCATAGATCACTGTGTGCAAGGCCCAAGTGAGCTGCATCCTCACTCCAGGCACAGTATACGATCCTAAAGAATCAAAGATCTGCGGTGTGTGAATGTGTAAATGTGCGTGCATGTGTGTGTGTGTGTGTGTGTGTGTGTGTGTACATACATATCTTGATGACATGTATATGAGACACTTATAACTTGTCTATCTTAAAGGCAATTAATTGGAAAATTACGTACTTTATCTATCTACTTATTTTCTATTAGTCAATCTATTTATCATTTATCATCTATCTAATCTATCATCTATCTGTATCTATCTATCTATCTATCTATCTATCTAATCTATCATCTATCTGGATCTATCAATCTATCTTGGGTTAAAGAAGTCCCTTTTAAATCTGACACCAAACTCAAAAGCCACCCAGGAAGTTTGGCAGATTAAGCACCTAAAAAATTGTAAAAGCCAAACAAAATTGTCTTGTCAAAGCCATCGAATTACCAGGTGGTAGTGGTGGTGGTGCAAGCCTTTAACCTAGCGCTCAAGAGGCAGAGGCAGGCAGATCTCTGAATTTGCATCAGCCTAGTCTACAGAACGAGTTCCAGGACAGACAAAGCTACCCAGAGAAACCCTGCCTTGAAAAACAAAACAAAACAGGCATCACATTGAAGTCAGCACAGGACAAGTGAGACGATCCTTGATGGCCCTGATAGTTTGAGTTCAGTTCCTGGGATGCCCAGGATGAAAGGAGGGAGCTGAGTCCTGTAAGTTGTCCTCTGACTTCCCCATATACACGATGGCATGCACACACGCCCATGATCTGAATAAAATTGAATAGGGGAAATAATTTGCTGCTACGGTCGCCATAGAATCCATTCCGGTAAACCAACCAGAGCTGAAACAGAAGGGAGGCTGTGTGCTGAACAGCGTACCTGCCCACTCACCCTCCCAGGACACGAACAGATGACTCATTACTGAGCAAACTCATCTAAGAGACATACAGCTTCACCAATATCTACAGAGATTTACAATGCTCAGCCAATTGCCCTGCTAATGAAGTCTACCATTGTCCAGAGAAGTCTTCTGGGCTCTGTGAAAAACGGAAGACTCTTTTTACTAGCAGAGCTCCCCCATCTCTGACCTTAAGCAGTACACACTTTGCAGAATGCCACATAACCTTGGTAAAGATTACCAGTTCAACTTCCTTTCTCCCGACACAGACCCATTCAGCTAGCACCTGAGATTCCTGGAATGCTTCCCCATGCTAATGAGGCATCTTTGTACCTGAAGCCTTCAGCCACCTTCGAGGCCACCTGGATACTCCCACCCCCAACCCCCAAACGATGTAATCCTTAGATCACCCCAGGTAATGTTGATCTTTCTCCCTGCAGCTAATCTGGTTGTCACCGTTACTGAACATGCTCACAAGGGCTTAAAGTGTAGAAATAAGTGTTTTATCTCATGGTTTCAGAGGGCTCATCCCTAGCTGCTTGGCTACAGGCATTTGGGCATCATGGTGGTAGAAACATACAGTTAAGGTGGCTGCTCACATCCCAACAGACAGGTAGTAAGAGGGACACAGAAAGCAGCCCAGGGTACTGTGGCCTCAAGAACCCTGTGATGGATAGTGTTACAAGCTGGTACTTGCTCCCCAACCCCCCTTTCATGTTTTTATTACTTTCTTGAGAATTCCATAGAGTGTATTTGATCACATTCAGTTCTTTCCCATGCCTCCAGGATCCACCTCCACTCAACTTCGTGTTCTTTAATCTCTTCCACTGGAATGTGGTCTTGAAACAGGGTCTGTTTCAATGAATCCAGAAAGCACCACTTTGGTCAAGCTAGATGACCAGTGAGCTCAAATCCGCCTATCTCTGTGCCACCCCGCCCCCCAAATCCCAGTGCTGGCATTATTGCTACGCACCACTGGTCTTTAGATGGGGTCTTTTGATGAACCTAGAGAGCACCAATTCAGTCAGACTAGCTGTGAGCTCCAATCTGCCTGTTTCCATGCCACCCCCAACCCAGTTCTGGGTTCCAGGCATGCATCACTCAGCCTGAGGTTTTACACTGAGGCTGGGGACCTGACTTCAGGTCTTTGGTGTAGGTGACAAGCACTTTACAGACCAAACCATCTCCTCAGCCCCTTGAGTAAAGTCTTTTCTGCTTTGTTTGTTTGTTTTACATGATTAACATATGCTGGACTCTTGCTGTAGAAAACACAGGGCCAGAGGTTGATGGAGTAGACTGGCCATCTCTTTCCTTTTGGACAAAGGTGCCTCCTGCACTGTCCCTACCGTGCTTGATTCTCTCTGTTTTCTTCTCAGTGGCATGGTCCTGTGACACCCTTCTCCAGCCCTTAAAACCCAGACAGCAAGCTTGGCAAGGCAGAGTTAGATGAAGGTAAAAGGCTCCGAGCTAAGTAGATGACTTCCAAGACTAGAATCTGAGCCATTTGCAGGTGGCTAGGGTGAGAGTCCAAAGAACTATAGGCACCCAACCCAGAGGATACTCTGGGACCAGCCGGCACACGGATGTGTATGGACTGTGCTGTGCTGGACAGCTGTGTGGAACAGGTCAACATAGCTGGCCACAAAGGTAAGCACCCAAGCTTGTAGAGAGCAGCCAGGCCATGGTGAGCCATTGGGACATGTCAGATATAGGACAGTAGTCCTCACCCAGTGATTTTGCTCCCACTTGGCAATGTCCAGATGCACTTAGGGCTGTTGTAATTGGGAGGGGTGCATGCCCCTTGTGCTTAGTAAGCAGAGCCCAGGGACTCTGGTGAGCATCCTACAACGTGCATGGCAGAATCATTTGGATCTCAGCAGTCAAAGCCTGTTCCAGACTAGTCCTCCCTGCTTAGTCTTGCAGCATGAGGAGTGAAGGGCCCACGGTCACTAAGAACAGCAGTGTCTATGCTATAAAAGAAGCAGATCTCTCAGGCTGGAGTGAGGAGACCTAGCAGGGCCTTCCCTGGGGGCTGGTGTTTCACAGGAGCTGGAAAGAATTAAGTTTAAATGATGACTAACATTTAGAACCCCACTTAATGGATGCCAAAGTATTTCCTCTTGTGCTGGGTTTAGTGTAGACCCTGGGCCTCTGCACCCACCTCCTGTTGTACAGGGACTGGGTAAGGGGAGGAGGCCTACACCTGCTTTCCATTGTCCCATGAAATGAGTTGCTTTTCTGGAACTTTCCGTGCTCCTACTTTGATCCTAACCGAACATTCAAACTACACGGGAAACCAAGCTCTCCTATCGAATCATTCCAGCCCAGATGCCGAACAAATGTGTTCTTTCTCCCAATGCCATGGAGAACCAACGGAAGTGAACTTGTCCTGGGCTAGGCTGGCATGAGATGGGAGAGGCTATGTACCTGATAAATATAAGGTTGGAGGAAGGGAAGGGTGGTCATCAACTGCCAACCCTAGGGACAAGGACCAGATACTTCTTAACATGGTATGCCACTTGTTTCTCAACAATTCTTTATAAAGCAGTGGGTTTTGCACCTCGCCACGGCTGAACCGTCTTTCCAACCATCCGAGCAGGACAGTTGGTCCTGTGCCTTGCTGGCTGCAGCACTGGGTAAGCCAGGGCAGTAGCCACACCCAGTGTGGGTGCAGAAGAGCTGGTGAGATGACCAACTCAGCTACCTCCCAGGCCCAGATCCAAGGCTTGGAGCTGGCCCACCACAAACACCTGGCACGTGTGAAGGGGCAGGCAGCTCCCGCAGATCCAAAGCTGCAGGATCTCTATGACACAGGACAAAAACAGGACATCTGAGTCCCAGTGAGGATCCAATATTGATAGTGTAGCAGAAGCCAGAGGCCTCCAAGCAGGCCAAGGATTCATCGCAATGAATCTTTATAAGTAAAGGTGTGTGAACAAAAGGGTGTACCGTGAGACACACTGTGGCATACTGCAGTTCCCAGGATGAGATGTTCTTTGGTTTGTTTTGTTTTGTTTTTATTTTCTTTTGTGGGGGAGGTTGCAGGAGTGGAAGGCAGATATGGAGGGACAGGGAGATGAATGGGACTGGGGCGCAGGGTGTGAAATTCACAAAGAATCAAAACAACAACAACAACAAAACCAACAACTACAAAACCAACAACAACAGAAGGGAGTTTAGACATGTATGTTGTATTTGATTCATTGTATGTGTGAGTGGGTCCCATGTGTGCTCAGGTGTCTGCTAAGGCCAGGTACGGTTTTAGAGGACCTGAAGCTGGTGTCACAGTCAGCTGTGAGCCACTAGACATGGGTGCTAGGAGCCCAGGCAGGTAGGCCTAGGCCGTATAGGAAAGTTAGCTGACCGTGATCCGGGGAGCAGGCAGTGGGCAGCATTCCTCCACCGTTCCTTCCTCTGGGCCAGCATTGAGTCACCGCCTGACTCCCCTTAACGATGGGCTCTGACCCAGAAGTGTAGGATGAAGTCAGCTTTCCCAACTCCTTCAGTCGCCTTTGGTCAGAGAGCTTTCTCAAAGCAACAGGAAACAGACTAGAACAGAACTTGACCCTAGGGTTACCTCAGACCCTGCTAGGCTTGATGGAACCTTTCTGAGGTCCTGAGTAGGGTAGGTGTGGGAGTGTGTGTGGGGTAGGGGTGGTGTTTCTAGGACACCATGGGTCCAGCAGGGACACATGTGGACTGGGTGAGGGTGGGTGGTTGGAAAACTATGAACCAGGGGACAGGTTAGTCCCCAACCAAGGACTTGACCAGCTTCGGTCTGAGAGGAAGAGATGAGAGTGGACAGAGTATTACTTCTCTAGGGATTGGTGACATCAGGTGAAGGTGGGCAAAAGCAGGCAGTGGCCTCTAGTAAGTGCTAGGCAGGCCTGTGGAGCAGAGTATGACAGAAATAGCAACACACGTGGAAATCCTGTACCAGAAATCCGTTGTTCCACGTTTATGAGCTGGTGACTCCCAGGGCACCCCTGTCAGTTGGAGTGTACTCTGTGTCTGGATACCGTGTAGGACCTCTAGCCCTCAGGGTGTCTTTGAGTGAACTGGGGAGATGAACTATACTTCTGGAGAAGTACTCTTGTCAGAGCGTGGGTTGGACTTACGCACTCCTTGCCTGACTTGGTCTGATGTCTTTGTGGAACGTCTTTAGGATGAGGCCCCAAGTGGGCATGGCAGGGAGCCATGTGGTCAGAAGAGAGACAGTATGGGGGCCAAGACCTGGTCTGGGACCTCAGGAGGGCATCTGCTCGGGACCTACAGGGCCTAGTACAGGTGTGCTAGCATATGCCCGCAGAGCAGATGCCTGAAGGAAGAGCTACATCCCAGGGGCCCCTAGGCTTCCTCAGAAGATTCGAAGGTAGGAGGAAGGGAGACACTTATGGTGTTCATTTAAGCCCAAGCCCAGAGAGTGCCAGCCAGCAAGGAAGCCAGGGTGGAGACCTCAAGCGCCCTGGTTCTGGAACAGGTCTGCCATGCTGAGAACAACAGGGGAGGCTGTCTGCAGCAGCAGGATAGGGGTCACACGGTACTGGGAAGCAGGCTGTGCTGGGGTCAGGCTGTGCTGGGGTCAGGCTGTGCTGGGGTCAGGCTGTACTGAGGTCAGGCTGTGCTGGGGTCAGGCTGTGCTGGGGTCAGGCTGTGCTGGGGTCAGACTATGCTGGGGTCAGGCTGCTCTGAGGTCATGCTGCTCTGAGGCTAGGCTGTGCTGGGGTCAGCCTGTGCTGGGGTCATGCTGCTCTGAGGTCATGCTGCTCTGAGGTCATTCTGATCTGAGGCCAGGCTGTGCTGGGGTCAGGCTGTGCTGGAGGACAGGGGCAAGTAGTAGTGGGTTAGGGCTTAGCCTGTTCAGGCTCTGAGCTCTTTACTCTAATGCATTCTGGTTGTTGATCTGGGGATAGGACCCCATGTCTTACACTAGGCAAGCGCTTTACCCTGAGCTCTGTCCCTACCCCTTCCTAGCAGAGAACACCCAGCTGGTTCTGAAGAAGAAGAGGAGGTGTGGGCTCTCGGTGAATTCAGCAGCAGTGTATGGTAGCTTGGTGGCACCACGCCTGGATGAAATTACCCTTCAGATCAATAAGGAACCCCCCTGAGGATCCCATGTTGGATGCTCATTTTCATGTAGCATAACAACATAGACTCATCGTGTGCTGTGGCATTTGTCTTTCTGTGAAAGCTCGGAAACTATACACTTCTTCCCTGCTCGCTCTGCCCCCATGTGTGTGATTTGTGATATGAGTGTGTGTGGTATATGTTAGAAGTGTGTGGTGTGTGTATATAGTATAGTACACATATAGCACGGCATGTGATGTGTATAGTATGTATATGTATGGCATTTTATGTGAGTAGGGTGTATTTACAGATACATGAGTGGATGTCAGATGAGGCATAGGGCATCAGGAGAAGTCACGGACCAGGGTGGCCCAGTCATTCTAGCCTGGGAATAACAGTTAAAGTCCTGGAGGAAAAAGAACAGCTGTGAACCCACCAGGGTTGTGACCCCAGAATCCTCCTGGAGTCTGGATGGAGACAAAAGGCTCAGTCTTCAGGAAGCAGGGGGATGACAGGAGTGGTTGTGGTTTCCTGAGCCAATGCCAGACACTAACATTTTATCTCTGCCTGTCTTTCCCTGTCTGTGTCCCTTCATCTCTCTCTTTCCATCTTTCTCAGTCCCTGGCTCTCTGTGTCTCTTTCTCTCTTGTTGTTTTAATCTGTTTTCGTGAGACAAGGTGTGGTGGTTTGAATGGGTATGGCCTCCATAGACTCATGTGTTGAATGCTTAGACCATCGGGAGTATGGTCCCCATTAGGGAGGCGAAGCTATGAGGAGGTGTGGCCTTGTTGCAGTGGGTGTGGCCTCGCCGAAGGAAGTGTGTTATGTTGGTGGGTTACTTTGAGGTCTCCTATGCTCAAGTTACATCCAGTGTGGTACGCAGTCTCCTTCTGCTGCCTGCAGATCAAGATGTAGAACCCTCAGCTCCTCTCCAGCACCATGCCTGCCTGGCATGCTGCCATGACGGTAATGGACTAAACCTCTGAACTGTAAGCCAGCCCCAATTAAGTGTTTTTCTTATTAGCGTTTCAGTGGCCATGGTGTCTCTTCAAAGCAATAAAACCCTAACTAAGATACAGGGTGTGACTGCATCACCCAGACTGGTCTGAAACTTGAGATCCTTCTGCCCTAGCCCTTCAAGAGCTGAGATTACAGGTATGGCCACTCTGCCTGACCCTTGTCTATCTCTCTCAGGAACATCTGTATGCATGCACACTCCTTTTCTTTGGAATCAGAAGACCTACTGAGTAGCCCACAGCACCAGCAGGAAGAGGAACCCCGATCATTCAAATGATAATGGATGGGACCCAGAAATAGCAGAGAGAAGCCATTGCTGGTGCTTGGGAGTTCTGGGGTTGGTCATGGGCACTGCTACTGCCCCGTTGCAGGCTTCTGGCAGGGAATCAAGATGCTTTAAAAAGACCTAGCATACCTCTGCTGGGGTGTTTCAGAAGACATGGATCCTCAAAGAGCCCCCAGCTAGGTGCAGTCGCAGGATTCTGCTTTACTGCTGGAAACAAAGGAGGTGGTTACGGTTTACTCCTGGGCTACACAGCTGGGAGAGTGCCTGCAACACTCATTCAAGTCTTACCCTGGCACAGGTACATTCGTGGTCCTGAAACTCCCCAGCAGGTTTTAAGGGAATTAGTATCTTCTAGAAAGAGAAGGGCTAGGTGTGGTGGCATATACTTGCAATTGCAACACTTGGGATACTGAGACAGGAGGATTACTGTGAGTTGAGGCCAGCCTAGGTTCTAAAAAAGCCAGGTCAGCCAGGACAGCATAGCAAGATCCCATCTCATAAAATCCCAAAAATTGAAAGAAAGAAAGAAAGAAAGAGGGGAAGAAGGAAGAAGAAAAGGAGGAAGGGAGGGAGGATGGGAGGATGAGAGGAAGGCAGGTAGGTAGGAGAGGAAGGAGGGAGGAAGGGAGGAAGGATGTATGGGAGGGAGAAAGGAGGGAGGGAAGAGAGGAAGGAGGGAAGGAAGCAAGAAGGGAGGGAGGGAAGGATGGAGGAAGGGAGGTAGGTAGGAGAGGAAGGAGGGAAGGAAGTAAGAAGGGAGGGAGGGAAGGAGGGAGGGAGGAGAGAAAGGAGGAAGGGAAAAAGGGAAGGAGGAAGAAGGAAGGGAGGAAGGAGGGGGGAAGGAGGTTCAGGCAAACCCCTTCTCTCCAGCTCCACAGTTTCGGAGTTCCCTGAGGACAAAGTTGGCTGACTGGTGTGAGAGTCGCAGAGAGAAGAAAAAGCAGGCATAGGAACTCAGGATAACGAGGAAAATGGAGAGACTGGAGTCTTGCAGCTAGACCTCTGCATCTGGTTTGTTTACTATGGGCCATAGATTTGTTTCTAGGCTGAGATCCAGACCTGCAAACAAACTGCCATTGTCCTTGCAAATGGTGCTCAGAGATGGTGGAGCAGCCATACCAAGGGGAGAGCATCCTCTCTTGTCTCCGTGGTGGGCTCTAGGAAAGGAGTCCGCAAAGGCCAAGATGGATGTGCTTCACGGTCCCAGCCTTTCCTGGAAACAGTGCCTGGCGAGACCTAGGAGAAGAGGGAGGTCACCTCCATGTTTCCCAGACAATTCCCAAAGATACTGAAGGGCCAGCAGTGAGTGACCCCACCAGAGCCATAGTGGACTTCCCAGTTATTTGTGCCAGAGAATCAGCCCTACTCTTGCCCGACTCCAAACTGCAAACAAGCGCGTGGACTGGACCTGAAGGCAAAGAGCTGGAAACACAGAGACTGTGGCTATGGCAGTGGCAGAGGATAGGTGGGAATCTCAGTAAGGATAAAAGCTTTGCAAAGAGGGTATGTGTGTATTAGCATGTGTGTATCCACGCATGCATATGTTTGTGTATCTATGTGTATGTTTCTGTATGTTAGTATGTGTATATTCATGCACATGTTCTATGCATTTGCGTATGTATACATGTGTGTGTTCATGTGCATTTGTATATCTGTACCTGTATGTTAGTAGGTATGTTTATACATATGTTTGTATGTTTTTACATGTGTACATTTGTGTGTGTGTGTGTGTGTACATGTATATGTTGTAATGGTCAAAGAAGAGCAGAGGCAGTCATGTGATATCTTCCTGTTTACTTCTGCCCAGGGAGTAGGGCCATTTCCCTTGATGACTGCCTCCAGCTGCAGAAAGAAGAAGCTACATATACATATATGTGTGTATGTATATGCATGTGTATATGTATATAATGTATATGTGTTTGTATGTGAATATATATTTTCTCACAGCCCCAGAAGTTCCTTCCTGTCTCAGAGTCTGGAAGTCACCTTTCACTTGCCCAACCTGTTGCTGTCACAGACCCTTTTCATCTTCTGGCATCTGTTCTCGCCTAGTCTCTTTTGTCTGTTTGTTCAGCTGTTCTGTTTTCTTGTTATTGCAGGGTCTGGCAGCCCTGGGCTGTCTGTCCCTTCCCCTGCGTTGGCTGGGTTCTCCCTCAGTCTGTCACTTTTCTCTCTTCCTCCTGGCTTGTGCTGAGCAAAGTGGCTACATTGTCAGGGCAGTCCCCTGAGAGTTAGTTCCCACAGAAGAGTGTTGAGCTGATGGGTGTTACGGCTTTCTGCTGGCTTTGTTTGTTTGCTTGCTTGCTTGCTTTTGTCTACCCTGCCTTTAACCCTCCCTTGCAGCTAAGGGACATCTGGGGACTGGCAGGGACATGTTCTGACCCCAGTACTTCAGCCCCCTCAGGACTTCTCCTAACTTAGAGAATCTAGTCATCCTGTCTTACAAATTGGAACCTCTCCATGCTGGCTTTGGTGACAGCCACCAGATGGCAGGGACGGTTTTTTATAATAACTCATTAACCTCTTGCCATCCAACAATTAAGAAAACACTTCGCTGCTTTTAGATGAGCTGTCCTGTGAGTGATCCGAGCACTCTGTGCTTATCATGTGAACCAGTTTGCAGCCAGAACCCTGGAGATGGGGAGTGGCAAGCCTAAGAGCATCCTGGAGATCCCACATTGCTTTTAGGGGCCTTTTGGTAGACAAGCATAAACATCAGCACCTCTCACAAGTCCATGGTTTCTCTGGACTGAGAAAGCCCTGTAGATCTATCTGAATGCACTAATGATGGCCTAAGCTCTTTCTCTAGGTCAAGAGACTTATTCAGGGTCACACAAATAAGGACTGGCAGCACATGGGCTGCAGTCTGCCTCTGTTCCCTCTCCACCTACTGCATGCTAGCTCTCCCTCGTCTTCTGGAATATTCAGGAACCTTGCTCACATAGTGAATTCTGTGTTGGTACACAGCACCCAGTGGCTTATTCAAAATGAAGTTCAAAACATCTGGATAGGCTTCCCTGATACCCAGCATCCCTGGGGAGAGCCAGCCTTCTGTCTTGCTGTGGCACTGGAAACCACTGAGTACATGGGCCTGTGACCCCAGGCTCCGCACATAGCATAGCTTCCACACCTGGCACATGCCACACACCATCCACCCAAGGCTTTGGGGATCTCAGCCTTAGTTCTTTCAGCTCAGCAGAACCCCTGCCCCTGGACCTCTCAGCAGTGGCTGACAACTGTCATTTCATCCCTTTTCTCAGGCTGATGGCATTACAGGACATGTCTGTACTCAACCTGCTGTTGAAATGTTCAGCTGTGAACAGCAAAGTTCTGTCTTCCTGGTGGAATACATGTGAAGGTCCACTACATAGTCCTTTCCCATGTGCACTTAAAGAGAACAAATGTTCTACTGATGTTGGGCAGAATATTCTATAAATAACAGGTCCGGCTGATTGATAATATTATAACAATATATCATTACGGATCTTCTGTTGACTTGCGATAGCCACTGAGAGAGAAGTGTTGAATTATCCAAATACAATTGTGGGTTGGGATATGTGTCCATCCAGTTGACTCAA
Source organism: Rattus norvegicus (assembly GCF_021556685.1). NCBI lineage: Eukaryota > Metazoa > Chordata > Mammalia > Rodentia > Muridae > Rattus > Rattus norvegicus. The sequence goes on from NC_141541.1 coordinate 69,158,388, forward strand.
CTTCCCTATTAAAAACAGAACAACAACACTAGGCATTTTGTTAGATCTTGCAATAAATTTGCAGATTCATTTGAGGATTATGTCTCTGTTAACAACATTAAAACTTCCAGTCCATGAGCACAAGATGCCTTTCTGTTTATCTGGAGGTTTTTGTTTTTTAAATCTCCAATAGTGTTTTATAATTTTCAGTGTCTAAGCCTTGAACTTCCTTTGGTTAAACTTATTCCTCTACATTTAAACTCTTTAAAAATTAATTTAATAAATGGTAGATGAACTTAAGAGAGGTTTATTTCAGGTGTATACATGTATGTATGTGACCCCCCCCACACACACACACATTATGTAGTGTCTTCCAGGGCAAGAAGAAGGCATCAGGTCCCCTGGAACTGGAATTACAAATGGTTGTAAGCCATTGCTGGGTGCTGGGAATTAAAACTGGGTCCTCTGCAAAAACACCAAATGCTCTTAACCACTGAGCCATCTCTCTAGCCCCACATTTTGTTAGTTTTGATACTTTTGTGAATACAATTTTCTTAATTTTATGTTCTGTTTGTTTGTTACTGGTTTGTGGTGTGCTTTTGCATTTTGACGCAGCTCCAGTGAGCTTGTTAGTTCTTGCACTATCATGAGACACTGCAGCAGGTTTTGTGGGTAACGTCCATCATCTACAAAGATGGCATGCTACGCACAATGGAGAGCTAGTCATTGGTAGGAAAACAGGAGGTCTTATCACTTGGAAAGGACACAGATAAGCCTCAAGGACATAATGCTGAGAGAAACAAGCCAGGCATAGAAAAACAAATACCACATAACCTCTTGTGTATGTGAGATTTTAGTACGTTGATCTTATAGAAGCAGGACATGGAATGGTCTAGAAGGGTCCAGAGTTATTTGGAAGAATGAAGAGATTAGTCAACAGGTGTGAAATCTGAGTTGACTATAGTTAATAATATATTGTATTCTTTAACAATGCCAGGGAGGTTGTAGAGAGTTTTCACCCCCCAAATCATACTATGTGAAGTCCTGGATGAGTTAATTAGTTACATTTTGGTGTTCCAAAAGCACACTTTAAAAACATCACGTTGCATACAAAAATATGTGATGAATAAATAAATAAAATAAATGGCTAGAGTTGAGTTCTTCATATTCTTGTCTCAAGCCACAGACTTCGGCTACCCTTGTTGCTCCCCCAGCTCTTTCAGAAGCTTGAACTAAAGCTAAGCTGTTGCGGGTGTCCTTTTACCTTTATCAGTGCATTAGTGGTCCAGGGGTTGGCAGCCAAGTGAGGGAGAAGTGGAGGAGATAAAGGGAGCTGCCTGGTCATTAGACGTCTCCATCGTGCACCCCCTTCCTCCCATCCTGTAAACCTTACACAAGGTGCTGGAATACACCAAAGCCAGCCAGGACACTCAAGGGTTACAAACCCCTTCAATTCTCTACTCACACCCTGCCTGTGTCATTACAACCCTGGGCCTCTGTGTCCCAGTGCACAGAGACAGATTCAAAGTCACCTGGGCCTGACCAGCTCTGTAGTCTGATGTAGTAGCCTTTCTGGACTTTTCTTTTTTTTTTTTTTTTTTTTTTTTTGGTTCTTTTTACCGAACCCAGGGCCTTGCGCTTCCTAGGTAAGCGCTCTACCACTGAGCTAAATCCCCAGCCCCGCCTTTCTGGACTTTGCTTCTGCTCTGAGACTAGAGGTCCAGTCTTTTGTCCCATTCAGTTAAGTCCCAGGAAACCTTAGAGGCCAGCAAGAATGTCCCCAAGTAGAGGTGGCATTTCTGCACATCTGTTGTAGTGGTAGAAGGCAATAAAAATCATGCCAATGGAAATGTCTGTGTTTGAGAGAACAGACACTGGGGTGGGGTGTGTGAGGACTCTGTCAAGGAAGGGAGGGGGAGGCAGAGGCTGCTTTGCATTGTCTAGGGTTCCAACGACAGCACCACTTGAAGGCAAATGGTGGCTCATCCACTGATCTCCTGCAGAGCCTTGAGGAAGGCACTTGATCTACTGAGCTACAAGGTCCCTTGCTCTAAAGCTGGATGAAAAAGATGTACTATCAAAAGATGTACTGTCAGCCTGGGCTGGGCTGGCTTAAAGTTGACTTTCAAACTCGACTTTCAACTTGAGATGAGATCTCATGCGGAATTCATACACAGAGCCTTGCACACATTAATATGTAAAGAGAGGGTGAATACGTTGATAAGTGCTTAAGGCAGGCAAGCCATCCCCAGGCAGTCTGTTCACCAGTGACGATTGTGCACGTCCAGCTTGACTGCGGCAGGAGCTTGGCTTGAAGGTGACTAGGGGACAGGAAGGAGAAGAGCAAGGAAAGGAATGGAGGGGTGTAAGAGGCAAGTTTGTAGACGGTGTGGGCAGGAGCTGGGAGACCAGACAGTTAGAAAGGACTCAGGGATGGCCCATGGGATCCAAACGGCAGGAAGGAATATGCAACAATGTAGTTGCCTTCCTAGAGCTGCTGAAGTCTTGTGTAAACTCAGTGGTGGGCTTGACCAATCTCCAAGTGACCATCAGGTAAATGGGATTACTTATTTGCATATTCCTGTGGTGATTCACATGCCCATTTTCTGGGAAGGGAGAGGAGGCCTAGTTTTGTCATTCCTAGTTCCCATGGTCTCCTTGTGCTTAGGGCTTCTGTGGTCAGGAGGCCACTGCTGAGACTTCTAGAATCTGGATACAGCTGCTGGTATTGAGAGGCGGTGTACCTGGGGCACTTGAGTCACCTCAGCAGGAGTCCTGGTGGACAGTACCATCAGAGCAAGTAGCCATGCCTTTCTTGGGGAGGGTGCTGTCCCCTAGGCTGTGGACAGATGGGCACTTGCAGTCCTGTGTTGTTTGGAGCTGTCAGCGGGCCTGGATGCCTCTCTGGAGTGGCATCTGTCTCCTGCCTTATGCCAAGACCCTCTTGGCTCTGGTACTGCTTGGATAGATTCTGGGGCTGGGGTGGCTGGGATGAATGACTCCTGCACAGAGGACAGACCTCCAGGGAAGCTGAGGATCCCGGCAGAGTGTTTGGTATAAAGTCAGGCTTTCCCTGAAGGGGCTGGGCAGAGGCCCTGTTTGTTCCTCCTCACCCTAAAGCCTCCAGAGAAAGTGAAATCCTTGCCTTCTCTCCTTGTGCTGGATTCCTCTTCTACTCAGGACTATGTGTCCAGGTAACTCGCAGAAGAGCATAGTGGGGGCATTTACAACCACATGCCCTCACCCCTGAAAGACATGAAGACCTTCAGATCCCCAAGTGAGAGCCAGCCTGGCCCAGGAGCGAGGCTGCAGATTCCAGAAACATCCCAGCTGGACAGTCAAGCTCTGTATTCACTCTCTCTATAACATGGGGACTTTTCTGTTTCATCCTCTGCTGAAGACTGATAGTAAGGTTGTTAGTGGTCCCTACATGGCCGGAGATTGGGGATCCTGGAACATGGTCCTGATTTCAGGGACAAGACCTCCTAGTGGGAGTTTAATATTCTGGGTGTTGACTAGGGGGGTCTTGGACCTGTGGAAAAGGAAGCAGGCAGCAAAGAGCCAAAAAAAAATTTTTTTTTTTGGACTGTAGAGGAGTTTACTTGCAACCCTAACCTGACCCCATATGGAGCTCTGGGGCCAATCTGCCCTTCTATCCTTGGGCAGCGTCTTCAGAACAATTCTCAGATGGATAATTTACTAGAGGAAGAGAACTCAGCAGAGTGACCCTTGCGGCTACAACTCAAAACAGCAGAAGGACTCAGAGCAACTACACCCAGAGGAACGGGCAAAGGATGAAGTGCCTGGTCCCATGGAAACCAGGACTCAGCTTCCAACGGAGTGACACACACAGGGCATGCTTCATCCCTCAGCCGTTCATCGTGAGGTCATGTGTGCATTGCGGCAGCAGATAAGCTCCTTGGAGACTAACTTCGTTACATTTCCTAGTGCCGTGATAAAACACCCGGACAAAGGCAACTCGAGGGAGAACAGGTTTATTCCAGCTCCGAGTTGGAGACTACAGTCCATCACAGTGAGGGCATAAAAATGGCAGAGGCTTGAAGCAGCTGCTGGTACCACACTCTTTCAGGACATAGAGAGCAACGGTTGGGTGCTACTGTTCAGTTTAATGTCACCATTAATATAGCCCAGAAGCCTAGCCAGGGGATGACACCACCCACAGTGGGCAAGTCTAGTCATCTCAAACAAGAGTATCAAGTTAATCTCCTAAGGGCATGCCAGGAGGCCCATCAAGAAGGTGATTCTAGAAAGCTGAAGATAAACACTGTTTCAGAGACAAGGGTCCCGGGGCTTCTACTGGGACAGTGAGCATAGGGCATGAGTCGTTAGTTTTCTGTTGCTGTAATAAAATGTCATGAGAGCGTCTTTAATGGTCAGGGAGGCATGGCAGCAGGCAGCCTGACCAGGAAGCTCACCTTCAAACCCAAAAGCAAAGCAGAGAGCAAAGTGGAAATGGAGAGAGGCTATAAACTCTCAATGCCCTCCCCCATTGACAGGCCTTTTCTAGTAAGACTCCGCCTCCTGCAGGTTCCATTACCTCCCCAAACAGCGCCACCTACTGAGGACTAAGTGTTCAAATACCTGAGCCCATGAGGAACACATCTTATTCAAACCACCACAGGGCCCATAGATCAGGCCCTTCTGCCTGCCCTGCCCTCTACTTGAATATCAGACTTCCAATAAAAAGCTGGTGTACATGGTTGTGCTTAGATAGTCAGGACTAATGAGCCATTCTCAGAAGGGAATAGCAAGAACTCTTCCTAAGCTAGAGTCCACGTGGCTTACCAAGGAGCCCTTTGGGAGGAGTAGCATCAGGAGGCTGTGCTATCTGCTGCATGTTCTCCCTCCATTATCACGGGATGTTGTAACCCAGAGAAAGGGTTATAGCCTTGGCTGTGGTCCATGCCTCTGCGTCTGATAAACCCAGAGTCTGCCCTCTAGGATCTTCCTAGAAGGGGACTTGGTATATAACTGTAGCTTGCAGACATAGAGAAGGTTTAAGCTATGGAAGGACAAAGGCCCAATGGGTGGGCATCTGGCACACCTGGACATGACTTTGTGTGGACCCTGGAGAGCTCGGGCAAGAGGAAGGCATATGAGGGACGACCCTGCCTCTCCAGACTGCTGGTGATGCTCACCTATCAATCACCTTTTCCCGTATGGACCCCAGGAATTGGACACAGCCACTAAGCTTGGCCTCGGTGCCCTCATGGAGTCTCTTAGCTTCTGAGACAGTGGCTCTCAGTGAACCCGGAGCTCCCTGATTCAGTTGACTGGCCAGGGACCCTCCCCTCTCTGTCCCCACTCAAGAGTTGAGATTACAGGCACACACACCACCACACAGGACTTTTGCTTTTAAACGTGGGTTCTGGGGGAATGAGCTCATACTGGCATAGCAAGCGCATTACCACTTGACCCATCTTCCCAGCTCCACAGTTTGAGTCTTTGGTGAACCAGGAGATGGCTTCCTTTGGATGCTTGGAGAAGTTGGTCCCTGACTTCCTTCAGATGCTTGGAGCAGTTGGTCCCTGTCCTAGTTTGATTTCTATTGATCTGAGGAACACTGCGATCAAAGGGAGGAAACAGTTGGTTTGGTTTGCGCATCCTCCTCATAGTTGGCTTTTGAGAGAAGTCAGGGCAGGAACACAAGCAGGAGGAGCGGGAACCATGGAGAAGGGCTGCTTGCTGGCTTGTCCCCCATAGCTCATCTGCTTGCTGTTTTACACAGCTGCCCGGGGAGGGGTGGCATCGCCCACAGTGGGCTGGCCCCTCCCACATCAATTATTAACCAAGAAAAGGCCCCATAGGCTTGTCCACAGGTCAATCTGACAAGTCATTTTCTTAGGAAAAAAAACCTTGAGAAGTCCCTCTGTCTAGTCTGTGGTGCCACAGTGACAGGACTGAGAGGAAGGCTATGGAGTCTGGCTGCCTGGGCTGCATCCGTGTCTCTGTGCTTGCCCGTGTGACCTCTGTACGTGCTGTAGCTTGGCCGCACCTCATGTTCTTTATCTGAACAGTCACCTCCCGTAAGGGGTGTCGAGGGTTAATTAATGACAGTGAGGCATGAAGAACGGTGTTCAGCGCACCACAGCTTCGGTTGACACATGATAGTGACTTGAATTGCTGCTCGGCCACAGGGATGGAGCCACTGGGCTACCACACACAGTTAGGTAGGAATAGCCAGCAAGACTTGAGAGGAGAAAGGCTTTGCCTGTGAATGAAAGCCACCAACCTCCTTCACAGGCTTTCTCTCCCCTGTTCGCTCTGCCTTCATAACCTGTCAGCCTCCGGCTGTCTCCAAGTCTCCTGAGATGGAGTTACCTTCCCATATTTGCTTATTCATTTAATGGCTTTTTTTCCTTTTTGACACAAAGTCTTAGGTATCCCTAGATGCCTGGATTGCTTTATGTAATGGAGGATGACCTTGAATTTCTGACCCTCCTGCCTCCTCTGCAAATGCTGACGTTACTGGTCAACAGACCCATTTTATGTGGTGCTAAGAATCGAACTTAATTAATCCTTACTGTGTGTTAGGCAAGCCTGTACCAACTAAGCTACATCCCTGGCCTAGCCTCGGTCTCTTTAAAGTTTCTTTTTTCCCTTTCTTTTCTCTATCTCTCTCTCCTTTTCTCCCTCCTTCCCTTTCTCCTTCCCTTCCTCTCCCCCTCCCCCTTCCCTTCTTTCCTTCCTTCCTCCCTTCCTTCCTCTCTTTCTTTCTGTTTTTGTTTCATTGTTGTTGTTTTGTTTTATCAAGGCCTTACTATGTAGCCCCCGTTGCCTGGAACTCTCTGTGAAGACCAGGGTGACCCCAGACTCATGGAGATCCATCTGCCTCTGTCCCTCTGTGCTGGAATCGAAACTGCTGTGTTAGTTACCCTTCTGTGGCTGTCTTGAAGCGCGTTTATGGAAGAAAGTGTTTATTTGGGCTCACTCCTGGGGTGACATCCTAATGGCAGGACAGGCTGGAGCAACTGGAGCAGGGAGCTGAGCGATCACATTCTTAGCCACATTCAGGAAGCTTGGAGAGCAAACTGGAGGTGGAGCGAGGCTATTAACACTCAAAGCTGGGCTCCAGTAAATATTATACTTCCTCCAGCGAGACTGCAGCACCCCATCAAACTGTGTCATTAGCTGGGGACCAAGTGTTCAAACACCTGAACCTGTGAGGGATGCTTCTTATTCCACCCACCACAAACTCAGTCCTCCATGCCCAGGCAGTGATAGCCTTCGAAGCAAACTGGAAATCTTTCAGCTGAGTTTGAATCTTCTGGCTTTCCTTGTGACCCTTCCGCTCCTCTGCCTTCTAGAAGCATGGAATTAACACCTCTCTGACCACTCAGATTTAAATCTCCTGCTAGGCCCCTGCTAGGCCATGACCTACCTGCTACCTGGTATAGCATTCCCAAGTTTGAGTACCTTTAACCAGGAGAGGCAAGGAATTGGTGAGGCCTAGAGCATTCCTGGTTTTCTATCTGCCGACTGTGTGGCCCTTCTCCAGTTCCGTGGCCTCTCTGGGCTTCATCAGCAGACAGTGAACCAACACATCTCCCAGCTGCTGTGAGGACTGAGAGCAGCAGGTAGGGATGACACAGACCCAGTGAGTCTGGCTCCTGGGAGAGTGGTTACAGAGTTTAGCTTCCTTCTCTCTCCCAGGAGAACCAATGGGGAGAGGGGTGGGAACATCCATCACAGGCCTCAAAGATGGGAGCTACAGGCAGCAGGCAAAGGACCTGTTTACTAAAAATGAGATGACACAAGGTGGAATAAGAGCTGAGAAGGGCTAGAGGACGGCAGACAGACAGACAGACAGACAGACAGACAGACAGACAGTCCCCGGGCCCATGTCCCTTCCTTTCTGTGGCTTACACCTAGTCAAAGATTTCTCTGGCGGCATCCTCCGTCCCCAGCTGACCTGAAGGCCAGCTCGCTGCTCCAAGAGCCCTGGCGCTTGTCTCACCCCAAGGGAAGGACAGCCTGTGTCAGGGAAGTCACCGAAGGGATGTTTATGGTTTGGTGATCTATGATACCAGGGAACCTCCAAAAGGACAAAAAAGGCAGGAGGTGCTGTGAGCCTGGTTTCTGCTTTTTATGGGACTGTGTAGCAGCTGGGAGACACTCATGCTCTGCAAGTGTGTGTGTGTGTGTGTGTGTGTGTGTGTGTGTGTGTGTTATGAAGGTGACCTGTGTGAGTGGTGTGTGACTGTGTGTAGTGTGTGTGTGTGTGTGTATGTGTGTATGTGTGATTTATGAGTATATGTGGTGTGTGAGGGTGTGTGGCATGTGTGTACTATTATGACCCATGAGAGCTCTGAGCTCATATGCCTGATTCATATTTAAGGATTCAAACCCTATAATTCTTTTTTAAAAGATTTATATTAACTTCATAGGTATGAGTGTTTTGCTTAACTAGATGTAAGTGCACCTTGTGTGCCTGGTGCCTGCAGTGCTTCTTCGGAGGCAGTGGAAGGTGTCAGGTCCTCTGAATCCACAGATACAGAGTTTACAGAGCCTCCATGTGGGTGCTGGGGACTGAAACCAGGTCCTTTGCAAGAGCAATAAATGGTCTTAACCACTGAGCCATCTCTCCAGGTCTACTGCAGTGTTTGACTTGGGATGGGCAGGACCGCTCTTGCTTACACACAGTCCACACAGAGGTGTGTGTGTGTGTGTGTGTGTGTGTGTGTGTGTGTGTGTGTGTGTGTGTGCTAGCATGCCCATCCACGAACCCTTTCTATTAAACTTGCACCTTCCCCCCACCCACACTGGCTCCCCCAGCCATCTCTGCCCAGACCCCCTCTAGCCTTTCCATTAGTATGAAGGGACCTAGGAACTGCATTGCCCCCTCAGAAATTGAATTGACTTCTTTAGCATTCAGAAATCAATGTTTCCCCCTCAAAACTGACTATTCTTTATCTGTGTGTCTTTTCAACATTTCCTCATAAATTAGTTTTCAACACCATCTTCTGCCTCTTTTGTTGAGGCTGTTCCAAAACAAAACAAAAAAGACAAAACTCCACTTACTTCACTTATTTCATGAGAGCGCATGTGTGCTATAGAGCTTGGGGGCACATGCGTGCCAGGGAGCTTGTACGGAAGCCGGACGATCATCTGTGCAGGTCAGTTCTTTCCTTCCACCATGTGGAGGTTCTGCGATTCGAACTCTTGTTAGGCTTGGCAGCCGGAGCCTCTCACCAACCCTGGGCACCTGCTCTTTTCATGAGGTCAGGGCTTATGTTGCTGGCTTCTCACTAACATTAGGTCATTCCTAGCTGACTAATCACAGGGGTGTCTCCGATCCCCATCAGCTTCTCCTGGAACACTCCATGTCTTGGACTGCAGGTTTTCTCTGCACCTGTCTAAGTTCCTCTGCTCTCTGTCTTCCAGAAAACTCAAAGATGTCAGTTGTCAGACCCTCTTCTCCCCACTCCTCCCCTAGTGTTAGAGTGAGCCTCTGTAAGACTTCTCTGCCCCTCCCACCTTCTCTTCCTCCTCCCCCTCTTTAGCCTTCAAAAGGAGTCATTGCATGAACTGAGGGACACTTTGGGAAGAGGAGTTGTAAAGTCTACTTCAATCCCTTCTGATCCTTTTGTGTCTCTTCATAATTATTAAAACCATCTTTCAAGAGAGACTTTTTTTCTTTTTCTGATGAAAGAACTGGGATTCATGATATCCGAGGAGTGGCGAGATCAGTGGGGGTGCCTGCTCTCAGTGTAGCCTTCCCCTGCTTCCCATACCTACCACCTGCTCTGATTTCCTTTCTGTCACTGCTATAAAAATACCCAACCAAAAGCAACTTCGGCGGGGGAGAAAGGATTGACTTGACCCATGACCTCCATCACTGAAGTGAAGTCTCAGAGGCAGGAGCTTGAGACAATTGGTCACATCACACCCACAGTCAAGGGCAGAGAAACGAATGTGCCCATGCTGCCTGCTGATTTGTTAGCATTTTTCATTCTTAAAACAGTTCAGACCCAGCCTAGGGAATGGTGCTTCCCATAGTGGCCTGGGTCTTCCCACATCAATTTACAACCAAAACAACTCCCCACAGATAAGCCCACAGACCAACCTGATTTAGGTAATTCCTTCCCAGATGACTCTAAATTGTGGCAAGTTAAAACTAAGCAGGATGCCATCTTTCTGTCATCCCTACCTCACAACCTGCTCCCGTCGTTCTGGATAATGGATGGAAGCCACAGCCAGTGTGCTTGAGGATACGAAGATCTCACAAAGCAAAAACATATGCTTCCTGTGGAAACTGCCCAGGAATATTCTGCTGTGTGGACACATCATGACCAGGGAGTACTCTGAGACTATAAAGGGCATGGTCTTAAAACATATGACAGTTGGAATGACTCAACAGGTCAGCACTCCTCTTCTGAGAGGAGAGCTCTCACTTCAGAGCATTAGCCTCCGTGGCCCAGCTTATTCAACTGCTGGTTGAAGTTTTCCCAGGAAACAGTTCTTAGTTGTATAGGATTGCAGTCACAGGGGAAGGAGTCCACTGGAGACTCCCTCTCAGAAACACTGGCTCATCGAAGTAACTGTGGTCCTGCTATAATTAAGGTTCCCCACAGGGGGAAGAGTCCCAGAGACTCAAGATGGTTGGTGGGTAGCTTGAAGGTTGAGATTTGAACTTGAAGAGAGCATCAAAGTCCATGACATGGTGTCTGGGAGCATGTTCAGGCTCAGGTCTGGTCATTGACCCCTTTAAGGCTCACAAATTGCCTTTGTGTGAAGCTAACATCTGAAGTTCCTGGGGTCCCAGGCTGCCGAAAACCTAAGGTCTCCTTGAGCCATGAGTTCAAAGATGGTGGAAAGATATGCACTGCCAGGGGGACAGCAGGAAGAGGAGGTGGGGAGAGCCTGCAGTCGGAGAAAGCTTTTTATCACATTATGCTGGCTTCGTTCAGTTGCCGTGACAAAGATTATGACCAAACGCAACTTAGGGGAGGAAAAGATTTATACTCCTACAACACAGTCCATCCTTGAGGGAAGTCAGGTTAGGGACTCAAGCAGACACTGAAAGGTAGGAGCCATGGAGGAGTGGTGCTTGCTGGTTCACACGCTGGCTTTTGTTTCACTGCCTTTCCTGCACAGTCCAGGACCAAATCTGCCCAGGGAATGGCACCACTCAGTCAGTCAGCAATCGGACAATTCCTTCACAGACAGCCCGAAGGCCACTCTGATCTATTCGATTCCTCGACTGAAGCTTTCCTCTTAGATGACTCTAGATGGTGTCAAGCTGACAATTAAAATTATTGAGCCCTTATATCATAGTGGTAAGAGACCCTGGGACTATCAGAAGGGAAGATTCTGGAGCCTAGGGTCCAGGAAAGGAGCTAGAGATTCAGCATGACTGGCAGGGTCTGGAAAGCAGGTGCCTTGGGAGAGAAGCAGGGTGAAGAACCAGGTTTCCACTGTCCCCTTGGTGGTGCCCCAAGGTCTGTCCTACAGACACAAATAGAGAGTTGGATGAGCATCTCCATGGTTACATGGGAAACCGGCCATAACTTGTATTTGCCTGTGAAGCTGCAATATCCCGCCCTCCAGGACTGGCCTCTCTGTGGACTTATAGCAGAAGTTTCCTCAGACTTGGGCAGATTAGACACAGGTGCAAGGGAAGGCACAAAAGCAAAAGGGGAAGCTCTGAGATGGGCTATGAAATTTTAAGGAGAACATCAACTGAACAGTCGTCCACCTAAGAAGCCCTTCTAGGACAAAGCAGGCAAGTCCATGTTTGCTGGGATCTCCTGGAGTGGTTACTCCAAGGATGGCATCTCCTGAGGGACCAGGGTCATAGCAGGACCTCTATCTCCCCTATCCATATGGAGGCTCCTCAACGTCAGGTTTTTTTCTTCCTTCTCCACTTCCATTCTGTTAGGCTTAGCTTCCCCAAGACCCTCATTAGCTTTTCCCCCATCAGACCAAGGGTTTCAGAGCAGTGTCTGGCTCCTATAAACCAACAGCCTTCCCATGGACATGGGATGCTTTCATCTTTGGGACTGTGCCTCAAGCCAAAGGGGCCTTAGCATCTGGGTACCCTGTGTCTCTTCTGGTGCCCAGGACTGACTTTATACACCAGGGTGTACACAGGTGCCATCTACCGCCTGTGACACCGTGGAACCTCTGGGATAAATGCAGGAGACTCTCGCTTGTCTGTCAACTGACCTCATGCTCCCCTCAGAGTTATTCCCCCAGGTAATCTTGACCTTGCACATGCACCATTTCTTCACAGACTAAACGTTCTCACGGAAAGGACAGCACTCACAAACTTGTCAGGACCAACGCGTTCTCGGCTTAATCTTCTTCAAATGGAAACCGCTGCTCCAGAAGCAGATGTTAACCTGGGAATTACTGGGCAGCCATTATATAATTCATTAGTTTGCTAACAACCTTTCAAGTGCTCCCCACCTGTGATGCTGTGACTGATGGTATGACAAGTCACCCCCAGAGCCTAGTTAATTTGTTCTGAGAGTCTGTGCGTGCACATGCGCACGTGTAAATGCACGTGTGTGGGCTTTCAGGGAATGTCGCAGGCGGTGGGAAGGAGAAAAGGATCTTACTGCGGTGGGGGTTTCAGCACCACCAGCTGTAGGACCTTGGATAAGTCGAGTGGACTAGGAGCCCAGAGTGGTTACAGCCTGGGAAGAAATGAACCAGTTCAGCTAATTAACCTCTGTCAACAGATTCATCTGATGAGGTGGCTTCTCTACGTTTTCCCTTCCTCCTTTTCGTCTTCCCTCCCTCTCTCCTTCCCTCCTTCCCTTACCCAGTTTGCATGTGGAAGTCAGAGGACAACTGCTGCTTCACCTCTCAGGTTGCTTGAGGCAGGGAATCTTATTTGCTGCTTCTGTATACACGTCCTATGTGTATGGCCACGTCCATGCCCACACCCACGCCCATGCCTGTGCCTGTGTCTATGTGTACTGGCCTGAGAGCTTTCGTGGGGTCTCATCTCCATCTGGGATTACAGGCATGCCCTGCTTGGTCCAGCTTTACACAGGTTCTGGGCATCTGCGCTTGCGTTCTCACACTTGACTCTCGTTTCTACCCTACCCTTCAGCTCCTAAAACACCCATAATTAAAATCAGAGTGACTTGTGTGAAGCAGGGAAAAGCTAATGTGAGTCCAGATGTCAACCATTGTGGTGGCATCAGCATTCACATCCAATAAGCTTGCTCGTTTGTCACATTTAGTCTGGGTCCTTCAAGGTCAAAGGAGTAAGGACCAGCTGCTGCAAGGTCCAGTGTGGTCAGCACATGGAGCCTGCAGAGCCTGGATGCTGTGTCTCCAGGGTAAGGTGAAGCTTTGCTTCTGTTTTACTCGTGACTGACGGAGCTCCCATGGCACACTCCGTTTCCAAAGTCATTTGTAGAATTCAGCATCTCATGGTGTGCTGGTCACTCCGGGCAGTCAGCGACCTAGAAAGTCTTGGCACAGGAGGAGGCCCCATCCACAGGAAGGTTTGAGTTCAAATCCCAGCTCTGCTTTTAGTGTTCGATCCCTTGCTAGTTATTCAGGCTTTAGAGTTGCAGCTTCCTCATCTGTCCCTCCCCAGGTTTATTCCTCCAGTGTTGAGTCACTTTGCCTCCTGACTGGTGTCTGGGAAGGACCAAGTCCTGCTGGAAGCCTCAAGCTTCACACTCTGACGTCAGAACACAGACCTAGAGGAAGCCTTTGTTTGGGGTTCACTCAAGCTTAGGAGTGCCGTCCCAGGGAGTCAGGAAAGTAGCCCCTTTGCATTAGGAGATGTGAGCTCCCTGCCTGCGAGTTGGTCTTTCTCCCAGGAAAGTGTGTGTGTACACGTGTAGACCTTTGCATTTCTGCCGTCAAGGCACAGTAAAAGAGGGCTGTCCTCAAGCAGGAGGGGGATAGGTTGCTTTAGCTTTTCAGACTAGAAAGTGATTGGCACATCCCTGCTTTGGGGTGGTTTAGTCTTGTCTGGTCGCTGCCCTCATGAAAGACCCCATGTGAGCACCATTTTGGATAGTGTACCATGCACTCTCAGAGTATCTTGTCAGACTAAAACCCTGCAGAGTGGCAGTTTCTCTGACACAAATGTAGGCTGATACTAATGACATTCCTTCCTCCCTCTTTTCCCCTCTCTGTTTTTTTTAAAGAATTTTTTTTTAAATTTTATGTGTAGACATGAGCATCATGTGTCTGTGTGTCAAGCGTATGCGGGTGCCACAGAGCCCAGTAAAGGGCACTGGGTTCCTTGAGACTGGAGTTACTGGTAGCTGTGAGGTACCTGGCATGAGTGCTGGAGACCAATGGAACCTGGTCCTCTGCAAGTACAGGAAGTGCTCTTGGACCACTGAATCAACGTTCTGTCCCCCTGCTTCCTTTCTTCAAATATATGCTGACACTAGCAATTGTCTTGACGAAGGAAATCCTAAAACATCAGAGGCAGCCTAGAGCAGGCCAGAAACCACCCAGGACTGGCCTTGAACCCAGGTCTACACTGCTGGCTTCAGGAGCAGCCATTGCTAATGGCAGTTGTGCCTTTGCTCTGGGATGCACGTCTTCTCCTATGCCCTCTTGTGCCCTCTCTCCTGCACCCAAGGAAGCTGGCCGTGAGGTCTGAGTAGCAGTGAGCCTCCTGACTCTGAGGGGGAGATTTAGACTCATGGAGTATGTTAGGGTAAGGGCTGCACCTCCAGGATGTCTCAGATTTTCACTTACGTCAGGGCCTCCTCTCCACCACTCTGCCTCTCCAACAGTGACATCATATGCAAGGAAGAGTCTGGAAAACACGCTCTACTGGAAAGAAACGAGCAACCTCCTGGCTTAGAGCTCCCTAACCCTCCCCTTCCTAAGCCCACCTGCTTCCAATTTCAGCCCTGGGCCTTCCAGGGCCTGGCTCTCTCTCCATCCTCACCCTCTTTTGTATTCCCATTGTCTACACCAATGAAGGGTCCTCCTCCAACTACCACCAAGTAGATTGACACAGACTCAGACTCCTGCCTTTTCTGCCCTACAGACTATTGCTAGAAGAGTCTCAGATTTGCTGTTCTCATTTTTCCCCCTCTAGCTCCAATTCCTTACTGCCTTGCTCGTGGCTCTAGATCAGTGCCAGACTTCCCAGGGTGGCCTTCCATAATGGGTCATCAGCCTACCACCTCAATTTTGCTTGGGACTAAAGGCATACCTGCCAGCGTAGGTCCTATCTGGTAGGGTACCTTGAAGGGATGACTCCTCTGCCTTGAAGCTTCTCTGCACCTGACTTCAGTGTGTCCATCACCTGCCCCACACTGCTGTGTGCAGACCATTCAGAGGAGCCCAGGATTTTGTCACCACCACTGTGGTCTCTACTGAGCCCAGAGTGGATATTTGTGCACAAGGAAATGACTTGCTGGCCAACAGCAGCATGCACAGTGTACAGCCCCGTTATGACCAAATAGAATTCTAATCCAATGTTCTGCCTCCTTATGCTCCAATCATTCCAAGACAAAGGGAAAAGATACCTTTTTCAGTGACTTCCTGCTAGTGGCCAGAAGTAGGTGAAATACTTTGAGGATTAAGACCTGAGCCATCACTTTGTCTTCTACCATGAAGGTTTGGTGGTTCATGTCTATAATCCTATAATCCTAGTACTCGGGAGGCTCAGGCAGGAGAATTGTGGGTTCTAGGCTAGCCTGAGCTATATAATGAGATTCTGTCTCAAACAGAACAGAGGCAAGTTAGGAAGTGACTGCTGGCCAGCAGGAGCATGTAGCATGACCATGGGTCTGATGTCCTTTGAATATCTACTCTGACCTCATGCCTTTGCCCCTGTTGGTGTCTGTCTTCCATACTCATTTCTTGCTGTATGTCCTTCATGTTTCAGTTATTTGGTAGTTGGGGTGAAGTAACATGCCCTACTGTGAATGGAACCTAAGGACGTTGCTAGAAGTTGCTAGAATTCTGACCAGACCACTGCCCAGGCTAAACTCAACCCCATCAGCTTCTTTCTCCTGTAAAAGAAATGGCAAACCTCCTCCACAGAGCCTGAACATCTCTAACTCATGGCACAGAACAGAGCAGGGGGAACAGTCCGGAGGTTCTCCAAGCAGGACATTGGGCAGGTCCTAACAGGCCACATGTCCCAGAAACTAATGTATTAGTGAAAAGTCAGGTTGCCAACGAATTGTCGCCCACTGTTGCTGTTAGAGTTTGAGCAACTCTTTCCCTGGGGAGACATAGCAGGTGCCTCCATGTAAGGCACAGCAACAAGCCAAAGTATGATTCCACCACAGTCTAACTTGGAGAACCAAAGTACTAACTGGCCAATCACCACCCAGACTCTCCCAGAATGGATGGTGACTTCCCCATAGTTGCATAGATGGGGTCTCCCCTCTTTCAGCTAACCTCTCACATATATATTCTAACCCTACAAAGACCAGGGGGCCATAAAGAGTGAAGACACTATTACATAGGAATGACTAGGACCTCAGGTGAGAATTCAATGACTTTCTCCACCTTGTCATTCCAGGAGGGAAGGACCACAGCCATCAAGACTCGTGTAAGCTGCCATTGCTGTTCTGTCCAAGATGGCTGCTGGTGGCTTCTCCGATTTCCCTCTTTCACTTTCAGATTTCACGGAGAATGCAGTAGGCATGATCTGTGCTTCCATTTCCACTGTTGGACCTCTTCTGGCCTCTGCCTGCCCCTCAGATTCCACCCATCACATGATACCCAGCTGGCCTGGCACACCGTCCCCACAGGTGCTCTGGTAGTGACAAGCAGTGCCAGCATCAAGAAGAGAATGAGCCACCTCCCCCTGTGCCACTCATCACTGGAGAAAGTGACTGATTTCCTCACTGAGCCAAGATCTCACTCAGGTCATTAGCAGACAATGCAGGAGGCAAATGTGGGTTTGGATTCAATTCCTGTCACAAGTGTGCTAGTCTCCTTCCTGTGGCATGAGGTACAGAAGTCACTTGTGGGAACTCACAGCTCTGTCCTTGCCCAAGAACAACTTGGGGACAATCTGCTAATTAGCATATCATGCCTCCCTACAGGCTGCAGCAAGGACACTGCACAGACAGTGGTTGGTTCCAGCTGTTGTGACATCAACAGGAGCTTCCTGGGAAATGGGAGTCTGCCTTGTAAACACCATGTTCTTAATCTCCACGCTCATGGGTTCATGGAATGCCAGTTCTCTCCCTAGTGGTGGGCAAGGGAAGTGGCCGCTGGCCTCCTGCAACGTATTTAAGCGGCATCAACGTTACCCTCCCAGCATGAAAGATCTTTATTAGCCCCATAGATGCTGCGGGTGGTACCCACAGAGGTGCCCATCTGTAAAAGTGCTAGGGGGTAATAGTGTGTGTGAGGAATGGAGAGGAGTGGTTCCAATGACAGTGGATTCATCCAGCAGCTGACGATTCAGTGTGTGAATATGACAATTCAGAAAGCCACCAAGTCCCCCCAGGGCTGTGTGGTGGCCTTTGTCTGACCCTAGGCTTGCTCAAAGAGGAAGCTAGCAATTGAAATTCTCCTGGTGAATGGCTACTCCTGGAAAGGGAACTGCCTCCCAGGATGCTCCTCTGAGTGCCCTGGCCCGATACCAGTTCCCTGCTGTCTCTGTTGGAGACCCAGAGCTCTATGGGTTCCATTGAAGAGAAGGTAGAGAACTTGGCCCCAGGGAGTCTGAAACTGAAAGTAGAAATGGCCTTGACAATACAGTAGGGACTCCAAGTCTGAGCTAGGAGAGGAACAAAGGGGAGGCCTGTCCTCCAACCAGGTGTCTCAAGCCAGCATGGGATTGACAGTCATGTCAGAAGGCACTTGCATCCTGTGGTTGTGCCTCAAAGATGGGATGGCATCGTGAAGGGGGCAGTGGGGTGGACAGAGATTTTGAACTGGCTTTGAGTGTTTCAGAGGGAATCTTCTGGATGTAAGAAGGAGCATAGTATGGTTTGAATGAGAAATGTCCTCCTCAACCTCAGGCTTTTGCACACCGTTCCCCATCAATGGTGCTGCTGGAGAGCTATGGGTGCCACAGCCTTACTAAAGGGCTTAGGTCACTGGGGTTGGGCTTAGAGAGTAAAAAGCCTGATCTACTTTTCCCTTCCTGTTTTGCACTGAAGATGTGTGCTCTAAGCTTCCTGCTCTGGCCACCACACCTGCTGCCTGCTGCTGTCTCCACCATTGTGGACTCTCAGTCTCCAGAGAGACAGTAAATAAATTCTGTCTCCTATAAGTTGTCTTGGTCATGGTGTTGTGTCACAGCAATGGAATAGTTACTGATACAGGGCTTTATCAGGGGTGAGAAAAGTTTCCAACCTCCACAACAGTAGTACCTGAAAGTCGGATAGAAATCTGGGGATGTGGCTCAGTTGACAGAGTGCTTGCCTAGCATGCTTAAAGTCCTGGGTTCAATTCCTGGCACTGGAGTATGATGGCATAAGCTAAGAATCTCCACACTTGGGAGATGGAGGCGGAAGGGTCTACCTTTAGGTAATCCTGGAATACATAGTGAGTTGAGGCCAACCTTGGATATGCTAGATAGTCTTTAAAAAATGGAAAGAGGTGAGTTGGAATGTCCTAGCTTGGAGAACAGAAATAAACTCATTCACCCGTCTGCTGAATCTCTCCAGCCATCTGCTATTAACTGATGCCAAGGAGTGAGCCAGACTCTATGCCATAACACAGAGGTCCTGGGTACTGGTCACTCTTTCTCCTCTCACCTCTTTGCATGTGTATTTGTGGTTTGTTTGTTCACATGTATATAACCGTGTGTGTGTGTGTGTGTGTGTGTGCGTGCATGTGCACATGTGTGTGTATGTGTAGTGTGTGTATGTGAGTGTGTGTATGTGAGTGTGTATGTGAATGTGTGCATGTGAGTGTGTGTGTATGTGAGTGTGTGTGAGTGTGTGTGAGTGTGTGTAAGTGTGTGTATGTGAGTGTGTGTGTATGTGAGTGTGTGTGTGTATGTGAGTGTGTGTGTATGTGAGTGTGTGTGAGTGTGTGTGTGTGTGTGTGTGTGTATACAGAGGCAGAGGTTGTCATCAGGTGCCTTCCTTTATTTCTCTCCATTTTTTTTTATTTCTCTCCACTTTTTTTTAAACTGAGACAAAGTCTCTCGTGAACCTGAAGTTCACATTTAGCTATCTAGCTAGCCAGTTCGCTCCAGCAATCCGTGTCCATCACCGATGTGCTGGGATTGTAGCCATTGCATTCTGCCTGCCTATGATGACCCCTTGTTGGTGAGTATATCTGTGCTGCTGCTGTCCTCTGCTGACATTCAAAGCCAACTTCTTGGCCTTCCAACATGGACAAGACTAACAAATCCTCAGGATGCCCCCTGCAGATACAGACTAGGACTGCTAATATGTCCAGCCTCATGGCCTGAACAACTGTGGGTGTTCCGGCCTTTCCAGTTCTTAGTAAGCCACTGCCAGATGGCCCAGCATGTACGCTGTAACCTTCTTGAATATATCATATTAATATGTATTCATTCAGCCAATCCCATATTCTCCAGGCCCCTGGCTGATAACCCAGCTCTTTCCAGGTCTGTCTGAAGTCCCCTTTCTTCTCCAGCCACGGAACAGGGGACACCAATAGAAGTTGGATCTCTGAACTTAATTATTGGTTTTACAAAGCTCATCTCCAACTTACCCTGCGTGGGTTCAAGGACTTATCTGGGGCAGCAGAATGTGTGGTGCATGATGAAGCTGAGTTTGGGGGCAAAGAAATAAATAGTCACTATTATGGAAGAAGTGGTTATCATGAATCTATTTTTAATCTCGCCTTCCTTTTAAAGATAATCGAGGCTGTCTTCTTAAGAGGAAGAATCCAGGCTTTGATATGTGGAAAGGTGCAAAGAGCTCTCCTCTGGTGGAAGATGCTAATGAGCCGCCATTTACCCCACCTAACCTTCATTAACTGCATTAGTCTGCGTTAACACTTTTAAAACATCTTTAAAGACGCATTCAATTCCCTTTCTTTAATCTCTTCTTTTCTAGAACTGCGGAATCATCTTGATCCTCATCTTCGTCTTTCCTTTGATGACAACTTTGGGTTTAATTTGTATTTGAAGATTGAAATGCAAATTTCCCGTTACCCACAATCCCCTCCTACTCACGCTTAGGTACATTGAGGGAGCTGGGTTAATGGTAATTCTTCACCCCAGCCCCTTCTCCCTCCCAGTGTGGGCTAGGGGCAGGAATTTGCTCTGTAAATCCCAGGCCCTCAGAGCATGTTATATGTGTACTGAGTGCTGTGTCTGATAAATGGCCCTATGGTAGGGAAAGCTCTGGTGGTAGGGACAGAGAAATGGCTGGGTGTTTAAGAGCACTTGCTTCGTTAGCATGAGGACTGGAGTTTGAATCTCCAGCACCCACAGAAAAAGCTGGGCAAGGCTGCATGTGTTTGCAACCCCAACATTAGTGGATAGAGAGAGTGGAGCTGCAGTCTCACTGGCCAGATAATCTAGCAGTCACACTACTGGGTCAGTGAGAGCCTTGAGACCCATAGAGAAGGAAATTCTATGTCCTTGCTCTGGCTTCCTCAGACTCACAAGCGCAGGGCACAAGCCCACACACACATGCACTCACCACAGACGTGTAGCACAAACACACCCCTATCTGCAAAAATAACGAAATAAAATATAAAAACATAAACAGGGTGGCTTCCAGGATGGTAAAGGTCTTATTCCTCATGTCTCTCTGCCCCTTGCCATGGTGTCCTCATGCTGAGGAAAGGCTTTGGATGTTTGCCAGTGAAGTAACTCATAAGCTATACTGTAGCCAGGCCTGGCAATGTAGGCCTGGCGTTGTAGCTACTTAGGAAGGTGGGGGTGGAGGGAAAGTTCAGGGCCCCACTGGACAGCTTGGTGAGATCCTGCCTCAAAATAAAAAGTAAAAAGAGGCCCAAGGACATAGCTCAGTGAGAGAGTGGCAGCCTGGCATGCTGTGCTAGTTCCTAGCACCAAAGGACAACGCAACATTACACACACACACACACACACACACACACACACACACACACACACCCCTTCTCAAACATTCACAACCGTTGTTCATAATATCCCAAAGTGGAAACAGCTCAAATGTCCATCAACAAATAGATTATATGAACAAATATGGAATACTATTCAGCCTTCAAAAGTATTCATACTTCATTAAGTAGGAGTTGAATAAAATAAAGCATGAAGGAGCCTTGCAAACACTTAGAAGGAAGCAGGCACAAGAGCCTATATACCCATGGATCCACTAATACCACATCTCCTGAGACTGAAAGACAGAAATAAAGAGAATAGTGGTTGGTAGACGTCCTGCGAGTATATAGTAGGATCGACACACAAAACTGAAAATACTTTGAATGCCATTAACACATTTAATATTAAAATTAAAAATAAATTATTAAATGTCATAATACATTTAATGTAAAACCATATTGGTTTCTCCAAAGCGAACTGTGTTTCCTTCAAGATCACCTGAACATCAGGTTAAAGGTTATAGGATGTCAGGAGAGGAAAAGGGAAAAGAGGGAACCAGGGTGACCAGTTCTAGCAGGGCAGTTCCGCCCCTTCCTGGCAGGATGCCTTGGCCTTTGACCTTCTGTGAGATCTATTACTCACTGGTCTTGTAACTGTGACAAAATACTTGAGCCAAGCAGCTTAAACTGAAAGGTTCATTTAGGCTCATAGTTGAGGGGTCACTCCATCATGGCAAAGCACGCACGGCAGCAGGAGCTCGGGAAGGCTGTTGACGGAGCCAGCACTCAGCTTGCTTACCGCTTCACTTCCACTTCCAGCCAGGAGTCTAGGACCTCATCTACGGAATGGTTCTCCCCACGCTTAGGACCTGCCTTCCCACTTCTGGCCTCTAATCTAGAAACTCTCTCACAGCTGTGCCTAGAGGCTCACCGCCTAGGCCAATTAGTCCTGCCAAACCGGAAGTATTAGCCATCATCCCTGGAGCCTTGCCCATTTCCTCTGCAAAGAAGAGCCAATGTGCTGAGGCCCACATGGTCAGTGGGAGGGCGGGGAAGGCCATGGTTGGTTTTGCCAGCACTCACTGGTTGCTTAGTGAATACATGGTCTACTATCCCTCTGCAACAGCAAAGGTTATTATTTCCGTAAAACCTGGTAACAGAGAGAGGCTGTAAGAAAAACAAGTTTAATCTGAAATATTAGAGATTTCCAAATCCGGATTGTATGATGGAGCATAGGCTTATCTGGGGAAGCAAAACAAAAACAAACACATATATACACACAAACAAAAACAATAATAACGCAGATTTAATTTTTAATTTTTTTATTTATGTGTACACAGTGCCTGCTTATCTCTATGTACACCATGTGCATACAGGTGCCAGAGGTGTGGGCTGCATCCCCTGAATTCTGACCTAATGTGATGCTGGGAACAGAATCTAAGTCCTCTGCAAAAGTAACAAATGCTCTTAACTGCGTGGTACGAGGTGTTAAACTTTGCATATGCACACAGTCAAGTACCCTACCAAGGAGCAACATGAACAGTCGCTTTATCGATGGAATTTTGAATTCTGAAGCAAATCCTACTAAACTGCACAGGCAAGGCTTAAACTTGTGATGCTCCTGCCTCGGCCTCCCGAGCAGCTGGATTACAGAGCCACACCTCCAGGACAGCAAAGAAGAGTTTCTAAAGGTGAAATGAGGTCTGTGGCTATCTACCCTGGACATGCCCAAGCTCATTTAGAGGTGAAGTGGAGATGGCTATTCTAAGGTCCGTGTTTATAGGGATGGGTAACAAGGGCAGTGTCCATGCAGGGTCTGGCAGGTTCATGCTGTCTGTGTGGTAAGATCTGGTCATTTTTGCTACAAAGCTCTGTTTTCCAGAGCTCTTGAAATGTCTTTTTAATAGCACATGGGAGTGAGAACCAGCTGACTCCAAGTCTTGTCCTCTCTATTGTGTTCACAAAGGACTCCATTTGACGACTTTCACGTCAGCAACTGAAGCCTCTGTCAGGGGACTCATGCAAAATAAGCGCCTATATCAAGGGCCCCAGAAAGAAAGATTTCCCTTGATGAGGGCAGGATCCACATTGCCTCAGGCACCCGCCCTTCCAAATGGTGATGGGGCATCAGCTCCACCACAGCCTGCCCCGGCCACCGTGTACCTCCTAGTTCTGTTTGACTCTAGGAAGAATGTGTCTGCTTAGTTTAATCTGTGTATTCTCGGTGTATTTATGTGAGATCCCACGCAGGCAGGTAGGGTCTTGGGCACCCTCATGGTCCTGTAACCACTAAAGGGGACAGGAGCACCAGGCAGTTAGCCTAGGGTGCCTGTAACACTGCCTTCCTGTGACTAGTGGTGCTGAGCAGGATGTGTAGAAAGGAGACACCCAGTGAGGAGGTCTGCGGCCCCAGGCTGCCACACTTTCTCTTCTCTGACTGGAGCTTCAAGCCTCCTCCTTCCTGCTCTGCGGCTCAGTTCAGTCAGTTCTGCTTTCACTCTTGCCTACAGCAAACCTTCTGCATGACTTCAGGTTTGCCTCCACCAGGAAGTCCTCCAGGCCAGTGCCTTCCCCAGCTGTTTCCTCTTTAGGGTTTCTATCTTTCTGGGCCCTGTACACTTCGTAATACCACTAGCATTTGTCTTCTCTATGAACTCTGTGACTGACTTTTTGTGCTTTTCAAGGTCTCATCGGGTACCATTTATGTGTAGTCCTGACACTATTGTCACAGTACTATTCGAACAGAGCTACCTGGAGCCTACAATGATTAGGACAGATGAGCCCTGGATGGAAAATGGCCCTGGGCCTTGAGGCCCTATCAGTCCTGCCTGGGACCACTAGCATCACCCTGCACAGATAAAGGATATTTGCATAGACCAGAAGGGAGCATCTCAGCCTAACTGAGTAAATGATTACACAGTGATGGCTCTGGAAGAACAGCATCATGTTCGTATAGGACCCACTGTCCTCTGCTCAGATTAGAAGGAAAGGCCCTGCCTCAGCACCACAGGGGTGAGTCAACTTCCACAGACATTTAAAAGTCTGCATTTGAATTGCTTTGCTTTTCTTGATGACAGGATAGCTTGGGCGAACCTCAAACCTTCTTCAAGTGAGAGAGATAGGAAAAACGAAAGCTGCAACTGTGTGCTAAGTGGCTTGTATGACTTGGGGCTAGAGGGCAAGCTTGAGTGATGCTGAGGAAGCTGTGAGGAGTCTTCAAGTTGATAAGACTCCAGAGGGCCTGGCCTCTGGCCCAGAGAGGGGGACTCTTCTCCCTCTGTTGTAGGCTGGGTGCCTGGCGAAGCAAACTCATAGGTCTACTTTCCTAGAAGGCTCATTTTTCCAGGTTTTACCCTAAAGCCAAATATGCCAGAAAGGATTTTTCGGATTAAAATCTTGGAGCTTGCACAATTAAAGAGACCCTTCTAGTCAGTGCTGCTCTCATGAGAATTTTCTCTGGGGCATCAGGAGGTGGGGATGCTGATTAAGCTATGTCCACTTCCTTCCTACTAAGGTCCCAATGACAACCAATGTTTGACCTACCAAAGCTCCTCCATCTTCCATGAACCCATGAACAGGAGGTTATTGACCCGAGTGTGGGTGACCCCAAAGTAGCCACTTTGAAGTCTTCACCTAGCATGGATGATGGCTTCCTCTCGGCTATATAGGGGAAGTCCTCTACCCCTAATCTTTCCCAAACTGTAGGTATTCTAGCTCTTTCCCCAAGACCCAGAAGCCACATGCACTTAGGGTAGAACTGCATACTTAGGGTAGAATGGCCAGGAGGAGCAGTTAAATACTCAGGCAAGGATCCCATGATCCTCCAGCTCTCTCTTATGAGGGAACACAGTCTATCATCAACAAACCCAACTGGGATTGTCTGCAAGCAGGCACACCTGAACTCATGCAGACAACGCCTGTTTGGCTGAGAGGAAAGTGCTGTGCAGTAGCAGTCCATGAAAGTGTGTGTGCATTTCCACCCACACAAGTCTGGATAAGATGAGGGTGCTGCTGGGATATAGATCCCAGGTATAGGCTTTCCATATTCCAAGCCAAGAAACAGATCACTAAGCCCTGGAACTGCTCTCAGGGAAGGCTGTGCTGTGCACTTCTGAGTTTCTGAATCCCAGCTAGAATCTGAGCAGTTGGCAACACATACACACATAAGCAGCAGGAAGGCAGCCATGGCATTGGGAACCAACCCACTCAAGCCAACCTCTAATTCCCTAATCTGGGGGAACCTTTTTAGTGTGACACAAGCTGTGTCAAGAAACCACTGGTCTCACGAAGTGTGAGAAGGTCAGGGTCATTCCGGGTTGTAGTCAGCCTACCAGTTGTTCCCATGGTGACGTTGGCAGAAAGGATTAGGGAACCAGCCAGCGTGCAGAATAGGCTTTGCTTATTAGTTGGCGATGGTGGGCAAATTACCAACTTTTAAAGCCTTGGTTTCTTTATCTTTGTTCCCCTAAGTGTGTGGCATACATGTGATCGTATCCATGTTTACATGTGTGCGGGTGCTCCTGTGTGAGCATGTACAATATCCACCGCTGAAGGAGTCGGTGATAGATCTTGTTTGGCTGGCTTCCTCCTCCCATTTTGATCACACCTGGGCTGCTAGCCCGTCGAATGGTACCACCCACATTCAGTCTTTGGCTCTCCGTTACTATGTCAAATGTCTCTGGGAATGCTGTCCCAGATACACCCAGAAGTGCACTTGACACAGCTCTTAGGCACCCCTCAATCCAATTAAGTCGACAGTGAAGATCTGCAGGCACCCTGCTTTCTCCCCCTCTGTCTTGGGAGGAGAAGAAGGCCTGCAGGAACTGTAAGATGTGGGAAGCAGGAAGTTTTGAGGCGAGCTGGGCTACGCTCTGAATTGGGGGAAGACGTATAGCCCAGGATATTTGGTGATGAAAATCAAACTCAAGCGGGTGGAGTAAAACACGGGACAGATGTGTTTCATCAACTTAACCCATGCTAGGTGTGGGGACAGGGGAGTGCTGAGTTAATGTGGAAGAGGGGTTGAAATCTGCCCCTACGCAGGTCAAGTCCTAGCCACACAGTCATCAGAGCAGAGGGAACCTCAGCTGAGAAACCTACTCCGTCAGACTGGTCTGTGGGCAATTCTGTAGAGGAAAGTTTCTTTACCAGTGATTGCAGTGGGAGGGCCCATAGGCCTGGAGGTGGTACCAACCCTGGGCAGGTAGTCCTGGGTGGCATGTAAACACAGGCTGAGCAAGCCATGAATGAACCAGCCAATAAGAATGGCCTCTGCTTCTGTTCCTGCTTCAAGCTCCTTGTTTGTCTTCTCTCGCTGACACACTGTAGCATCAAAGTGTAAGCCAGAAACCAGTTCTTTCCTCTCTTCAGGATACAATGTTTCAACTCTATAGTAATTTCTACACAGCAGTCCTGAGGGTGGCTATTGTGCTTGCAAGGTAAGCGCTTTACAGACTAAGCAATCTTCCTAGCCCCAAGACAGGAAATTTCTAGTGTGTGTGTGTGGGGGGGGCAGGGGAGGTTCTGGAGGTGGTGGTGCAGATTAACCTGGTGCATGGTGTACAACAGCATTCCTAAACAATCAGCCAAAGAACATTAAAACACCCGCCCCATTGCTTCCGAGACAGAGGGTAGGGATGCTGGTTTGTGTCTAGGACTGAAATGCAGAGGTAAGGAGGCGGAACACAACAGCTTTGAGAATGGTTATGATAGAGACGCAGTCGGAGGGAGCCTGGGAAGAAGTGTTGTTCTAGCCCAACACTAGGGGAAATCCCAGGGGTGAGACTCATCTTTCTCCTATTGGACATGTTTGTGGATCATGGAGAGCCTGAGAATCCTTGTAGAGGGAATCTCAACAGAGAGCAGTTACCCTGCTACTGCGGGGAACGCCAGGACAGGGTTGCCAAGGCGGGAGGCGAGGCTAGAGATCTGGAAGCTGGAGGCACTTGAGTTACATGTAGATGCGTGGGTGGAGTGAGCCTCTGTCAATCACATCTCATCATTTCACCAGGACACTTTTGCACACTGCTGGAGGTAGCGCTTCAAACCAGTGACAGCAATGGACAAAGGCAAACAAGGTTTCCACAGCAGGGCTGGGCCTGGGACCTAGGACTGGTGAGACACTTGTAACTTTAATTTTTTTTCAAATGCCTACTTTTAATGATGGTTCTTAAATACTTTAATCTCCCTCTAACCCACCAGAGGTAGTGGGAGAGAAAGCATACGGGGGAAGTGGTCCTGTTTAGAAAGTTCTTTGGAGCAACTCCTAGCTGTGTTGTCTGGAAATTGGCAGGTTCATGGGTTAGCAGGCAGCAGCAGTTAAATCTATTCACAAAAACTTCACTGATACACTAGCAGCCCAGTTCAGTAGAGTCAGGATAGCAAACCCAAATTAGCAACAGTGGCACTACCTAGCAGAGACAACTAGGCCTCAGCCTTGGCATGAGTCAGCAGGAGGGACCAGGAGGAACATCAGGAGAAGTTCTCTTTCAGGGAAACAAAAAAAGACATAAGACCCACAGTGCTGCACAGCTAGCTGTATAAGCCAGCCTGGCTCAGGCTCTGTCACTGTCCTTTTTATACTCTTAAACACCATGTGATCTTACCTCGGCACGTGCATCAGCTGACATCACTCTGCCAATCAGCCTGAGTCTGTGGAAGCGGCAAGAAACTGCAGCACACCACCGAAAGTTTTTTGGAGTGTTTCTCTCTATGGAGTCCTGACAAATGCAGCTCAACTATGCAGTGTACGCTGGACCAATACATTCATGTGGTTAGCAAAGAACCTTTCATCGTGTGTCATGCTCTAGCAGAATATTCTTTTTCCTGTGTCTGCCTCATCGAAATGTTCCTTCACATGTTTGCCCCAGCAAAACATCAGCCAATTGACTTTCCTAAAAACCCTTAACTTGCCATTTCTGACACTCTCCTGCCTGGGGCTCTGCTTGCTTACCTGGGCTGGGTCACATGGCTGTCTCCCCCCCCCCCTTAGCTTGCAGTTCCCACCTGGGCTGGGGGCGGGGCTTGCTGCATTAAGCTTACAGAATGCTTACAGAGTTGTTGGAACGGCAGCCTCCTTCCTGTTCCTCACTTCCTCCCCTGCCTGGAAGCTTGTGGGAAGTGGAATCTTCTTTCTCTTTCTCCATCCCATCTCCTCTAGCCCTACATCTCCACAATCTTTAAAAGAAATTCTATGTGGGTGTGAATGAGTAGATATGCACAAACGTGCACATGCATGTGGAGGTTGTATGTGAGTGGGTGCAGTAAAGATACTGCTGACATGATTGTTCCATGGTATGGCTTAGGGGAAAGTTTTTTTTTTTTTAATTGTAGATATGAGAGAGAACAGCCAGAGATACAGAAGAGTCCAGAGCAGAAGAGTCCAGAGCAGAGAGAGGAAGAAGTAAACTGAACATGGCCAGGGCTATCTTCAAGAGAGCGAAGAAGACCAGGGGCTAGAGATTAGAGATCATAATGAGAATGGCAGGTCTACAAGGAGGGCGAGCATCTGTGGGGAGGGAGGGGACAGGAGATGAGCAGGGGCTTTGAGACGTAGAACAAGTACTTATGACACTGAACTACAACCACAGGTATATGCCAATGGAGAGCCACAGGTCCCTCTGCCAGAGGTAAGAGAAATGGTTCCAGTGGCCTCTCAAGTTCCCAAGGAAGGCTGGCTTTTATTTAGCCACCAGGAATCCTCCTATGTAGTTCAGGCTGAGATCATTTCTGCATAGTTGGACTGGCTTCTGGAGTTTGAGGAGTTAGAGCTTCCTTTCGATCTAACAGGGGTCAGAAGACGACATTGACTCCCAGGTGCTATCTATCTTGTGTTTTGAAACAGTGTCTCTTCCTCAGCCTGGAACTCGCCAAGTAGGCTGAGCTGGCTCAACCCCCAGAGACCTACCTGCTTTCACTTCCCCAATGCTAGGGTTACAAGTTCATGCCAACCGCTACGTCCAGCTTTTTTTTTTTTTTTTTTTTTTTTTTTGTGGGTCCTGGGGATTGAACCCAGGTCCTTGTGCTTGTCTTTATGGAGTGGATATTCCTAAGCCCCATTATTTCTCTTTTAAATGAAAAGGCTGTGTTTTGAAACATATCACTTCACTCTTTCTCTAGCATATTTTAGTTATTGTAGAAGTATGATCTCTTTTCATTTGGGGAACTACAAGCTTGCAGAAGACTGCTGATCATGGCAGTTGAGCTAGTGTGTGTGTGTGTGTGTGTGTGTGTGTGTCTGTCTGTCTGTCTGTCTGTCTCTCTTCTCTTTCTCTAACACACACACACACACACACACACACACACACACACACACACACACACAGAGGCCCTCAACACCTCCCGGGAGGGGCCGTCTGTTGATAGTGTTGTGGTGATTGTGTTTTGGGAGCCCTATACTAGGGCCGGGACTGTGGAGGACAGAGATGGGAGGCTTGTCATCCTCCGGGTAGTGCTGATGGTGGTAATGACCCTGCTAAGCAGGAAGAGGGCACTGTGGAATCAACAAGTTTTGAAACTGTGGGTGGGGCCGGCCGCTCAACTTCAAGCAGTCAAGTTGGACCAACTCATCTGGTTGGTTGGCTACAAACGGCTGAGGTGACTCAGCACCACTTCTACCATCAGCTGATGGCTTTTAGGACCCTGTGCCACAAGATCATGGTTCCATTTGATTGTCACAGTCATACGCCTGTCTTACAGGTGGGAACGTTGAGGCTCAGCAAAGACAAGAAAGCCGTTTAAGGTTAAGATCATTTGGCTAGCAAACTGCAGAACTGACAGTCCCAACCACTGACCCCAAAGCCCAAGCCACAAGCCACTTTGCTGTGCTATACCAGAGCTGAACTGGGCAATCAGCATGGTTCCCACAGAGGAGGGAGGTAGGGGGGTGGAGCAGGTGGTGGTGGGGAATGGGTGTAGAGGGTAGGAGGTAGGTATATCACATAGCAGCTCTACCCAGGTGTCAGTTGCCATTTCACAAGAAGTTCTGCTCTGGTTTCTGCCCACTAGACCTGGCCAGGATGTGGAAATTTACCATCAGGTTCCAGCTGACCTTGAAGGTTGCAGGTTCTCTACAAGGGTGAGGTTGGAAGCCTGTGAGTCTGAGCTCAAGCCCAGATTGGTGAGGGCTCTTGGGTTACCTACCTAAGGTGTGGTCACTTCCTGCTCATCTGCAAGGCCAGGGTGGATGATGTGACAGGTGTCTCTGCTCTGGCATAGGGAAAGGTGGAGCATGCAAACTAGGACAGCTTCTTCACATAAGCCTGAGGCTCCTCTATCCATAGGATACCGGTAACCAGAGACTGGTTTGACATGACGGGGTTGTGGGTAGTGATGGGGTGCCCTTTGGGAGAATGGGGAAGCCATGGTTAGATCTTGTCAATCTGAGCTTCCTGCCCCTCCCTCACATGAGCAACAGAACCGAGCTGCTAGAATCAAATGAGGCAGAAGAGGAAGTTTTAGATGACTGTCTGGTATCTTCATTTGCAGATCAGGAAACTGAGGTTTGAGGGCAGCTATGACTCATAATAGGTGACAAGTCACTGAGGGTTGAGTTGAGCAAGCCCCTAAACCCCCACACCCACTGCAGATACACAGCCTTCCTTCATGGGGGTTGGGGTGGGGAGTGTCTAGACTTCCCCCTGTCCCCTGGAGACAGCTCCCCCTACAGGCCAAGGCATACACTGCCCTTGGCCAGGAGGCTGCTTTCTTGCCTGGGCCTGGGCACCTCAGCTGCATGGAATCTGCTTATATGTCAGGTGGCCTCCTCCAGAATGCAGCTCATCTTCTGTTATGTGGGAACATTTCACCTTCTCTAGTAATTGCGCCTCAGTTTCCTACTGGAAACGATCCCTTCTCCCATTCCCACAACCCTCGGACCTCTCTGTCTCTGTCTTTCTGTCTGTGTGGGCATGCCTCAGTCCCCTCCTGTCTCTTATTCTCTCTGTCTCTCTGTCTATTTCTTTCTGTATCTGCCTCTATCTCTCTGTCTCTCTCTGCTTGTCTCTCTATTTCTTTCTGCATCTGTCTCTTTCTCTGTCTGTTGGTCTGTCTGTGTCTCTGTCTGTGTCTCTGTCTCTCTCTGTGTCTTTGTCTCTCTCTGTCTCTCTGTCTCTCTGTCTCTCTCTCTCTCTCACACACACACACACACACACACACACACACACACACACACACACTGCATATTCCTCCAGTTCAGACCTGAGAAATCTAGACTGCAGAATGTTTGAGACTAGTGCCTCCTGACTTCTACACTCTCCGTATACAGGAGCCAATCTGTTTCTTCTTCAGAACCATCTTTGTGATCCTGGAATGGCTTTCCCAGAGTTATACAGTGCTCTGCCTGTGCTGCTGTATGAAGGACCCACCTGTGTGCCTGCCCTGCACCTCAAGTGAGGCAGACGCTTGATAAATGTACTGTGGCTTCAGTGCAACCATAACACACAGAACTGCTCACCTCTTTCCTCCCCCGCATCCTTTCTGAAGCCTCCCTTCCCTCCCTGATTCCGCTTTGAACCCCCTTCAATTTCCTGCCTTTTCCACTGAATTTTTCATTGGGAAGAAGCACGTTTAAAGATGTGAAGCACACACTTTGCTGGGTCTCAGCTTTGATGAATCTTTGATGCTGAGGCTGAGGAGGCGATGCACCAGGCTGAGGAAGGAGGGAGGGGTGGAGTAGAGGCCCACAAGGACATTATCCTCCTTCCCTGCAGCTCCCATGGGGAGTTCATATGCCTGCCACCTTCCTAGCCTAGAAGTGTTCTGCAGTGGAGACCTGAGTTCGGCAAACACAAGCGTGTGTGCTGCGTGCGTTTGTGGGTGTGCGTGTTTGTGTGTGTATGTATGTGTGTATATGTGTGTGTATATGCATGCATGCGTGTGTGTGCATACATGTGTGAATGTGTGTGTGCATGTGTGCGTGTGTGCATGTGTGCACGTGTGTGCATGTGTGTGCGTGTATGTGTGTGCATGTGTGTGCATGTGTGCTTGTGTGCGTGTGTGCGTGCGTGTGTTGAATAGAAGAGACTCCAGCTTGAGACTGTACTTTGGCTGGCTGGCTATGGCATCTCTGATTCTATGTACTCTGTTCTGAGCCCCTTCGTTTCCCCTCACATCTCCTTGAGCTTTGAGATAATGCATTTTCTGGGCAGGCACAGTCCCTTCAGTATGAATCCTAACCACACCCAGAGGACCTAGAAGCAGACCCTCCCTGGCTTCAAGGATTGATAACCACTGTTGTATTATACATACAACAACAGAGGTTGATGGAGGGATAGAGCCCTGGCCCTTGGCAGTGAATGACTGGCTCAGAATGCTGATCTGACCTGAATGCTGGATGTGAAACTCTGACAGCCTTTGCGTGGGGAGATGCTCCTGTAGGCACAGGGATCTGGTCCAGATCTTTGATGTGGAGGGGGCCACCCTCACCCTTAATTGCTGCTCTGTGTAGCATCTCTCAGGGTTGAAGGACCATCACCAGTGAGGCAGAGGTGACACATCCCTGTAATTTACCACATTTGCTTTTTACATGGTAGACCTGAACTAGACACTAGGCTGCCCCACCCCCGCCCCACATGTGAAGCAGATGTGTAGCTCGTTGTTCAAGCAGGTCCCCCAGAAACTAGAGGGGGCTGTCCTTGAATCTGTTGCCTGCCTGTGGATCCCATTCCCCTAACTGAGCTGCCTTGTCTGGCCTCAGTGGGAGAGGGTGTGCCTGCAGAGACTATATGTGTGTAGAGGGTGATACCCAGAGTGGGCTCCCTCTTCTCAGAGGAGAAGAAGAGAGGTGTGAGGGGGTTCTGGGAGGAGAAAGAAGGCTGCTATTAGAATGTAAAGTGAATAAAAAATAATTTAAAAAAGAGACCATTATTTTGGGCCTGTGGCTGCCCCTACCACTTCTCTGCTCCTTTACTTGTTCCCTTTGACTCACTGTCTACTGAACGAGACCTTCTTCCAATTGCTTTTGTCGAGTATTTATTTGTTCATGTCAAGGAGAAAAAGTTTGTCAAGGTAGAGAAAGTTTGTACCAGAAGTGGGGTATTGTCATAACCATGTGATTTAAGACCTTTGGGACTGGGTTGTCTCCTGAGGGGAATGTGGAAGACTTTGGAACTTTCAGGTAGAAAAGTCCTAGATACTACTAAGGCTGGGCCCAGCATCCCTCACACGGAGGCTCCAATGCAATGCACACTGGTTGTTTCTAGAAGAAGGTTCTTAGATGGGGCAGACTCTCCTCAGTAGCATGGCTCTGCTCTGCAGAGCTCTCTTAGCTGGATCACTCCAAAGTTACTAGTGCCAGCATGCATGTCCTTTTGCACCCACTCAAGTTCTACTGGCTGAATCGAGTGCAGCAATGGACCTCACAGTAACGAGACCCCGAGGTCCTTTCCCAGGCAAGGGTGTGCGAAGCAGCCACTCCCTTCTCTAACTGCCTTACAGAGGTCTCACAGACTGACCAACCGTCTGAGATTTGTCCCTCTACTTTGGGTGAGCCAGACACCTTTAAAAACCTCTCTCTCTCTCTCTCTCTCTCTCTCTCTCTCTCTCTCTCTGTGTGTGTGTGTGTGTGTGCGCGCACTCTCAATTTCCACAATAGCACTACTCATTGACCACACATGATTATAAATTATGTTAATCAGATTGCTTTTCCATTACCATTTGAAGAGGAGGAAATGGGAACTGAGGGTGAGTACATGCCTAAGACGGGGCTTAAACCTTTTGCATCCTAAAGAAAGGGGTGTGCTCATCTTCACAGGAAGAATTAGACAGTGACTGAATATTTGATGCTGCAGGATATTAAGCAACTTCAATGTTTTTCAGAGTTGATGGACAATTTGATTTTATGGTCATATATATCGAGGAATCGACTTCAGGAAAATACATAGACAAGATGGCGGGGGTCAAGGGCGGTGGTGGTGTTTAAAGCCGTATCAGAGATTGTCTGATGTCAAGTCCAAATAAATTTTGAAACTCCTTTTTAAAATGAAACTCAAATACATTTTAAAATCAGATATTCGGGACCAGCAAAGAGACTTATCAGGAAAAAGTATTCGCTTTGGAAGGCTGGTGACCGGAGTCTGATCTCTGGAACTTCTGTGGTAGAAGGAAAGAACCCATTCCATAAAGCTCCTCTTACTCCCACATGACAAGTGGCATGTGGGCCATTACGCAGGCACATGTGAGGATACACATGGTAAGAAGTAAGCTGAACATTCTAATATAGTACAACCCCACAATACACTAATTTGATGCTTAGTTGCTGAGTAATGACAGTAAGAAATACTGTCTTTGTTTTCTATAATTAAATCATTATGTATCTATAAGAGCCACATTTTTTTATGTACATTGAAAGCACCATAATTCAGCCAGATGTGTGATGCATGCCCTCAAACCCAGCACTAGGGAGGCAGAGGCAGAGTCAGTGGGTCTCTCTCCGTGAGCTCCAGGCCAGGCGGGATCTACAGAGGGAGTTCCAGGCCAGTCTTGGCAGCACAGTGAGACCACTTCAACACACCACGCACATGCTTTATGCTCAGAAGCAAGGCTCAGTGATGTGGTTTGAAGCAACATGGGTGAGTCTGGAGGTGAAGGGGCCAGCACCTTGTCAGACTGTAGTGTGGGCCTCCTGGAAGGAATTCCTAAGCAGGTGGTTGACAAACTTTAAAGACTAACTTTAACCTTCCATATCTAAGCCTCAGAACAAAGGCTCCCTGATCCTTGTGCAAGTGAAGGGTGCCTGTCTGGGCTGTGCGGTGCCTCTCTCCTTGGACTGCCAGGGCAGTGGGGGAAGGGAACCCAGCTAGACAGTTCTGCTCTACAACCTCACCTCACCTCACCTCACCTCACCTCACCTCACCTCACCTCACCTCACCTCACCTCATACACACCCCTGAGCACCAGGAGAAGGCAGTGGGTGCAGCTAAACTGGGGCCAGTTCTATCTAGCTTCAATGCTGACCAGCTCAGGGCCCCACCTGAAGCCCCATGATGTGTCTGTGTGGTAAAGGAGGGGAGATAGTAGGCTCTCTGGGAACATTTTGGAACTGATGCCTTGGCTATTTCCATTCATGTGTATGTATAAGAATGTGTGTGTGTGTGTGTGTGTGTGTGTGTGTGTGTGTGTGTGTGTGTGTGTGCGTGCGCACTCGTGGTGGTTCACAGCTGTGTTTTATTGAGACCACATTCACCCCTCACGTTTCCCTGAAACTCACCCATTGTGTATGAGATAGATACAGCTGGGCCTGCTGCGAGATAGAGACTGCTTGGAGAACTGGAGAATTGGAGTCTTTCAATCTCCTTGGGATTCTCCAGTTTCCTCGTCTGTACGTGGCTTGCCCTCAAAGAGAAGAAGCAAAGGCGTATGTGGAAAAATAAAAAAATGTACCTGGATTTCTTTGACCTGAGCCTGCAGTAGACCCCCTCAGCCCTTCTCAGCCTCCACTTCTGCACCTGTTCCTTTTGGGCGAGTCATCCTTATATGCCAATGAATGGCAGAAAGCCAGAAATGAGTATGATTTTTGAGCAGGGGTTGTCCTTGTTGAAGGAAGAGTGGCTCAAGGTAGCTTCTGACCCCAACATGTTGTGTAACTTTGGTCTGTTTGTGTGCAACAAGCTTCAAGCTTCTGAAATACCCTGAATGTAGTCAGATTCCTCTCCACTCTGTGCCTACATATGTCTACTCTGGAGACACAGTGACTGGTTAGGCCACTGTGCTGGTTAACTTTTGTCAACTTGACACAAACTAGAGACACCTGGGAAGAGGGACCCTCAGTTGAGGAGTTGCCTCCATTAGAGAGACGTGTGTGTGTGTGTGTGTGTGTGTGTGTGTGTGTGTGTGTGTGTTGGGGGGCATCTTGATTGATAATTGACATGGGAGGTCCAACCCATTGTGGGCAGTGCTACCCCTGGGCAGCCGGCCCTGAAGCCTATAAGAAAGCAGGCTGACACGGGAACGGGAGAACTGGCCCCGCCCCTTACCAGTGGTGTGGCTCCGGAGAGCTGGCCTTGGTAACATGGGCTAAGGAGAGCTGGCAGGCTGATCAACTCAGCTACCCCCAGGCCCAGATTAGGGCTTTGAGTTGGCTCACCTTAACATCTACCTCATCTGTGAATTGCTAGAGCATGTGACGGGACCAGTCCTGCAGATCCAAAGCTGCAGGATCTCCATGACACAGGGCAACAACAGAGGAATCGAGTGATGGTGAAGCAGAAGCCAGATGTCTCGAACTAAACCAAAAACTCGTGGCAATGAGCATTTGCAAGTAAAGCTGTTTGGGCAAATGGGTGTGCTATATCACACAGTGTGACGCACTGCAACTTCCGCCGTGAGGTTTTCTTCTCCTTTCTTTCTCTTTCTTTCTTTCTTTCTTTCTTTCTTTCTTTCTTTCTTTTTTTCTTTCTTTCTTTTTTTTTTTGATTTTAATGGTTTTCAGTTTTTGTTTTCTTTTGTGGGGAAGGTTACAAGGGTGGAGCAGCACTCCCCTATGGCTTCTGCTCCAGTTTCTGCCTTCAGGTTCCTGCTCTTGATAACTTTAACCTGTAAGGTGAAGTAAACCATTTTTTTTTTCCACGTTGATTTTTGGTACAGTCTTTTATCACAGTGACGAAAGAGCAAACTAGGATATTGCCCAGGTTCAGGAGGGGTCCTGAAGAACAGGCCTGAAATGTAGGCAGGTGGCCATCCCCTCAGGTGACTGAACTGTTGCTATATTTGGTGCAAATGGCTGCCAGGTTATGGAAGCCCCGCCCAGGTGGCCAGAGAGGTCCCAGGTGGGATACACATGGCTGGGACATCTGCTAGGTGAATGGTCACAGGGTTATTTACAACAGACTGGTGCCTGGGGACTCCGCAAACATTTCTTCTTGTGCTCTCTTCTCCTTTGACTTGAAGTGGGGGAAGTGCCCCCATTTCCCCAGAGAACTGCACATACGTTCTAGCATTCGGATGTACACAGGGCCTAGGTGTCCATGCAGATGAAAATTCAAAATAGTGTTTCCTCTCCCTACCTGGCTTCTGAGGCAAAAATCCTTCCTATCCCTCCTCAGCGCCTGTAAGGCAGGTCCTAGGCCGACTGCAAACCTCTCCCACTCACGTGCCCACCTGAGACCAACAGAGAGCATTTTCTTCCTGGCTGGGTTCATTAAGCCCCGGAATTTGGAGGTGGTAGAAAGAAATTTCCTCGTTTCATAAAAATTCAAACTAATGACACAGACAGCTGTGGCCATCTAGCGAATTCCTCTCTGGAGCAGAGACGCTTAGTTATACCTTTCTTGGCAAAGGGGAGGGATCAGAAGAAATTGGAAGCAACTGATGGCAGAGTGGCTTGCTGAGTTTGGCAGCCTGCTGCTTCCTAAGAGTCATCGGCATTGGAGGAGTGTTACGTGCGGCCCCAGCACTCCCGTACTCCGAATTTCTCCCCGTTTGCACGGCAATTCTAATATGTGGATTCCTTGTTATATGCTGCAGGTGGGAAACGGATCTTCAGAGAGGTAAAGTAATTTACCTGTTTATGTAGCTAGCACTCAGTCTTGCTACCTAAGGCACTCAGACCCGGGAGTGGGCCTTCTGCAATCACGATGGCTTCCCGGAGATGGGGACAGACCAGGAACATCCTTGCCTCTGGCTTTCAAACTGTGTCTACGTGACACAAACTAGAGTCACCATGGAGAAGGGAGCCTCAGAGGAGAACGTGCCACCATCAGACTGGCCCGAGTCTGTCTGTGGACTATTTTCTTGGTTGCTAATTGATACAGGAGAGCTCAGCACACTTTGAACAGTAACAGCCTTGAGCAAGCGGTCCTCAGTCCTCGGTAGTATAAGAAAGCTATCAGAGGGGCACGGTGGCACACGCCTTTAATCCTAGCACTCAGGAGGCAGAGGCAGGAGGATCTCTGAGTTCAAGGTCAGCCTGGTCTACAGAGCAAGTTCCAGGACAGCCAGGGCTACACAGAGAAACCCTGACTCACAAAACAAAACAAAATGATACAAAGTTATCAGAGAAAGCCAGCAGAAGCTGAGCAGTGAGCGGCTCCCCTCCACGTGCTCTGCTTCAGCTCCTACCTTGAGTTTCTGCCCTTGGCTTCCCATGATAATGAACTCTTAACCTGTAAGTCAAAACACACCCTTCTCTTCCCAGGTTGTAACAGAGAAAACTAGAACACGGATGGATCGTTTCATCCCCGGATCTGAATGGGCATCAGTTCAGAAGTGGGTGGTATACTATTATTCAAGGTGGTCCCCAAGGACCTGATCTCAGCACCCAAAAACCATGCCCTAAAAAAAAAAAAAAGAGTTGGGACTTTTGGAGTTGACATAGGGGAGTGGATCTTGGGGTATGCATTAGCTTCTCAATGATATGTCTGAGGAATGTCACATCTGTATGAATCTGCACATGTGTGTATGCGTGCGTGCATGCCTGTGTGCATGTGTGTGTAGGCAGGTCAGGGATTAGCGCTGGACTTCTCCTTCAATTGCTCTCTATCCTACTTTGAGATGGGTGGGCTCTTTCACTGACCCTCGAGCTTGGTAATTGGCCAAGGCTGAGTGATCCTGCTGTCTCTGCCTCTCCAGTGCTGGGGTTACAGGCCTATGGGACTGTGCTTGGCTTTTGTTTCCTGTGGGTTCTGGGGCATGACACGCAGGGCTTCACGCTTTCATGGGAGCCAGCTCCCTAGAATGCCCCTACTCACACTTCATGGTCCTCACTGAAAAATGGGACTAAGGGAAGTTACATCTTGGGAGCAGTGGAAAGGTCAATGAGGCACTAGGTACATAGACAGCCTCGTTCCAGGGTCTGGTGCACAGGAAGCATTCGGCACATGGGCGAGCATCAACCTCTGGCTTCCACAGGCATGTGCAGCAGGTCCACACGCCTGCAGACACACACACACACACAGAGAGAGAGAGAGTCAGTTTTCTATCTTTGTGTGTCCCAAGCCTGTATGCTGCCAAGATTCTCACACCAGTTGTGTTAGCTCACTCCTCAGCCAGCATCTGCTCTCCCTCATAGCCTGGGAAAAGGCACATGAGGGTTTAACTACCTCTAAAGAGGCAAAGGCTGCCCACTTGGTGCTCTCTGGAGGCCCCCTCCCAGGGGCTTCTGGTACTGTCTGTCCTGGGGTACATTTTAGCTGCAAGCTTTAGAGTTCTCTGGGTGAGGCTCTGGGGCTGTGTTTCACCTCAGGGCAAGTCTGTGTTCTGTCTCCTCTGACATGCATTCACCCCTCCTCCCTTCCACCTCTGGATCCCAGCTGGAAAACTGGCTCCTGGTTTCCCTGGTTTCTCAATAGAAGCTATGCCCCACGGTGAATGTTCCATTAAATTCAACAAACATGCTATGGACCAGACACCGCACTAAGGGGTAACCCCACTAAGGAGCTCACAGTCTAGGGGACAGGAAAGAAACAGGCAGTAGTATGGGTGTGGTCTGTGAGTGGAGTGAGGGTGTGAGAACCCAGCCTGAAAGGTCAGAGAGCATCCCCTGGGGAAGGGATGTTGAAGCTGAACACGAGGGAGGACCAGTTAGAGATAAATGGTCTCCCCAAATATCCCCCTTCATGCTATTGTGGGCTACTGACTTTGCTGACGGCTCAGATACCAGTGTACTGTTTCCTGTCTTTGTGGCTGTGGATAGCCTCAAGCCACACGTGTCTTCTCAAAGCCTCAGGCTGGAGGGTTGGAAAGGAGGAGGGAGGGAATGTGTCCTCAGTAATGTCGTGTCCACAGACCCTGCTTTGAATAACTCCACTTCAGGAGAGGACATGTTCCCCAAGGACCCTACCTGTGCCTGACACAGTACAAGTGCCCCCAAACAACACTTGTGCCGGAGAACAAAGGGGGATGAGCTGTGTGCTTTGTTCTCTTCTGCTGTGAGGCTGCCACCTCTCTAGGGAGGCGAGTCACTCACATAGGAAAGTCTCCTGTCACCAGGGCAATGGCTGAGGTGCCTCTGTGCATGCCACAGACTTTGGATCCCCAGAACAATCTGAATCCACATCAATGCCTGCTGGGCATGGTGACCAGTTTAGTTTTAACACTGGGACGGTGGAACTGGGATCCTCAGAGCCAGCTAGATTAACTAGACTGGTCCATGCTGGCGGACTCAGGTTCAATTGAGAGATTGTCAATGAATAAGGTGAAGAATGACGGGGGTGGGAGAATGGGGGAGGGGGTGGAACTCCCGATGCCCGCTTTGGGCTCCACACCTGTGGTCACATACACTCATACACACATTTTAAAAAGAGACTTGGGGCTGGGGAGGTGGTTCAGTAGTTAGGAGCACTGACTGCTCTTCCAGAGGTCCTGAGCTCAGTTCCCAGCAACCACATGGTAGCTCACAAGCATCTGCAATCTGAAGCTCTCCCTCTTCTGGTGTGTCTGAAGACAGTGACAGGAGAGAGAGAGAGAGAGAGAGAGAGAGAGAGAGAGAGAGAGAGAGAGAGAGAGAGAGAGAGACACAGACAGAGACACAGACAGAGACACAGACAGAGACAGAATCAGACAGAGACAGAGAAAGACAGAGACAGAGAAAGACAGAGAGAGGCAAAGACAGAGAGAGGCAGAGACAGAAAGACAGAGACAGGAAGACAGAGAGTCAAACTTATGTCCTCATGAGGCCCTGTCCTATTAGGTACCAGTTAACTTCCTGAGTTAGGCACACAGGGTTGAGGAAGCTCTAGTGGAGATCTGAACCAGAGGAGAGGCAGGTAACAGGATAGGAACACTCCCTATCATCAGTGCAAGGGGGTCGACTGGCATTTAGAGTTTCTAATGTGCACAGGGCTCTGGGACAGCTGGGAAGGAAATAGCTAAAGAAGCCACCCTGGTATCCGGGAAGCAGCTGTGCAGAAAGAAAGACAAATCTGCAAATACAAGGCTACTACCAGCTGTGTGAGGTAGTAAGGACAGTAGCCAGATCAGAGAGTGACAATTATAAAGCAGGCAAGCCAGCTTCAGATCTCAGGCCTGTCACAGCCAGCTGGGGCATCCAGGGCAAGTTCCCAGCATCATTCAACGTCTGCTCCTTCTCTGGTCAGTGGGGATCCTTTCAGAACACAATGTGGGAACATTCTGAGGATGAAGCGCTTGATGAATTCTGGGCTGTGCCAGCTCAGAATCACTGGGCAGCGCATGATGGCAACATACAGAAGGGGAAGCTACAAACCCTGGCAGAGGGCTCAGGCAAAGCGCTGCTAAGTGAGGGAAGAGCTCAGACGCCAGAAGGAACAGAGACTGATCTGAATAAGCTAAGAGCATATTGTGGTTAGATGGCATTAATGCATGGGTGTGACTCAGATGAAGGGCTAGAGGTGAAAGAGATGGCAGTGGAGTGTGGGCTGAAGGTGACACCCTGATGAGATCTTAAACTGTGGAGCTAACAGGAGTGGCTGATAAGCTTCAGTCATGCTTTTACTCCCATGATGCTCCTGTACCAGACATTGCTAGCCAACCACAGAACTCTTCCTTGTTGAGCAGAGTATGGTTTTCAAGTACCATCCTTGAATGTCCTGGGAGGCAGTACTAGCCAATGGGCACCAGCTTCCTTCTCTCCATCCTCTTCCACGACCTCAACCTCCTCTTCTTTACGCCCTCCTTCCCTCCCCCCTCACCTCTTCCTTTCCTTCTTCCTTCTCCTCCTTTCCTCCCGTTTCCTCTCTTTTGTGTAGAGCTTTTTAAATTAGTGTATATTGATTATACGAAATGATGGATGTCATCGTGGGAATTTCACGTATGATGTGATATCCATTGATCATATCAATACTCTCTAATGACCAGTCTTACTCTCCTTTTCCTGGTGCCCTTCTTCCTTAATGGTCCTCTTTCTTCTTTCATGTACGATTTATTTATTGTCTATATGAGAAAGCACACATTATCTTTCTCTGCCTGCCTTATTGTGCTAATCTCAATGATCTTTAGTCCCATTCATTTTCTGCAAACATCATTTTTTCTTCATGGCTGAATAACACACACACACACACACACACACAGACCTGGACACACATGCAGACAGATACACACATGCACGCATACAAAGACACATACACACAATTACACACAAACACATGCACACACTGAGACACAGACACACACATGCATACACACAGGCACACACATAGACAAACACACACATGCATACACACAGAGACACACACATTTTCTTTATCCATTCAATCTGTTATTGGGCACCTAAACTGTTTCCATACTTTGGCTCCTTTGCATTGTGTTGTGAGAAACATGGCGTGCAGGTGTCTCTGCCACAACTGACTTGGATTCCATCTGGGGGTTTAGCTGGTTCATGTACTAATTCTGTCTTTGGCTTTTGAGGAACCTCCATGCTGACTGATCTAACAGTCTAACAGGGTTAGGCTGACTTGTATTCCTATCAGCAATACACAAAGACTCCCCACTCCCCATTCCTGCCCTCCCTCACCAGCATTTGTTGTTTCCTGGCAGCCGTTCTGACTGTAGCTTATGGAATCTCAGTGTGGTTTCCATTCCCTTTTTCCCGATGACTAAAGATCCTGACCCTTTTCCTCTCATAATTGTTGGTCATTTATCGTTTGAGAAATGCATATTCAGTTTGGGTGCCCATTTTTTTGATTTGGATTGCTTGGTTGGTTTGAGTTTTATTTTTAATTATGTGTGTTATGTGTGTGTGTGGGGGGTGGGTATGCACATGGGTGCAGTGCCTGCAGAGACCAGGAGAGGGCACCAGGTCCCCTGACGCTGGAGTTACAAGTGGTTGTGAGCCACCCACCCACATGGGTGCCGGCAAGCCAGGGGCTTTGCTGCGAGAGCTGCCAGTACACGCCCTGCCATCTCTCACGGCCTTGCTTGATCTTCCGATGTTTGCTTTTTTTGAATTAAAAAAGATCCTAAACACCCCAGCAAAACCAAACCAAACCAAAAACCAAAAATCCCCAAATACAACAAATAAAAAGTCCTAGAAATGATAAATTCAGCAAAAGAGTCGTCTATTCGGTCAACCTAAAAACCAGTAGCCTTTCTGGGCACCAAGGATGAACACATTGACAAAAAATCAGGAATTCACGAATTCCACCCAACAATGCCTGAGGAGAAGCTTGGCCAAGGAAGTGAGGCGATAGGGCCCTGCAGGGAAAATGACAGAACATCGAAGGGAGACACAGAAGACAATACAGGAAGATGGGAAGACCTCGCTCCATGTTCATGGATGGGAGAACTGATAG
Organism: Rattus norvegicus; assembly: GCF_021556685.1. Taxonomy (NCBI): domain Eukaryota; kingdom Metazoa; phylum Chordata; class Mammalia; order Rodentia; family Muridae; genus Rattus; species Rattus norvegicus. The sequence goes on from NC_141541.1 coordinate 69,201,512, forward strand.
TGTGAAAATAGCCTCATGCTAAAAAGTAATAGAAGATTCAACATAGTCTCCACTAAAATACCAGTGATATTCTTCACAGAGTTAGGCAACAGTGAGACACTTGAAAGATAGCACCAAGAGATCCTGAATAGTCAGAGTGACCCTGAACAAAAGGAACACAGCTGGGGGTCACAACTCCAGACTTCAAAACATACTACAGAACAATAGACACCAAACCGGCATGGCACTGACATCAGAACAAAAACATACAGACAAATAGAATGGACTAGAGGATCCAGAAATAAACCCACAAAGCTGCACTACCTCCAGAATACATGAATACAGAATAAATGAAGGTTCCAGAAATACACGTCGGAGAAAACATAGCTTCTTCAGCAAATTGTGCTGGGAAAATTTGATGTCCACAGGTCGAAGAAATGAGACTAGATCTCCGTGTCTCACACTCTACAAAGAAATCCACAGAACACAGATCCTAGACCTCACTGTGAGACCCGAGACTTTCATGCACCAGAGGAACCATGGGGAGAAGCTCTCCTGAGCAGGATCCAGCTGTTCAGGAAGTAGCAGCAAAACAGCTGAGGGCATCAAATTCAAAAGCTTCCGCACGGCCGAAGAAACGGTACAGTGAAAAGACTTCTCCGGAGTGGAGGGAGAATCTTTACCAGTTATCCATTTAACAGAGAATTAATATCTAGAATAGGTAAAGTACTGACATGTAAATCAGAGGCAACCTGCCATCCTCGAGAGCGAACTAGATACAGGTTTTTCTTGAGCCAGCTCATCTCCTCCTTCCCCCAGCTGGGTGATTCATCAAACTTCTGCCCTCCCGCCCCCCGCCCCCCCTCCGCGCTGTGGTTTGGCTTCTTCAGGCTGGCAAGCCTCGTCCTTCCTTCTTGAAAGCCAGCTTTCTCTGGATGGGCCTTCTAACCACAAAGCCAGCAGGCAGCTGGAACAGCCTGCTATTTGAGGTTTGGCTAGGCCTACACTGTTCCACTGTAAGGCTCCCCACAACCAAAGCATTGGTACTGCATAGCTGGGGCCAGGGTGTGAGTGACTGCCTGGGTGGGCGGGTCCCTGCCTGGGTGGGCGGGTCCATCTCGCCGCTTAGCCACACAGTCTTTCCACCTGTGGCAACTGCAGCCAAGACCAGCAGATTGGGCCCATTGGTGGCTTTCAAAGCTTGCTTCCAAGTTCTTCCAACGGGATGGAACCTATGGGCAGGGCAAGAAATACTCCAAGATAGCCCACTGAGACGGGCCTGAAAGAGCCTAGACAAATACTCTGTAGCACAGACATGCTTCATTTAGAGTGCGCTTGATTTCCAGGGGTCAAATGCCTGGCTTTGCCTCTTACCAATTCTGTCTCTTATGTCCTGAGAGCTTTTTCTTTAACTCTGGAAAATTATTACAGTTATTATAATGGGTTTATGGCTAGGTGTGCTCAGAGGACTGTAAGTCAGGCAGGGACGTTGGTTACCTGCTGTGAAGGTTAGTCACCAAAAGCAGGGCTTGTGGCTAGATGGTTTGTATTAGAGTGCAAGGCTGTGTAGGAATGGAGAGATACAGAGAGGCTTTGAGTGGTTTCCTCTCAGCTCTTGAGGCAGGGGCTGGGACCCAACAATTCACCCTGTCCAGCCATGCCACTCCTAGGGAGACCTGCCCCTCCCCCCCAAAAAACCCTTACCCCACCCGAAGGTGCAAAGGTCCCTGCAGTCTCCTCCCTCCTGCCTGGTAAGATGGGGAATAAATCTCCCTTTAATCCTATACTTAAAGTGCAGGATTCTGCTCCCTGGTGAGACAATGAAATTAATCTGCCACTATTTTTCTGTTTGCCAACTCTGGGTTGCTCTGTCTCCAACTCAGCTCCTCCAACTGACTGTCTTGAGTCCCAGGAAACAAAGACTTAATCTCTCCTCTGGTCTCATTGATTCTAAGCTGTCAAAAACTGAATCCTATCGGTATCCTGCCCAACTGGTCTGGAGAAGGAGAACGGAAGGAGGTCTCTCCCCAGAGGCCATGGATTCTAGGACTAGGCCCTGGATTAGGGACTCCATGTTCTGTTGGCGTGTCTTGAGTTGCAGAGTACAAGGTGAAAGATGACTAACCGGTCTCCTCCTTGGGAACTGGGTGGCAGGGGAAGCTCTGGAGGTAGAACGCCAAGCTCTGTTGGGTTCCCACTCTCTGAAATGCATAGGGCGGAGTCATGACCCACCACCTTCTCACCTCTTTTCTCAGAGCTGAAGGTCCTAACCATGCTGGCCTCTTCTCTTTCTGGAGCATGGTGGGATCTAACTGAGCAAGTCCCCTTTCTTCACCATCCTTCCTCCTGCATTGGACAAGACCTCCCTCAGTGTCCTCACCACGGACAGCTCACAGTTTCCACAGAACAGGCTGGCAAAGATGGCAATTCACTTGAAGCCATAGGAACATGAGACTTGGGGGAAGCTAACTGGGGGAGTGTTAACCTCCCAGGCATGAGGACCCACCCGAGTTGGTTCTCCCAGAACCCAAGCTGAAGAGAAAGCTAGGCACAGTGGGTGGCAAACACTTGTAATCCCTGAATTGGCGAAGCATAGGAGGGAGATCCCTGGCCTGGCTGAGTAGCCAGTCTAGCCTTTCTGGAGTGTGTCTAACCTGCATGGGGAGGTTCTAGGCTAGCAAGAGACCATTTCTAAAAACAAGGCGGGTAATACCTGAGGAATGACAAGCTGACGTTGTTTATGGACTTCTATATGCACATACATTGGTTGGCACACACACACACACACGCACATACACACACGCACACACACACATACACGAACATATACACACACAAACACACACATATACACATGTACACACATACACACATATACACATGTACACACATACACACACATATACACATGTACACACATACACACACATATACACATGTACACACATACATACGTGCAGAAGTAGGCGATATAAGTAGATGTTCAGTAAATAGGAACTACTGTCCCTGATTCTGGGATGCCAACCCCACCCTTTTCACAGAAGAATACCTTTCTGTGACTTCAGGGCTCCTTCAGGGGAGGGTCCTCCTCCACAGAACCCTCTCATTCCAGGGCTGCCTGGAGCCAAGAAACAGAACCCCACTAAGGTTGTGCTTCTTCTCACTGCAGAGAAGGAATCAGAGCTGTGGTGGTGATGTCATCCTGGGCCGTCAGGAGGATTAGTTGAGATTACTCTCATTAAGGGCTTAGCATGAGGCATCACCTGGAGTACATGGTAAGTAAATGTTACAATAAATGCTATAATGTGTGGTTACTACGGTTCATTGTTAGCAACTGTGTGCATTGTGTATCCTGGCCCCTGCCTTTGAACTCCTCAGAGGCAGACCTCTGGAGCCCACCTGCTAGGTGAGAGCAAGGACTATGTAGCAGGGATAACTAAACAAAGGAAAGAGGCCAGTCCTGAGCATAGACTGGTCTCCAGACCCCACCAGCATGGTGTCCCTGCAAGGACCCCACCCAGCATGGTGTCCCTGCAGGCTATCTCTTGGGCCCTCTCTAGGAGTCAGAGTACATGCCTGGCAAGTCAGCCTTACTGTATGTCTGTCACAGATGAGGTACTAGTGGTGGACATAATCACATCTCTCCCACAATTCCAGGCGCTCCCTCCAAGCGTAACAAAGTATCATGAAGTGGGGGTGGGGGTGAGGTTGGGGTGGGGTGTTGGGTTGAGGATTGGGGGTAGGTATACCTTGAAACCATCTGTTTCCGCCTCGTGTTTAGGCTTGAGGGGACTGATGAGCAGAGAGGCTGTCCACCTGGCTGGTCTATGGCCACACAGCAAGTAAGAGGCAGAGTTGGAATTGGCCAGAGAGTTTCTAGATTCTCACTGCAAGGCTTTCCCTAATCTTGTCCCCAAGTGCCACCACAATTAGGGCACACTTGTCAAACCGAGTGCTGGATACTGTGCTGGCTTTTGCAATGTTAGTGCATTCCTGGAAGGAGATGACATGGATATCCCCATTTCACAGAGGAAAACATCTGATCCAGATCACAAGGCCAGGAGAAAGCTGGGGTGCATCCTGTACTTATCAGACTCTATGGTCAGTGCTCTTTCCAGCCTTCTCTCTAGGGACAGGTCACAGCTGAGCCCAACCCTGAGTGTGTGGGATGCATGGAGGCTGCCAGCTCTGCATGAGTAGTTTTCTCTCCCAACTGTGGGCAGACCTTGAGACCGTGGGGACAAATTCCCTGAGGTCTGACTAGGGAGGCTCTTTTCCCTCCCTGTCCTGAGGCAGGTCAGCCTGCACAGGCAGATCCTACCCCTGCCAGACTTATAGGGCAGCAGAGACCAGGCCCTGCAACAGCCATGAGCCTCTGGCTGCTGGTGTCAGGAAAGGAAGAGGCAGGAAGTGGTCTGTGGGAGCAGAGACTAGGCCTCTGATGTGCCATGTGGCTCTGTCTGAGGTTTCTGCTTGGGAACCTGACTCATGTGGACACAGCAAGCTCCTTCATGATGTACCCAGGGGACTAATTAGAGTAATTACAGGCCAGCATGGAGGCCAGGATGTGTTTAAAGGGGAGAATGAATGGGCTGCCTCAGGGCTCTGTGGTTTCTTCAGGCCAGTGGGCAGAGAGCATGGGGAGAATGGGTTTGCTCAGACTCTCTGGGCTGAACTGCCAAGGAAACTGTGGGACTGCTTTGTGCTCGGCCTGTTCACAGTCTCTCTACTTTATTCTGACTTGTGAGTGAACTCCAAGAGCCCCTGGCTTCCGCAGGCCCCATGTCCAGCTCTAAGAACTAGATGACTGTCGACTGTCCCTTGTTCCCAGGGACAAAGATTGCAAAATAGCTGGAGGGATGCCCAGGCTAGAGGGAAAACTCCTCTCAGGTATGTCCTGAGGGTATTGCCAGTTCCTGCCTACCCCAACATCCCTCCCTTGTGTCAATTTCTTCTGGGGTTTAACTCTGAAGCCACCTGCTATGCCCAAGGGACACACGATGTCTTTTCCAGATTGTTCTGGAGGAAGAGTCTGCATGCTTCTGCTTGGGCACCCTTGTTTCTCCCAAAGGGCCTCTTATGACCACCCCTGCCCCCGTAGTCTGTCTGCCTCCTTTCAGATCCCTGGAGAACCTAACAGAACCAAAGGGACCTTATTGGACAAACAGTGACATTTTGGAGAACTTCAGGAAGCTTTGCCAGAGAGCAGTGATGGGTGAGGAGGCCCAGCTCTCTTGCCACTTTTCCAGGCAAAGGGATTCCTGTGCTCCATGTGTTGGAAGGAAGTCTTGCCTCCATGAGACAAGTCCCGTTATCCCTGACTGAGCTTATCCATCCTATTTCTTTTTAAAATTACATTTATTTTTATTGTGTGTGTGTGTGTGTGTGTGTGTGTGTGTGTGTGTGTGTGTGTTAGGGTGGGATGCAGTATATCATAGCATGCATGTGGCAGTCAAAGGACAATTCAATTTCTGGGAGTCAATTCTCTTCACAAGATGGGTTCTGGATGTGGAATCTGGTTCTTCAGACTTGGTGGCAAGTAACTTCTGAACCATCTTGCTGGCCCTTACCCATTTATTGTGGTAACACACACACACACACACACACACACACACACACACACACACACACCTGCCACATGATGGCAGAGTTAGAAGCAGAACTGAGGTGTCTGGCCCTGTGCTCCTGGCTCTTTACCTTCTAGAGCTCTGAGCAGGACTGAAAGAGGCTATTCCAGCCTTGAGCTTGTGTGTGTGTGTGTGTGTGTGTGTAAGACACACCCCTAGAGGCCCTTGTGAATGGGGCTTACTTGTGTGCAGGTAAGGAAGAGAGATCAAAGGGGACCCAGAATCCCTGTCAGCTGGAAACTCTCAGGAGCATCAGCAGGTGTCTCTCTCGTGCCAGGGACAGGGCGCCCACCAGCCCCTGGAGCTTAAGACTCTAGGAGGAAACCAGGAAGGGCAGAAAAGTTGCAGACGGATGTCAAGCTGAGCAAGCTCTGCTGAAAGTCTTCCTGCACAAGAACAAAGCATCATGGGCAGACAGTTTGGAGATGAACAGTCTGAGGATCCAACTTGCTGAGTGGAGACTGGGACACATCCCCAGTGCTGCTCCAGGCTCCTGTTCTCCTCTAGCTTCTGAGGCTGACATGAGACAAGTTTGCCAGCCACTGAGTGAGGGTAGAAACTGAGCTGTCTCCTGAGATTCACTTCAGGGGAGTCTGGGGTGCAGCTGGAGTGAGGTCACTGGAACCCCAGCTGCCCATGGTGGATTTTAGCCTCCAATGGGACCTTTGCCTACAGAACCCTTCCTGGTTCAGCATTTCGTCCTGTGGCGAAGGAAGGCTTCTCTCTGGCTGCTGGCGGTGGTGGAGGGATGGTGGGTGGGTATCCTAGGGATCCTGGGTGAATGGAGATGGATCCAGCTGTTTCCTTCTGCTCCTTCCAGTTGTGGTCAGAAGACAGTGATATGAAAGCATACAAGGAAAGAGAACTATGGCGGTCTGACTGAGGTGAGAGGACATGAGCTTCAAGAGAGGCGCATTTGAAGACAGAAGCCCAACCAACTGGACTGCAGACTCTGTCCAGAACATTTTACCTATCAAGATGGCCTCTGGGCAAGCAGTTCTCTCCCACACCAGCATCCCTGCCTGCCCTCTTTAGGTAGCCGGGATCCCCCAGCCCCACTTCTCTCAGCTCTCATCAGAATCATCTGTAAGAAAAAACATCACCAAGCAACTCCCATGTAAGCCTGCAGTGGCTCCCATCTTCCGGAACTCGGGGCCTCCCTCTTCAATTCCCTCTTCTTTGTCTTCTGTGTCATCAGCTGGACTTCAAGTCACTCCAGGAACCCCTAAATACCGTTCTCTCATCTCCCAATGCTGTCTAGTCTAGGGTTGCCAGATAAAATATAGGTGGACTTTCAGGCCTAAATTTTAGATAGAAAATAACGTCTTCCTTAGGTCTCGTGTGTTGCAAGTGCCATGTTCATGGTTCTGCTGAAGTTCAAATGCAAGTGTACACCATGCCCTGGTTCTTACTAAAACCTCATGTTCCCGTCCACCCTTTCACACCCACATATCCCTTAACTCAGGCTGTTGGGAGCAAGGCGGATTTAATTTTAAATATGCTTATTTAAATAAGGCATTTGATTTCAAATAAATGTATTTACTTTAAATATGTTTTTCAGTATTGGGGATCGACCCCAGAGCCTCACACGTTAGCAAATTCTCTTGTGTTGGTATTTTCCTCTCCCTTATTCACTCCTCCATTTATTTATTTTTCTAAAAAAAATTATGAATTAATTCACTTGTTTTATGTGGGCTGTCCTGGGGACCACATTCCAGCACCTTCCCTGCCCTCTGGTGACCCGGAAACTGAGAGTTTTAGAACAAGTGTGAAGAGACAGTGCCTTAAGTGAGGAAATCTGGGTTCATTGGCATCACATGGGGGGGTTGACTAGTGAGACCCTGCTGTCTAGGGTTCCAAGGCCACTTGACCTGGAATGTGGGGATTTGGGGCCCCATCCTGAGGTATGTGCTGGCCAAATGAGTGTCAATCACAGGCCCACTTGGCAGGCATGCAATTTGAGGTTATGGTCACTAGGGGTCAGGCTTGCACGTCGGTGGCTAAGCTCTGGTTTTGCCATCTTCAGGAGCCTCCAGGCTGAGCAGGAGGGACAGTGGAGTTTTTTTCCTGTAGATTCTGTGGCCTGCAGATCCAGACAGAGGTGGCTAGTTCTTCTCTGTCTTCACATGATCCTTCATCCCCTCTGCAAGGTTTCTCTCCTGTCCTTTACTTTAGATGATCTTGTGGGTAGGTGACTGGTTCCTAGGAGAGACTTGGGTTCTAGTTTCCAGTCTGCCTCTGTGAATGTCCTTAATGGGTCAGGTGACCTTTTGTACCTTGGTTTCTTCATGTGTGAAATTAGGGTGCCGAACAGTCTGGAGCTCAGGATGGCAGGGTGACGTCTGTAGCCCTTGCCAGACTGCCTCAGAGTGGGAACAGACGTGGGATAGGAAGACTGGAGAAGAGTGCATGATGGGAGTTGCTATGCGATACATTATCTGGTCTCTTAGCTAGCTGTGGCTGTATGCACAGGCTTTGGAGGAGGGGCCATAGCTCAGAGAGGGGGCTTTACTAGATTGGGTCATATAGCCATATGAGTCAGTGCCCATGGCAGGTAAGAGCTAGCTGTCAAGAATGAAGAAGACTAGTGCAGGTGTGGCCCTAAGTCAGGCCACAGCACGCACACCTTGTTGGGCTGCTAGGATTTCTGGTGTAGTTCAGTGCATTCCCTGTGTGCTTGCTGGGCCCCAGGAATTCTTCTCTGTGGGCATATCTGCCTTCAGGGCAGGGTAGTAAGTACCAGGACACCATAGTGCTCAGCTCAGATACAAGAAGAGCATGCAGAAAGCTCTCAGCATAAGCTCAGGGTTGTTAGCCTCTTACAAGACACTGTGTAAAATAGCCAATTAGTGTTTTTAAAAGTGTTCAACATCCCTAGTTATC